>NC_039513.1:13148606-13494252 GCF_003672135.1 Ooceraea biroi | reverse complement strand
TATTAAGACATTGGAGTCTTCCTATCCTAACGAGATTCGTCCAAATCTATTCGACCAATGTGATGACCAGAATCTGAACTCGGAAATATGCGCATGCGGTGTTTGTCTCTTTCGACTATCTAAAGAACATGGTGGTTGTACGACGCGAGCATCATTCTAAAAGAAAGTAGTTACGTAAAAGAAAAAGGTAAGTACTTTTTTATAATATTATGTCTCATTATAGCACTTGTGTGCTGTTAAAATCTTGTATCTATTAATTATAATAGAGAATCTCTATTTGCCTATCTCACGGTTTATATCACTATAACCTCAAAATTATGGAAATTCATTAGAAAACTGCATATTAATAGTTGTAATATTTTTAATAACTTTTTCTGTTATAGAAGCTGTTCGTGAAATACACAATCATGCCACTGACGCAGAAATTGCTGAATGCATTTCCAAGTGGCTTGCTCAAGCTCCGGTTAGGATTGAGAGATCAAAGTATGTCATTTTACATATAATTCTATACATACTTGCAGTATGTATATTTTTATGTAATTTTATGCTACTATATGAATTTTAATTCCTATTTTATTTTTACAGGCAACATACAAACAAAAACGAAGAAGATTCAATTATTTAATTAAAGGAAAAATAATATCTCAAGAAGAGGATTTTTAAGTTTTTTTAATAAAGAACAGTTACTTTTTTATAACAAAAAAAGAGAAAATGTTTATTTCATTTCTTATTACTATTGTTATATTACATATAATTGTCTATTTATGTTAATAAATAAAAATATTGAAGTTATATAAATAAAAATATTTAAAGTATATAATAATGAATAATTATAATTATTGCAAATTCATTACATTGCAATGTTCCGAAAAGCGGACATTTTCACATTCCTGCAATCCCATAGCAATGCTGCAGAAACATTTCGCAGTGAATTTGCAATGTTGCTACGTTGCGGTGGAAGATTCCTGCAATATATATGCAATCTGCGTGCTGTATGGGTAAGGAGCCTTCACGCGTTTTCTCACGCTGCGGAATCTTTAGGACGCAACCGCGACGCGAAATATTGTGCAAAAACCTCGATTCACTTGCCTTTCGACTTGCCGCTACGAAGCGCGCGACGCGGATGCGACACGGTACGGCTTCCCGAATTCCGACATTTTGAAGGCACCGCCAGGCGCCACCCGCGAATCGGTGGAAAATTCAAAATCGCGAGAACTACTCGAGTCACGCGAGTAACGCGCGCGCGGGCGCGCTATCAGCTGATTTTTGCGTCCGGTTCGACGAGTCATGCTTTTTCTTCCGGTCCGTGCAGACCGCCGTTTCAGTCTCTGCGGGATCGACGGTGAAGATGGTAGATGAAGCTGGTGACAGGTTCGTAAACGAAATCGATCATCGCGTCGTTCGCGGAATCCGCGCTCCTCGGGAGGAACGGTTCGCCGCCGGAGCGGGCCGCCGCGACGCGTTTGCCGTCCGCGTCGGAACCGAGTTAACCTCAAAGTCGCCGTCCGACCGCGACCGATCCGTCTCTCTCGACGAAGCTGCCTGGTCCCGCGTCCTACCTCGAGCACCTCGATGGATAGGAAATCGTCGACTCTCTGCCGACGGCCGGGACAGTTTCGCGAAATGACGAAATCAGAACGACGATGACGTTGATCGTGACCTCGGCTCGCGCTCGGTCATAGATGGATCGCGTCGGCTTCTGTCACTTTCACCGTCGGTTTTTCTCGACTCGCTGACGCGCACGTACACCTCTCCCCGTTATCCCGACGCGCTTAATTGGCGCAGAGTCGCGACGACCTCGCGAAAACCGCGTTACCTCGGTCTCAGCTTCGCCGGGTTCGCGTAAAACGTACGCGCGCGGCCAAAACAAATCTCGCCTTGATCAGCTGTAATCAACGTCTTACATAACACCGAAGGAGAGAAATCCCGGGCGGAATCTCGGTCCCGTGTTACGTCGCTCGCTACGGAATGCTCGATAACGCGATTACGCGAGCGCGGCGATCGGAAACAAAGTGTGCGTCTCCTGCACGAGAGAGAAGGACTTGATATTGTTACCGACGAGAACCCTGTGGCTATAGATGACAACTTTGGCACGCTGTCGCGAGTTACATAAATTCTGCGCGTGCAATCGTGTCGCAAAATGTAACGGTCGATCCGTACGCGGTGTCAGATTGAGGGGAAGCAGCTTGCACATTTGTTCTCTTTCATTTTCCAGGGATGACTCCTCGAACGTTGCCATTATTCGGGAAGTATACGACAACGAGAATGCCCATGAGACATTTGAGTACGAGTTAGAGAGAGCGTTGGAGTCAGAATGCAATCTAATCGTCATCGAACCGTCGAAATTAGGTGACGAAACCTCCAGATGGATAGCGGTGGGAAACTGCCTCCACAAGACAGCCGCGCTGTCGGGCCTTGCTGCGATTGTTACAGGTGTGCTCGCTCTGCGTACAGTCATCATATGCGTGACGTCGGTCACTGATTAAGCACTGCAGTGTCAGATTGTAGCTCGATGTCACTCGTTGACTAATGATGATCTGGTGGCGTTGCTTTTCAGGACTAGTTTGGGGCGATCGGCCCTACATCTGCGGTCCACTAGGCTTTATATCAGTGATATCCTGCGGACTGTACACGGTCTCCTGGCAATTTGATCCCTGTTGCCAGTATCAAGTAGAGACTGACACCAGCAAATTACCGCACGTAGAGCTATTAGCTGTTCTAGGTCCGTCGTCTCCGACGTTTCTCGTTAGGAAAGATGACACGAGGAGACGAATCCTACACACGACCGTCACATTGGCAGCGCTCGGCATTACCGCCTGGCGGATCTACCAGGCGTTCAAGTGAGACAGTTACTACTGACATTGACGTTGTCTTATAAGCCAGGACGAAACAATAAGGTAGGTCGCATCACACGGATCGGGATTTCCATAGGCCCTCTAGGCCCGTGGAATTCCTGAATTAAGGCAAACGCGGTTCGAATCTTGCTTTTTTCTTACAACACGATTTATTGTGCCGCAAAATGTTCTTGCCTGCTAATTTGAAAATTCGATTTATAATGTTTTCTTGATGCTACCTCGCAGGTGAATGCCGATTATGTGGTCTGATCTATCGCGTTCGCACGAGCGCAAATAAACGAAAGCCAGGTGTTATCAGAATTTTTACATTGGCGCGTAACTTCCTCAAGATTTTGCATTGTTATTCTTTGATCTCCGTCTTGACTCAGAATTGTAAAAGGTAATCGTATTGCAAAATTACAAAGAACCATATACAATCTAACGAAGGAGGACAGATATTGACATAAGTGTTCTTAGAATTATGGAATTTGCAATGGATTACACATGGATCTAGCATTATGTATTTTTAGACTGTAAATAAAAATAGGTAGAATACAGAATACAGTACATATGGTATGTCGAAAAGGGGTATTTTGCCTAGATTTTCTCACCCAACAGAATTAATCTACGTTGAGGTAACGTAATGTCAGGAGGATATGTTGGAAACTTAGTGTAATTTTAGACTTTGAACCATAAAGATATATATATATATATATATATATATATATACATAATAATATAAGATACTTTTTTCATCACAAATATCGTGGATAAAAGACTTTCTTATCATTTGCATTAGTATTGTCAAGTGAAAGTCGATGTCGCAAACATTCCCGTAGACGTTCAATGATAATGAAAGTCAAAATCCTGTACATTACGATATGTAAACTCTCTTCGCATGGCATGTGAGTCTTTGTGATCACGTAAAAACCGTACCGTTCTCACGTTTGCATGTGACATTGACGCGCGAAGGCTCAAAGGATGAAGCGTGTATATAGCTCCCTGAAAACGTTGCTTTAGGAAAGAAAAGTCCCGATATTTTAAAATATTATCATCATTTTTCGTTATTATGTAATGACATAGCACAAAGCGTGTGAAAGATGAGAGCTGTTAAACCGAGTTTCGGAAATTCATTTGGATCTCGTCCGGTATACCGAAGAGTTCTATCCAGGAGTTTATACGTTACGAAGCGCAGATTTATCGAACTGCATTTCAAAGGCTTGTTTTTCGAGATAAATTCACGAATCATACGAGATTAGAGAAATGAAAGTCCATTGCACGGAGTAAAATTAATCAGTCGATAATCCTGCGTTATCTGAAGAAACGTAAAAACATTTCTCAGCATGCATCATTCGTTGTGTACATTTGTACAATGCAGCTACATTGCGGCATAGATTTTGTGTAAAATATTGTGTAGCGACTTACGGAAGTATATATAACCGTCTCTCTATTTTAACTTTATTTTTAATCAATAGCTCGTAATAAAATATGAATTTTTATTATTCCTTCTGCACGCTCTATCTCGTGTAAAGAATAGGAGGAGCAAGTTGCAACGGCCACGTGAATGTGCTATTAATGTGTACAGGAATTTGCAGGTCGAAATGGTTAAATCTGTCATGACAATATTTTTGAGATTTCATTCTTAGATATTTTCTCTGTTGACGTTTTATTAAAATTCTTGTACTCCTTAAGTTCGTAATATATATTTAAGTAAATAGAGAACAGTTAAATGAAACGTTAACGATGAAACGAATGGTAATTTTTATGGCATACCTTGCAAATGAGAGTAGACGTGCCATCTATTGCTTGAAAAATTATGCCCAATGTTGTTAATTTTATTTTACATATATCACACAGTTTAATCTAATTCCAAAGAAATTAGATTAGTTCTAGTGCTTAAAAATCAAATAATAATATGATACTGAATCTTTATTGGAGTTTAAAACAAGTTTGAAACTTCTTTGTCGATTTTTTGGGTTGATATTTTTATATCAAGAGATGGATAGCACACTCGTCATCTGAATGCTTCAGTGTCAGTTTCAGTTTCATGGTAATAAAGTGTACATAATGTAAAGATATTTCACTAGTCATGCTGACTGGCTACGACAAAAATAAAATATACTTTTGAATAGTGTATTTTAATTAAGCGCCATTCCCTGCGTGCGTGTGCGTGTGACATACTAGAATAGTAGATAGTACTCTATTCAGAATTATGCATTCTTTATCCGTATTAAGTTATAGACATTTATATTCTTACTTAACGTTATTTTCTTTCCTTTTTAAATAACTTCTTATGTATATATTATATACAAAAATGCACATAAATTACTGCGAATCAGCCGAGTCACCGTAAAAGAATATTAGCTTTAATTAACCAGCAGACATTATTTGTCTTTATCCAACTTTCTCGCTCGCCTCTGCATAATCCAGAAGAAGAGCGAAGGAAACAGGGTTCTGAGTATTATAGCAGCTTTTGGGGCGAGCGGCGCGACGGTAATTTCCTTCTGCTGATGTAATATAGATTTTAAGATACACTGAGCCACGTAATCTGCCTGATAACCACTCTCGGTTGTTTTGTCCATCACTGCAACAAAACGATGATGTAACAACCGCATGCGAGATATATTTTTAGTAATTGCAAGTTTATTTTAGCCACTGACATCCATAAGCTTGTCCATCTGCCATTAAAGCGTTCAGAGAAAGAGACGTTTTTATGTATCCCGGATTGACAACTGTGAATTTGACATTACTGTCCGCCAGTTCTGCTCGAGCGGTGTCGTACCAAGCTTGCAACGCGTGCTTAGACGCGCCGTACGCGGATCTGAAAATACGCAATTCGATTAATCGATGATTCAAACGTTCGTTGCTAATCCATAATTAAATTGGCAGTCACCGATCTATAATTACTGACCTGTATGGCAGAGCGATTCGTCCCTGCACGCTGCTTATGCCAACTATATGACCAGACTGCTGTTTTATCATGAATGGAAGAACGACTGGAAATCAGGAATGACGAGTTCACGATATAACATTTAGACCTTTTTTCGAATTAAAACACTCACTTTTGCTCAAGGCAATTGAAGAAAAATAATTTGTCATCATGACTCTTATGTCCACGTCGATATTCGTGTTAACAACTTCCCCTCTGTGCGAGATACCAGCGTTGTTTATCAGAATATCGATCCTGCCGTGTACCATCACAGCTTTTGACACTTCGTCTTTCAAATCGTTAACGTTAGCCAAGTCTAATGGCAATATAATGGGTGGATACGTCGGAACTGTCTAAAAAGCATGTGGAATGACTGATATCTTATCGTATGTCAGATCGAGAGCTAAGTATTGCGCACCGTACTTGATAAGTGTTCATCAAAACGTTCTTCACTCTTTCCAGTTCTTCCTTCCGACGAGCCACCAAGATGATTCTGCAGCCCAAATCGTAGAATACGTGAGCCAGGGCCTCTCCCAAACCAGAACTGGCACCGGTTATCATCACTACCTGAATTGCATCGAACAGAATGTTTTAAAAATTATTATGTAAATATTATTATTAAATATATTAATATAGAAAAATCTCTTTTCAACTTGATAAAAATTTAACAAAACCATGCATTTACTTTGCCATGAAGAGCTGCTTTTTTCCGCTTCTCCTTCATAATGTTGAAAAAGTGGTACACCAGCCATGGGATGGTGATTGGGAGACCGAATACTTTAAACAACCACCATACGACGCTCCACCCCGCCAAAATCTCTTGCTGCTGCTTCATGATGCCACCACGAACGTCAATCCGACAATGACGGGATCAATGAATCATGTCTGGATTAAATTAATCTGCGGTTCGCGACACCGTGCTTAAGAAGATAGAATACTCACTATCCTGGCTTAATTAAAACACATCATTATCACATTAATGTCAATTATATACATATATATAACGGGGATGCGACCTTTGAAACATGCCTCATGAGACAAGTACTGTGAAGTTTGCCGCTAATGCGATAATGCACCTGTTCCCCTCAATTTACACTCCCGTTGCACTTTTACTGTTTCACTGTTCTAATATTCTATTTTACTTCACTATTTCGCGTGTTTCCTCATGTTTCATTATTTCGCTAAAAAGTAAAAAAATTCATATGTAGCTAAATATAGCTAAAAAAGCATTGATTTATTCTAGAGAGAACTGCACTTTCTGCACGTTCTTCCTTTTTCTTTCCAATATTACAATTATTATTTCATCCACAATACAGAAAATATATAATGTAACAAAGCTAAAAAGAACAAATAAATCTAATGGTATTTATATTTTTCCAACGTGTCAATAAAATTCAAATGTATCGATACGTATTGAAGCATTTCGAAGTATCGCAGTCACCTATCGTATCGAGAGGCGGTTCACTCTCGCCCAACTTCAAGGGACGCTTACATGGGGAGGCTGTCTGGAAATAACCTCGCAAAAGCGTAATCCATAGTAGTGAATGTACAATTTCTGGCTCCGAGAGTGATCGAAATCATTCTTTCGAGGCTCGCCCGCGCGTTCGGCGCCAGCTAGCCCAATCTGCAAATCACGCGAACGGTTCGCTCTCACGAAGTGTACACGGAACTGCATCCCCCCGTAAAGTCGTGTCGACACTCGTGCTCGCGAGAGGAGCGGGTGAGCGCGGCTCGCCCAGTTCGCTCGGCTTCGCGCGTAACAATCGCGACGCGATACGAGGCCGCGCAGAGGTGCCCGGAGCGCCGTAACGCGCGCGAACGCACGCGACGCTCGTCCGGCGGCGATGATAGGACCCAACTTAACCTAGAGGACATAACCTAACTTGAGGTGAAACTAGGTTCTCCCGAGCCGTGCAACGCGTCACGGTACGATCTCGCTGACGTTGCGCGCCCAGCGTGACCGCCGGTGGGATGGAGGCTCACGAGAGCGAGCAGTACGTGGCGTTTCCTCTGGCGGGCGTGCACGACGCCATACAGGAAAGCGTGATATCGCATGAAGAAATATGCGAGCCCGTCGACGAATGCGTTCTCCAGGAGGATCTGACGGAGGTCTCGGTAGGTAACGCGGTTGTTAATGACGTCGTCGAGTCGCAGGGCACGGTGGCCGAGCCGTCGGACGAGGAGGACGACAACCAGACGGTGTACCCGATGTACATCAAGCAGGAGGAGCAGCAGCAGTACACCTCGGGCGACGACGAGTCTATGGCCGTGGAGGCGCTGCGTCAGCTGGGCGGTATGTATCCCTTCGAGAACAAGAAGCTCTGTTGTCCGACTTGCAAGCGTCTTTTCACCCAGGAAGAGCTGAGCGAGCATCAGTCCGCGTGCACAGCCAAGTTATCGTGCACCACCTGCGGCGAGAAATTTGAGAGGAAGCTCGACCTAAACAACCACATGGTGTGTCATCAGGTAGATCGGCCCCACGCGTGTAGAACGTGCGGTAACTTGTTTCGTTCCAAGAGCAGTCTGCAGGCGCACATGACGCAGGTCCATCAAGTCGAGCGGCCGCACAAGTGTGCCATTTGCAGCCTCGAGTTCCAACGACCCTCCAGTCTGTCTAATCACATGAAGATACACACGTACGTCGCGGGACGCGCCATTGTACAGTCGCAGGAGAACAGTGTAGCTCAGCCAGTTCAGGAGACGTTCAAGAAGTGGTCGGAGAACGCGTCGGAGTCGCAGGACGCGTCTCAGATGCCGTCCACTTCGTCCGCGCAGGCGATACAGAGCTACGACGTGTGTCAGGTACAGTGGCCGGCCTCGTCGTACGGCTTTAACAACGAGCAGTCGACGATGCCGAGTCACCAGGAGCAGATAGAGACGCTGCAGGAGTTCACGGTGATGCCGAACGGCGAGGTGACGCAGTTCAGCGAGTATACTGAACAAACGACGATCGGCAATCCGGTGAGCAGCCAAGGCATGAACAACCAGCAGTACAGTCTACCGTTGAACTCGTTCAACACTCCCGACGGAACGGTCAAGATCGAGACGATCTCGTACAGCGAGGCGAGTCAACAGAACTACGGCGAGGCGGAGCAGGCGGACGACGGCAAGCGGTACGCGTGCAGGCACTGCGGGATCAACTTCTCCCGCGCCACCGCGCTAGCATCCCACGAGAAGATCCACGCGTCGAAGAACTGGAACATGCCGATCGAGTGCGAGTACTGCGACAAGCAGTTCCAGGACGGGAATCACCTCGCGACCCACCAGGCCAACTGCACGAAGAAGATAATGCGGAGCAACTTGGAGCAGGGCGTGAGCAACAGCAAGTGGGGCAAGCACGCCTGCACCGAGTGCGGGAAGAAATTCGCCACGAAGCAGAAGATGTTTCGCCACCAGTGGATCCACCGGAAGAAGACGCACTCGTGCGAGGTGTGCGGCTCGCAGTTCGAGAAGCAGAACGAGCTGGACGAGCACAGACTCTCGGCGCATCCCGGGGACTCGCCGTTCACTTGCCCGGACTGCGGCAAGAGCTTCGTGTCGCGGCAGGGTCTCTGGGAGCACGGTAGGACGCACGGCGGCAGTCCAGCACATTTCCAGTGCGACACCTGCTCGAAGACGTTCTCATCGCGTCAGGGCTACCTGATACACAATCGCACGCACACCGGCGAGCGGCCTTACGGCTGCAGGTTCTGCTGGAAGGCGTTCCGTGACGGCGGCACTCTAAGAAAGCACGAGCGGATCCACACGGGTGAACGGCCGCACGTCTGCCCGCTGTGCACGCGGGCTTTCAATCAGAAAGTCGTGCTGCGGGAGCACGTCCGGTGGGTGCACGCCGCGGGGAAGAACGAAACGGAAGCGAACAGGCCGCCGTATCCCTGCCCGCTGTGCGGCGCCTTGAATCAGGACCGCGACGAGCTCTGCGCGCACATCGTCAAGCACTCGGACCAGATGATAGCCGAGGCCAAGGCGAAGACTAACAACCACACCTCCCCGAAGTCGAAGACGCCGAAGAAGAAGTCGTCGAAGGTGTCGGTGCCATGTGACCCGCGGATAAAGCCGAGTACCCTGCAGCACCTGATCTCCAAGGCAGAGGAGGACGAGGCCCTGCTGTCCATCGCGGATACGTCCGACAAGGCGGAAGACATGCACGTCGACATGGACGACAGGCAGAACAACGCGTTCGTCGTGGTGACCACCACGGAGAAGCGCAACGAAGGTTTCATCGCGATATCCGAGCTGAAGCACGGCAACATACGTTTCATCGTCGAGGGCAAGGAGGATGAGAACGTCCACGTGATACAGGTGGATCAGAATCACGCGGATCCTCTCAGCATCAGCGACGACGCGACGGCGCGCATCGTCGCGACCGAATCCGTAGACGACACGGTGCTCGACGGCGCGATCGGGCGGAGCGACATGACTACGATGCACCTGATCCAGTCCCCCAAGCAGAACAACACCCTGAACATAATATCGAGGCAGAACGAATCCCTGCCGGTGCTGACGATACCGAATCCGCAGAGTCACGAGGATTACTCCAGTCAGATCGTGCAGGTGAGCGGGGCGGACATATCCATGGACGTGATAACCGAGGGGGCTCTCAAGGTCGAGCACGAGGATCACGTTCAGGACGAGCAGGACGTTTTGATGCAGGAGGAGGCGTCCCACGTTATTCAGGTTGTACACTATCATCGACGCGAGAACGACAGCGATGATTTCGTCTGCGGGATCTGCGACGAGATGTTCAAGGATAAAAACACGCTGAAGGAGCACATCAAGGTTCACATATAATCGTCACTGCCACTTCCTTCGGTTACGTTTGTGATATCCCGCACGCTGTTAACACGCAGGTGGTACCGTATGCACACGCACGACGATTGCGGTAATCCCTTGAGCTTGCCAATGATTTAAATCGCGTAGGATTCAGCGATAGCACTGTCCGTATGCATGCGAATAATATTTTAAAGCTAAATGAATGAGAATTTTTTAGAGAATTATACTTGAGTAAGATGTATAAGATGCAAGATATGTGTACACGTGTATGTGTGTGAAATTTTGATTCAAGCTTATGTGCAATAAGTACATGATTAAAATCAATCTCATTTTATATATACATATATATAATAAAGCATTGATTTTAATACAGATATTCTAATATCCCACCAATATATATGAGCTTGAATTAAAATGAGTAAAAAGTGATGCACATAATGATAACGTACATAACGAAACTTAATTCATAATATTTTAGTTTTACGTATCTAAGTTGGGTGTAACGCGAACGCAATGTAAACGTTTTGTTCAATCAAATGATGTTACTATGTATCCTCTTATTTAAACAATTTTGATTCCAGTCGTATTTATGTTTCATACTAATCTTCTTAGAATGCATACACTGTTAAAAATTTATTTAAGATTAGTGACTTATTGCAGAGATGCAGAGAGATGCAGAGATTATTGTTATATATATATATATTTTTTTATAGCAAATACATTTTTTATTGCTTTTATATTTTTACTGATGAATATCTTGGACACGGAAACAAAATACTTCAAGCAGTGCTAAATACTTTATTAAAAATAATCGTAAATGATTCTTATATTTTTTTTCAATGATTGATTACCTTTTACAAAAGACTTATGATTTACAGTTGCAATAATTATCATTTTATAATTTACAGTTATAATTTCTCTTTTTTGGTAATGATAAAATTTCAAGTTTTATTCATAATTTTAATTATTAATAGATTAACACAAATATCTCTTCTTCTCTCTGGGCCTGATGATTAATAAATAATAAAAGTGTAATTTATGTTTACATTTATGGACTAAGAAAATTCTCATAAGGGGCTTCAAGAACAAGTAATTTCTGTCATAAAAATTTCCAAAAACACAACTACATATCGTAAAAAAATTAACATATTCTATAATCTGGTATTATAATTTCGTATAAATTTTAGCTTGTATTTATGTTACAAATGTTCAAGTCAAGTTTCAAGTAGGATCGATCCAAGTGACATGAAATCATAGCACATGAAGTACAATAAATAAATAAAATGAAATATTTTATTTTTTAAAATCATCCATTGTGTTTTGATGTTATTCCATTTTATGTTCTCATTCATTGCATATCATTCATATAAACGATTAAAAATAATAATTAAAAACAGCAGAGCGATATGAAAATGATATGAAGCATGGAACAAATATAATGTAACAATACAACAGAATATAATGCGTGTAAGAATGCAAATAAAGTAATACTAGGCATCTACATTTACAAAAATAAATAATTTCGTATGAAATAATTTTTATTACTAAACGATCGATTTTGATTTTTGCGCTCTGTTCGTCTAGTTACATTTAGCATACGGAAAGCTGACCAATCACAACTAAAGATGACACATGTCATATTGCTGCGTTCCTCATGTGATTGGTCGATCATTCTCTGCACATGTCACGTGGCTTTTTAAATTCACTTGAACGAGTCGCGGCTTTCGCGGAGGAAAAGTGCAAAGAATATCGCTGAAACGGACAACCTTTTTGCGGATTTTAGATTCCTCGTGATAAAGTGACGTGATTCTTTGCCGGGTACGAGAATCGCACACACGCGGCACGTGGCTTCGCCGGTAATAAATGAGATAAGAGCGCGCATAGCCCTTTCGCGAATGGCGATCACGTCGTCTCGGTTTACTCGTCAATTCGAAAGCCCCGGGTGTACTCCTCGCTCCAAGTTGACGTGAGGAAACGCTGGGAGAAAGATCCCGTGCCGCCGTCTGAAGATCGAAAATCGTCGCACTCCTCACGAGCGAGGTAAGTGAATCGAAAGAAGCGCCATTGCGACACGTTTTCGGAGTACGCTCGGTACAATTTTTATTTAATTTCGGCAATGCTGTCAATTATTCCGTGGTAACGTTCGACGTGTTCGTCGCCCAACGAGTGACTCCTTTTAATTACGTATGAGCGAGGAATGTTTCCGAGGCGGCGACCTAACCTCCAGGTTTTATCACTCGACGTACGCCGTACGCGCAACGTCGGTTGCGGTATCTCAGAGACTGTCAAAGAGTGCGTTTACGCAGAGATTTACAGTGCGTATAACACAAAACTTGTAGTTTACTACTAAATACTTACTCGTAGGCATTAATCGTTGATTTCTGCGCGAGTTGTACGCTGCAGCCGAGCTACAAGAGGCACCTAACCTAAAATCTAGCCTAAAACACCGCTCGTTGGTGTTTATCCGTGTCCAAATTGATATTTCACGAACTGGAAGAGATATATTCCTCCGGTAAAATTATCTCGGAGTGAACTGAGCGTCTCGAGGCTTCCGCGAGTGACGATCGCGGCAGATACGCCAGGAAATATCGACAAACATGCCTACTTGGAACCAGATTCAAGCTCAGCTGCGGAATCCCAACAACCCCGTGGTCTTCTTCGACGTGTCGGTGGGCACCACGGAGATAGGCCGCATGATCTTTGAACTGTTCGAGGACGTGTGCCCGAAGACGTCGGAGAACTTCAGGCAATTCTGCACCGGTGAATACAGGAAGGATGGAGTGCCGCTGGGTTTCAAGGGCGCAATCTTCCACCGGGTGATCAAGGACTTTATGATACAGGGTGGTGACTTTGTTAATGGCGACGGTACCGGGGTACTGAGCATCTACAGCGGTGGAACATTCCCGGACGAGAATTTTACGTTGAAGCATGACTCACCTGGGCTGCTGTCCATGGCCAACAGCGGCAAGGACACCAACGGGTGTCAGTTCTTCATCACATGCGCCAAATGCAACTTCCTGGACGGCAAGCATGTTGTTTTTGGTCGGGTGATTGATGGTCTGCTCGTCATGAGGAAAGTGGAGAATGTACCTACTGGACCGAACAATAAGCCAAAGATTCCAGTGACGATATCACAGTGTGGACAGATGTAACAGCAGATGTTATTTATTCGGACTTGTATAAACTCGCTGTTCTTGCATTATTGTAATTGTGCCTCTCGCTTGGAAAAAGTACAATAAAAATATAATTTTTGTAATATGGGCGTACACTGTCATCATTTGTATGAGAGTTATATGTAAAGAAATTACTATCTCTGTACTTTTACTGGTTTTATATATGTATTCTTTTTATACAATGATTTTATAATACGTAATTCTGAATCTACTTTGATTTTGATTTTTATATCCTGATCTTAGAGTAATTTAATTATTCTTAATTTTTATTTTTTAGGCTGTTATTACTTTGATAAAAGAAATGAATGACATTTTGCACAGTATAGAAAATAATTAACATACACAATACATTAATGCATACACTTGACTAGTAATTAAGAAATTTATTAAGAATTAATATGTCTCTATAGTATTTTTATGTTTATTAGCTAAGATCCACAAGTGATGGAAATCAACTTTTACGAAGTCAAATTTTCATTTTATTGTAACATTTGTACATACGATATAAATGCGTTATCATCATTCTACATACATCATGTTCGCGAATAGTGATCAGGTTTTTCTTCAACAAGGCTTTCACGAATCGGAATTCACTTTTATGAGTCGAAGTTATCCATGACATGCATATGTACATATGCGTACATGATAAACGTACATGTATATATCCATATTCGTGTCAGCATCGATCCTCGACGATAACAGATTCCAATTATTAATTTACTTTATTTATTATTGATCTAAAACTATCAATCTAAATATAAATTTACAAATACGTTTGTTCTTCTCTGAACGTTGTCCCATAATTTTACCAATTCCTTTCATCGCAAGAATTACTTACAAATGGTTTATAAATCAAAATCTATCTCTTCATCGGCCGATATCATTCACACGACTGCTCAATTAATCTAGTACAGTTTTTACTTTATTTTTAGGGATCCTCGCTTGAATATCACATTATTTATTATACAGCTTGTTAATTTTTGATTAGTTAACGGTACGAGACTAAGTACGCTGTTGTTGTGATTACCTTTTTTTTCTAACTAAAATAAAAATTACAAATTTGCGTCATGCAACGCATTTTTCTTCATAATTTCTATAATAGTATCTGCGAGAAAAAATGCACCCGATATATAACTAGGATCAGCACAGTCATTTGCTGTTAACCCACGCGTAAATCTATTGAGATCGATACACTTTAATTACTCACTAGCGTTTTATATAAAACTATTAGAATCCGTGCGTACGTCGGCAGTCATTATTATGTATTACATATTTACATCGATTCATCTCTCTATCCGTCTATACACATGCGTATATATATTTATATACCAAAATAAATCACGACTACGGTAACTATGCGCGCAGTCGCCTTTAAAACCCACTTTAGACTATCCGTAACTTGGGACAGAATTTGTGCGTGCGACAGGATTGTATAAATAATTTTAACAAAAATCTGACACCCTACAATGTCGAATATTCAAATCGAATATTTTTGAACTATAATTACAACATTATAACGTTAACGCAGCCGTTCGCGTGGGGCGTTCAGAGCTTGTAATTAAATTACAAATCGTTTTACGTCTACTTTTTAAATGGAATTCTGTCGCGAGTTAAAGATCGTCTAAATTGGGCTTAAAAATCTCACGCTCTATCGCAAAACTCGGCTCAATATCGCATCATTGATAATCTGCCGCCACGAAGAATCACTCGTGCTCAAGGAAATGTACGGCCGATCCATTGTCCATGATCGAACGATCGTCTTGGATGGCATCCGATGAGCTTAGTCGCAAACGAATAATTTGCCTGAAGACTTAGGTGTTATCAGCGATAATTGGTCCTTATCAACAGACGCGACCTCGGGAAACAGTAAATCGGCGACGATGGACCGTCGGAGTACCGCATCACACGGCCGTATAGCGAGGGCCCTTTTTATTGTCGCCTACGTCGTCCCGAGGCGGCGCCGGGGACCGTCATCGATATCGTCACGATCTGAAAAAATATCCCGTTGATAAAAAATATCAGTCGATCGACCCTTATCAAGCTTATGATAGTGAAGGGACAATTAACAAGACTTTTGAATCCAAGGAAAATGAATATTTAAAACAAAAAGAAGAGACGCGAAAAGAGTGCTATCAAGAAAATGGAATACCTGCTATTGCAGAAACGATCATCGTCAATGGCATCGACCTGCGAGTTATCGTCGACGACCATGATGGGCGTCGCGCCATCGTGCAGGCTGGATTTCGAGATAGATCTCTTGTAAGCGTCCCTGGTGACGCTTCTGGTGAAGCTGAACTTCCGCACGAGCTTCTTGTCCAGAGCAGCCGGGCTTTTCGGTCCCTTCGCCCTGTACTCGTCCTCCGTGCCCTCGTAGTGCGCCAGCATCACCTCCGTGGCGTGCTCCTCGACCACGCTGACGGCGTAGTCGATGTCGTCCTCGGTCGCGTCCTCCTTCGTCACGCAGAAGCGCAGGATGTACTTGCCCATCACGCGAGCTGGTATCATGTGTATCCTGCCGGACGCATTGATGTTGGCCAACAGCTCCTGATTCATCTCGTCGCTCTCCTTCAGCCGGAAGCATACCAGGCCAACCCGCACGTCGTTCAGGATCTCGAAACGCCTGTCCTTCTTCATGAGCGCCTCGAACCGCTTCGCCAGCCTTATGTGATTCCGAATGTACTTCTGCAGGCCGCTGATACCGTACAACCGCATGACGAACCAGAGCTTGAGCGCGCGGAACCGCCTGCTGAGTGGAATACCCCAGTGACGGTAGTCGATCGACTCCCCCGAGCGAGCGTGCTGAAGATAGAGGGGATCCACCACCAACGCGGACGTCAGTTTCATCCTGTTGCGCACCCACAGGCAGGAGCAGTCGAAGTTCACCAGCAGCCACTTGTTGGGATTCGTGTTGAAGGAGTCGGCGTGCTCGATGCCGGCCATGAACGGCCGCATCTCGGGACAGATGAACGCATTGCCGGCGTATGCGCCGTCTACGTGCAGCCAGATGTTCGGGTACAGCTTGCACACTGGCCCAATCTCCACGAGGTTGTCGAAGGCGCAGGAACCGGTGGTGCCCAGCGTGGTGGACACGTAGAACGGTACCAGGCCGTTCGCCACGTCCTCCTTGATGGCCATTTCGAGACGCTTGCCGCGTAAGGAAGCCTTCTCGTCCGGTTCGAGTACCCGCAGCTTCACCAGGCTGATCATCGCTGCCTTCTCCACGCACGAGTGCGACTCCGTGGAGCAGTAGGCCACCAACCGCGGCAGGAACGCCGAGTCCTCCATTTTTGGCTCCTGCTCCTTCAGCATTTTGATCGCCTGGGTGCGCGCGGCCAGCATCGTCACCAGGATACATTCGGACGCCGAGCCTTGTATCACGCCGCCGCCGCTCTTCTGCTCCGACAGGAACTCGGTCGGCAGGTCGATCGCTTTCGCGTACCAATCGAGCACGATGGTCTCGAGCTCGGTGCAGGCCGGGCTGGCCGCCCACGAGAAGCCGATGCAGCCGATCGCGTCCGACAACAGGTCACCCAGGATCGAGGGGAACGAGTTGCCGGACGGGAAGTAGGCGTGGAATCGCGGATGCTGCCAGTGGGTGATCTGCAAGAGGAGGATCCGCATTGTCTCGGCTGTACAAGCGCGTCGGGTGTAACCTACTTTTAGCCAGTGAAATTGATTTATCTGCGCGGGGGGAAGAACGGAACGAGCGGCCGCGGGAATGCCGGTTGACAGCGGCAGCTTCATTGTCACGACGCGATAACGCTGCATCAAGGAACGAACTTCGCCGACGCGTGTGGAAAAAGTCCATCCGCCGCCACGCGCAGTTTTCTCGGGGGGGGGGGGGGGCACTATCTCGGAAACGGAGATCAGAACGTCGTGACGTGGTTGATGTCCTTCAAGTTTTCAATCGACTGATTACCCGACTCGTGACGTACGCACGCGTCGGCCGGAAATTATTTTTCAGAAATTATTAATTATTAAATTATTTTCCATTACGTTTACTATTCGCGTGACCGGATCCACGAGAGATTGCTTCTCGCCTTTTTCTGAATATCACGTTAATCTCGAGTTTGTCCGCTAAATCGATATTGTCCACCAAAGCAGGAACTTTAGCAACGAATTCAACAAGTTTCATCTTTGCGATGATTAATTGTTATTTTTTTATATACCATGGATTTTGAGGAAGTATTCTCGAGGTGGCATCGGTTCGTTAGAAAACACTTCATATCGTACTCATATAAAAAGTTTACGTAATACGCGTTGCATCACGAATGCTTTTACGTCACGGCGATCAGGCCGACCTTAACTTTTTCTCAAGTCCCTGTAAGGGTGAGTTCCCGAGGGAGAGCCTTCCCCTTCGCGTCGCGCGCGACCTGTTAGCGCAAGAATGCCGCGTTCTCCAGCGGAATTTTCTAAATGATCGCGAGAAGAAACGACAGAGCGAACGATTTTTATCCATCTTCCTTTTTTTCTGTCTTTCACGTGCGCGAACATTATTTATATCGAAAAGGGGGGCTGAAATCAATGGCGACGGAATGAGAGAGAGAGAGAGAGGGGGGATCGATAATCGCGACAACCCTGCTAGACGCCGGCAGGCAACTCACTCCGGGCATTATTTTGCCATCGACGTCCCTCATGATGGCGTCCCATGAGTCCGGCGTGACGGGTGCTTCCTTAGGTAGCAGCGGTCTCAGGTAGCCGGGATCGACGTTCGCCGTCACCCTCTTGCCCTCCAGCGTGCGGATGTACTCACAGATGAACTCGATCATCTCCTTGCCACGCACGCGGAACTCATCGATGTTCATGGTGCCTCGTAATGCCGCTGGCTGAAACGAAGCGATTTTTCGCGAGGAAGCGTCAAAGCCAGAGCGGAGCGGAGTGGAGCCGGACGCCCGCCTGATTAGGCACGATCGCACGCGTGTAAGTACGTCCCCGCGTGCGATCGTGACTTTTTTTAAATGTTTGCTATCGGCGCGTTAAAGCGCCTCTCTCTCGCGCGTCAGTATCCTCTCCTATGTTTGCTCCAGAAAAGGATCAGTTTCGTTGCACTTGAGCAAGGATTCCTCCTGGCGCGTTAATTCCCTCGAGCGGAAGAAAACATGACCACGGTGAGCGCCGTCTAATAATAATCCGCGAAAATAGCTGTACAAGCAACTCGTGGGATGATCGCGCGTTAAATTAATTGCGCGCGAGTTATGTCAGAATTATGAAACGTGAGATCTCTCTCTCTCGACCAGGTGACGATGCACCGTTTCGACAGTTGCATCGTATTTTACAGTCTTCTCGCTGGCAATGCTTTTGTTTGCTCGTTTATAGGTCTCGTACGTACGAAGGGTTTTTATTCCCTCGCGAAAAGAATCAATCGAGTCGACAGAGCACATTGACGTGTGTAAACGTCTATGTACGAGCGATTTATTTTCTCACAATGGTTTTCGAATTGCTCGTGTGTGAATGTCGATGATGCTCGATGAAAAATTATTATTCTCAAGAACGAAAGTTTTACGATCCTCGCAAAAGTATGTATTCAGTCATGCAACTTGTAGTTTTGCGGTGGTTTTACCTCTACAGCTATTAATTTATAATTTCTGATTAGTAAACTTAACTTAATGGACTTCCCTTACGTGATATAAAGAAATACGGAATTTTAGACGCGAATGTTAAGGGATCGAGGAGGTAAAGCGATGAGCATTTCATCTATTATACCAATACGCTCACAATTCCTTTCTCCTACTATTCGTAAAATTGCTATACTTTAACGAAAAATTAATTCTTTGTACGAAATTTTCTTACGCAAATGAGAATGTGAATTAAAGCGCAATTGTGAGACAGAGTCGCAACTTTTAAGAGAGGTAAGAGGCGATGAGTGCCGAACGACGACATTGAAGAGTTCCAGTGTGCAAGTCCATCGGTACACTCACATCTCGTTTCCGCTACCGTTCGAAAAATCGCTCCACTTTGGCGGAAGATCGGCTTCCTCAGTCACGCAAACGTTTCCTTGTGTGTATCCGTTTTCGTAACTCGAGTGCCGCGCGATTTTTCCCCGCACGTATCGAACATTTGCCTCGAGCCACGTCAGACGAGAGACTAGTAGCACCTGTCGAAGCGCCGGTCAGTTTTATGCGCCTCTCTGCTCCGTACGCCCCTGCTATCACGCAGATAAAATTAAGGTGGAGAGAGAGAAAGAGAGTGAGTGAAAAGAGAGTTAAGCGCAATAAAATTTATTTCTCCAAATAAAAATCAATTATGAAAGATAAATGATCTCCCAATCTTTCGGTAATGTATTCTGAATCGGGTAATTCTTGATCGCAGTAATTTAATTAGAATTTCTTTGTTAAGTTATATTTTGGAAGAGCTCTAATGTGTTGAATTGAACTAGTGTCTTATTTTGACGATTTTGAGAAAATACTTGATTTTTTTATTTCTTTTTCAAGAAATGTAATTTCGTATTTATTAATAATAATGACAAAGGAATACAAACGGGGCAATACATTCTGAATGTATCGTCTTATTTTTCTGTCTGCAAATTATTACCGCACGTCTGTGGGAAACTAGAATGGATAAATGTGTTGAGCCAGATGTAAATACGACAATTATAGCCGCCGCTCGTTGCAATATACTTGTAAGATCTGTGATAACGTTACACCATAATTTTTATCGATTCTTCCTTTATTCCGAAACGGAGACGCTGCAGTCGTCATATCTGCGTCAGATATCAGGTCGCAATGGTTTTCTTTCCTCTTTTCAACTGTCTATCTGCAATTAAAAATGCCGATATCGGTTAAAACTGGTCCTTTCGTTTTTTTCTTTTGATAAACTAGAACTTAATACACACTCCAGTCTATTATCTTTGTCATTAATTTCTCTCATAATACATACCTCCAAAATTTATGGCACGTTTTAACGTCTCCGTTTACCTCGGCACGCTGTGATAGGATCGACGTATACGTATACGTGGAAACGAATCAATTTTTTCCTCGGTAATAATAATATTTGACGTTAACGATTGTTCAGCCTGTCGCCGGGCGACCCACATGCCGGCCTCGCGTCTTGCAAATTGCATCCTGATAACAATTTCTGATTATTTCCTGATAACGCGATCATTATTTCTGAAAATACGCTTTTCGCGCATCGATAACAATAGCTTATATACATGTTATCTAAAAATAAAACATACTCATACCTCGCGCAGGTGAATCTCGAATACGCTTCAAGGCGCTGGCACAATCATGCGTCACCATGTTGCACTTTCGTTGTAAATATTGTGCGCACATAACATTGAAAAATGGACTGGTGCACTCGGTGCAAGGCGGCTCGAAGTTTTACCGATCACGTGATCGCTCTGAATTGCTAATTCATCGAGGCCTTCAATTACAGTTGCCTTAAAATTGCAAGTGTAATGATATTGCAATTATTTCAATATTCCATGACGCAATAGTATTTCGTAAATCCTTATCTTGAATTCTTATGCGTGATGGCAAAATGTCCTCTGCTGAAAAACGATATAGCGGCTACGTTATCTACTTTGAACTGTAATAAAGGTAAATCATGTGCTTCTAGGACAGAATTATCGTTTACACTTGAGAACTGAAACTCGCCGTCTTGTTTGTTCGAGCGAAGAATTGTTCTGCCGAATTTTTGATCTGCGAAATTGTATTTGCAAAAATATTAGATAAACTACGATTGCAGATGGAATGTGAAACACTTTCTCTGTCGCGTAGAATTGATCTTGCACTTCAGTAAATAATTTGGTAATTATTTAGATTAACGGAGTAACCTCGAATGACCTTGACCTTGACATATGTTGTCACGGTCACCCTCCTGAGTGACCTTCAAAAGGTTTTAGCCGTCGCTCATTGTTTATTAAAAAGTTATTAACAAAAGAAGTTTCGAAAATATAGTAGTTATTTTGAATATTGAAAGACATAAACGACGAATATGAACGAAGGAAGGAAAGTGATTTAACCTAACCTAATCTAATCTAACCTGGTTAGGTTAGGTTAGGTTATATTTTCAGAAACTGGAGCCCGGACACATATATGCTCGTTTTTCAGCCCGCTTCGCGGGAGGGCGGGGGGAAGGGGCTTCGCCAGAATCCGTACCGTGTACCAGGTGATCAAAATCTGTAGTACCGGCTCCGGCGGGGGGGAGGGGCTTCGCCCCTCCCCCCGCCCTCCCGCGAAGCGGGCTGAAAACGAGCGTATGTGTCCGGGGCTCCAGTTTCGAAAAATATAACCTAACCCAAACCTATTTCTGATTTAAAGCTAAAATTCCATCAAATATACTCTTTCGTAAACGTATATGATATCGTAAAATTATGCTCTATTCATTAAACTTTTTTGTTAATAACTTTTTAACAAACAACGAGCGACGGGTGAAACCTAGTGCGGGTTATTCGGGAAGGTGACTTTTGTAATATATGTCAAACTCAAGTCCTTGCTTCGCGTGGACAGGTGAAAATTCGTGCAAAATCATTAAACTTCTTTTGTTAATAACTTTTTAATAAACAATGAGCGACGGCTAAAATCTTTTGAAGGTCACTCAGGAGGGTGACCTCTATAATATATGTCAAGGTCAAGGTCATCCGAGGTTGCTCCGTTAAACTAAATAATTACCAATAATTTTATGTGCAACCGAGATTGTACAAACAGTGAATGATAAGGACCAGACACTTGGTCGAAACTTGGTTGTGTACCTAAGAACAAATAAATTTTGCCAGATTCGTCAAGTGAAAGGAAAGTCTTTATTAATGATATATTATCGACACATATATGGTATCATTGTACACAAGGATGCTTCTTGAACAAAGCTCTCTCCAAGAGCATCATTTCATCGCTACGAAAACAATTAAATTTCCCATTCGCGTATTTCTACTATCAATTAAATTCGCAGTTTAATCGTTCGTACAAGAAGAAAGGAGCCAGCTCGCTTTTCGCACAAATCTCACGCATTTGTAATGGATTCCATACGTATTTTTACTACCGACTAGGATTATCGGAATCGAAACGACCTTGTTCGCCGATGTTCGTGCTGCGTTTCCTTCCATTGTACTCCACGCAGGATCGATTCTTTTCCCTAACATGACGTTTCCTGACAATCGACCATGCGGATACAATGCAAAAATTCGAAAGCCGGTGCCTGTAAACCAGCATCAATGGCTGGGTGGTGTTGCTGTAGGCTGTAGGATCCCCATTTGAATAAGCGCCCCATATAACCCTCCTCGCGTACGGGGGTAGATCTTTCCCCACCAAGAACCCTCTGTCCTCTTCGCGCCTCCCGTGCCCCACCGTTTTATAAATAGACATTTACTCTTCACCTACATTTACAACACACCCCGTGGAAGCGGTGACAGGTCACCGCTCAATCTTCGTAACACACATATGTACACACACATACACACACACACGAGCCGATCACTACTCGTTCTCTCGCCGCCACCTTCACGCATGGTCTACTCGCGTCCACCGTTTTTTGAATTGGATCCCCGTCCCCCTTGTATGATCCCGGTAGAGCTTCGGTGTTCACGAACGCGTGAGAAGTAATTAAAATCGAGTCCGCGCTGTGATCGGCAGCCGTGCTTTTTGCGCGTGTCCCTCACATTACAACGATCCTGACGAAATTAGCAAGTCCTAAACTGGAGAATACACAGCGGAGAGATTCTGCAGATTTGCCTGCAGAAACTCATATCTTGCTTTCTTTTGGAATCCCTTTTTTTCCAACAAAAGAGGTTGATAATAAGCTAGTTTTATAAGCGGTTTCCAAAAACATATCGGGCTTTTCTTCTTTCAATTAAGATGAAAAGCTTCAGATTAATATTATTGAAGTAAGATTGAATTTTATAAATTTAGTCATCTTATTATTATAAAGACCACTAAAGATTACTTTGGTATAAATGGTATAAAATTGATCTTGGAGCGTTAACAAGGATAATTCAATCGAAAGTAACAATTTGCGACGTGTTCTGTATTTGCATTTGTATTAAATTATTCTTGGGTCCGAGAAACAAGCTTTATGATTTATCTAATAATACGTTGTACAATAGACTATATAAACAGACAAGAAGAACACATAAATAATTGATCGCAGGGCAGATTGCATGTTTACGTAACTTTAGCTTTTTTGATCGTACACATATATAACTTTCTATCCCTCGCATCTCTTTACATAGCTATAATAGTTCGTTCGCTTATGACCTACCTGTTGTCACCCTCAGACAAGCAACGATGCAACGGATTCTGAATTATCTTAATATTATCAGGATTATCTTTACACTTCCAATAATTATTTTCTTTAATATTAATTATAACACATATTCTCCTATGCCTTGATCTATTTAATTTAAAGCCATACAGATTTACATTATTCTTAATCTTAAAGCATTTTTCTTTTCTTTCCTATTTTCCTGTCATGAAAAGGAATCCTCGGAAAATCTCGGAAATTTCTCTGAAAAATGATGGAAGAATGTCATGGCTGTACGAATTCGTCTTCTGAATTTTGACGTCGTATGGTACGAGGATTTTGAAAAAAACGACATGCTGAGCTTGAGACTGAAATGTATTTAATCTTTTTATCTCGAGTTAAACACACACACGACGGGACGATATTTCGGCGACATCTCATCGGTCGGTTATCCCTCGGTGAGCAATTCCGCGCAGACTTTGTTCTCCATTTAAGCCCGTTTTAGACGATCCGTAATTCGCAACAGATATAGAGCAGAGAGAATACTATAAATATCTTCTAAACGCATCTCTAACGCATATCCAGTATATAGAGGACTAGATTTAGTACATAGACCCTGCTAATTAACAAGCAGGGATTACGCTTGTTGTTAAATTAGGTGACTCTGTACGTAAAATAAATCAAAATTATGTACAGAATTAAATTATATAATTATCATAATTAAATAATCGGCGATATTTTAGTAGTCAGGACAAATTGCAATGCTAATGTAAAAAATTAACTGATATTCTCTTACAGTTTATAATTATTTGTATGTTCATAATTATTAACAATACCGGATTAGTTTAACTAATACTTAATCCAGCATAATTATATTTACAATGTCACAAATAATAATCGTAGGTAGATATACAAGTATAAAGAATCATCTCTGGCTCGAGCGACAGATCGTCTAAAGCGGGTTCTGGATGTCAAGATTGTCGGCAGTATGAATCCCCAATGTGAAGTGGTAACTAACGGATTTCCTCTTCGTCTGCCTTTTTGGAGCACAACTGGAGAACGAAGATTTATCCGCCGCATTGGATACGCGCTCAGAGGATTTTTTATGAGAACTGCGCGAAAGAAAGAAATAATCAATATACGAATAACGCAATTACGCCCGGCCGTTGGGCGATCTGCCGCGCGACGGCGAAGCGGACGGGGACGGATCCGGGCTGCATCCGTTGCTGCTACCACGGCGACTTCCGGTACCGCCGGCCTTTAAACGTACCATGGTGTCCAAATGACGAAACCTGCAAAAGCGAGGCAAAAAAAGTATGTATAATATATAAAACATAGTAGAACGAAGTATATTTTTTACTGCGAAAATGTTGTCTCAAGTACGCGAAATAAAGAATACAATGCGAATATCAACGGAAAATATCATTGACAAGAAAAAAGTAGAAGAAACGTAAGACCATTTTTTATACTAAATGTCCAAGAATATGCACGACATGCAACGTGGAATGGATCGATAGCTATCAATTCAAATCTACGAAAAGAAAGTGAAAGACACAAATAAAAGTAGATTGAACGCGAAGGGCAGATATGGATGTATTTTGATCCTAGTTCAGGGGTGGACTCGTATTCTCAATGGAATCGAACGTGTCATTATGATGGTGGCCGGTATGACGGCAACGATAAGGAGAAGGGAGTGCACTATTTGTTCCTATGCATAATGGTAGCAACTGTGATATCGACATCGGAAGTTTGGAGTATTACATATGGTATTGCGTCGCCATGCATGGCACGATAGTGCGTTCCGAGCACGCGGAGTTGGATCGGTGCGACGAAATTTTTCAATTGTAAAGAGCGAATCACGATGTTTACATCGTAAATCTATTTAACAATTAACAGTCAAGGAATGTCATGGCATACTCTTCAAAAATTTTTCATCGATCAAACTCACACGTATTCTGCAAAACTGAAATTGCTTCGGAATACTATCAAGTTACCCCAGAGAGTTTAAAAATATAAATGATTGTAATGTATTAGGTTGTTCATTAAGTTCTGCGGTTTTCTCGACAGATAGCGTTTGTCCATTGAAAAAGATAGCATGCATCGCCTGAACCGCGGATTGCCGCGTACTCCGTGACAGATTAGACAACGCTTGACATTTCGCCAGAGTCTTTGTTGAGTTTTGACGTGTTGTGTGTACGCGCTATTCATTGAAAATGAAGGATCAAAAGGTGCGTTTTCGGCACATTTTGCTATTTTTCTTCCGCAAAGGAGTAAAAGCGACGGACGCACAACGTGAGATATGCGGCGTGTACGGGGACTCGGCCATAAGCGCTGACACTTGTCAGCGTTGGTTTGCGCGCTTTCGTTCCGGAGATGTGAACGTCTCCGATGCTGCTCGCTCCGGTCGTCCATCCACCACCGACGACGACCAAATCGTGGCCGCAATCAAAGCAGACCGACACCTGACGACGCGGGAGATCGCGGAGCGCTTCGACATCGCCCATACAACGGTTGCGCAGCGATTAAAACGGCTTGGGATGTCGAAAAAGCAGATGTTTCGGTCCCTCACGAGCTCACCGAAAAGAACATTTTGGACCGCGTCATGATCTGTGAATCCCTGCTGAAATGGAACTCGCTGGAGGCCTTTCTCAAACGGGTGGTCACGGGAGATGAAAAATGGGTGGTATATAACAACATTCGACGCAAGCGGTCATGGTGCGGTCCGGGTGAGTCGTCACAATCGGTTGCCAAAGCGGATTTGCATCCGAAGAAAGTGATGCTAAGTGTGTGGTGGGATTGGCGAGGCGTCCCGTACTTCGAGCTGCTTCCGCGCGGTCGGACCATCGACGCCGAGAAGCATTGCGCTCAGTTAGAAAAATTGAAGCAGGCAGTGGCGGAGAAGCGGCCGGAATTGGCGAACAGGAAGGGCGTTGTCTTCCACCACGACAACGCCAAACCACACACTGCTTCGGTGACCAAGAAGTTGAAGTGCTTTGGCTGGGAAGTCATGCAGCACCCACCGTACTCCCCAGACCTTGCGCCGTCGGATTACCATCTGTTCCGGTCACTCCAAAACAATCTCGACGGGCAGCGCTTTAATTCAGTGGACGATATTCAAACGTACTTGGAGGACTTTTTCGCGCAGAAGTCGCGCGACTTCTACAAACGCGGCATTATGTCCCTTCCAGAACGTTGGCAGAAAGTGGTCGATCAAGATGGACAATACATCCTAGATTGAATAAATGTGTAAGTACAATAAATTTATGTTTCAATTTAGGGCAAAAAAACCGCAGAACTTAATGAACAACCTAATATATACATATATATTATCAAGTCTGAAAACATTCAGCGAATACCTGAGTGATAATTCGCTCGTATCAGCAGCCTCCTTCGCTTGCATCAGGTACGCGAGTGGCCAGGAGATCCAGGATTTCCTAAATGAAGAAGATACAATGTAACTATTCTGAACACGCAGGAAATTTCATTCTACACCGTCACTCATTACAATGAGATCAATATGTATAATCATCTTACGTTCCGGATTGAGGATTCGATCCGATACCGCCGATTGTCGCCTGCGTGTCGAGCTTGGCTTCTGTCCTGTTTGGAGTCTTTGTGAATCCTGGCTGAATAGCAGGATCAGACACCATACGCACGAAGAAGGACCTCCTTTGCTCCAGAGTGGCCTTCCTCTTCTTCTCGCGAATATCCGCCATTACGTCCTAACGTAGAAACACATAATAATGTAAAAATCAATTTTTTATATTTATAAAGTAATTAATAGATTATCCGACTTACATTGAATTCCAGTAATTCGGCTAGGTAGTCCGTTATAATGCTCCACGCTAGGTCTTGAACATTAATTCGGTTAAATAAGAATTCATTCAAAATGTCACACATGCATTTTCTCAAAATAAAACTATAAAGATCAGTCTGAAATATACAAAGAAAATAAAATTATATATTCTTACAAAATATAATGGATAACATATCTATAGATACTGACAAGATCTCGATCAGATTTGACAATTTTCCAAAAGGTTTCTGATTTTTTTATTAAAGTACTAAAGAAATTCAAAGATTAGACGTTATCTTGGGCAGATACTTGGAAATTAAGAAGATAAATGTAAAATGAAGGATGAGTGCAAAGATGATTTTTACCAACATCTCTGGCAGTTGCATTAGGAGCAGCGAGTGCGAAACGTATCGTGTAGCGTTGATTAACTCGCGCCGGGATCATATGTATCTTTCCCGAGTCGTTAATAGTGCTCAATAATTTCTGATTCAATTGATCGCTGCCTTTGGCGCGGAAGCACACTAACCCTAGCTGTAACAAATCGTACGGCGGTACAAATACAATAACGTGAACGATATGCGGATATAACGTATACCACCGGTGGAATTCTCTTACCACTACGTCGTTGCACACTTCGAATCTGGAATCCTTTCTAACGAGTGCCTCGAATCTTTTAGCGAGCTTGACGTGACTTCGGATATACGCCTGTAGTCCGGATATTCCGTAGCTCCTCATTACGAACCATAATTTTAACGAACGGAATCGTCTGCTCAAAGCTATACTCCAATGCCTGTAAAAAGTGCTAATTACTTCATGTTCATTCATCAAAATCTAATTAATATTTTATTCAACATATATACAACATAGTAACAATATTAATACTAATCATTGCAAGATGTTCATTGCAATTTGGTAGATTTGGTAGATGCATCGTTAAAACATCTCTTGACAACAGAACTTTTCAATAGAAAAGATATCTGCATGATATGCATAACAGTGAAGTTTTGATACGCTAAATTAATTGACTAATATAACCGATAATCAATAGCCGTGTCCGCGTGTGTGTGCTGGAGGTACAGTGGGTCCACGACGAGCGCGCTGGTGAGCTTAAATCTGTCGCGAACCCAGAGACAGGAGCAATCGAAATTCGTCAGCAAAAATTTGTTGGTGTTGGTGTTGAAGGAGTCGGCGTGTTCGACGCCGGCCATCAGGTACTTCAATTCTGGACAGATGAAAGCGTTCCCGGCGTAAGCGGCGTCCACGTGAAGCCAGATCTGCGTGAAAGATTTCCGTGAAGAAAAATCAAGCGCTCAATAGCGGCCGAACCTTCCCCCGAGTATACATAATTTTGCACTTACCCCTGGGTACTTTTTACAAACCGGACCGATTTCTCTAAGATTATCGAACGAACAACACGCGGTCGTGCCGAGGGTCGTCGAAACGAAAAAGGGAACGTAGCCCTCAGCTGTATCACTCTCGATCGCCTATCAATCAGAGCAGGACGTAATCAATATTACATCGAAAAATCGAGCGAGGAATTAATGAAAATATTTGCACCAGAATTCATAATTGTGTTTTCTAATTTTATTAATTATATCATACATTATAATATTGTGATATTATAATGTATTGACATCGTTTCAACATTATTGACGAATTGCTTAATTGCGGTAACTTTTATTAACGTGATTTTCTCGGAAACGCGCGTATGAAAGAAGCATTATTAATTATATTAATTATTTATTTACATGCGTATTTATGAATACATGCACATATACAGGGTGTCCCGGGTTTTAACCGACAAACTGCGGGAGCATATTCTACTAGTGGAAATAAGAAAAAATTCTTATATCGAGTTTGCTTAGAAATGCTTTATTACAAAGTTATAAACCAATATTCAAAAGAAATATCAGATAAGTAACAACGGAACATAGTGTAGAATTTGGAAGGTCGAAGATGTTTATGTTATGTGTATTCACATGTATTCATGTTCACTATATTGAAACGATTCAGTATGATTGTTACTTTTACAACAGTAGCTGTTAGATTTCAATCGTCGTGTGAACTAGCAATTACAATCAGAATGCCAAAAGTGTTTTCAAATGAGGAATACACCGATATTCATTTCGTGTACGGATTCTGTGACGGAAATGCACGAGCTGCCGTACGAGAGTATCAACGTAGATTTCCTAACAGGAGAGTACCAGATAGATTTAAAGCAACGAATTACTAATTCAGTTACTGAGATGCAAGAAAATTTTCAGGAATGTCGTACCGTAACAAATTCTGTACTACGTCGATGTCTAGCTTGTATCGATGTGCAAGGACAACATTTTGAAATGCGTCACTAAATCATTGCGTAGATAATTTTATTTTTGTGAAAAAATCCGTTGTTACTTATCTCATATTTCTTTTCAACATTGGTTTATAACTTTGTAATAAAGCATTTCTAAGCAAACTCGATATAAGAATTTTTTCTTATTTCCACTAGTAGAATATGCTCCCGCAGTTTGTCGGTTAAAACCCGGGACACCCTGTATACACGTATACACGAATCTGGAAGATTCTTGCAATGTTGAAATTATATGTAGTACATTCGGACATACCTGACGCAAGGTCTCCCCGCGAAGTACGCTCTTCTCATCCGGCTCAAGGATACGCAGCTTCACGAAGCATATCATAGCGTCCTTCTCGACGGAACTATGACTTTCCCGGCTGCAATATGCCATTAACTTGCCAAGCAGCGCGGTCTCGTCCAAGTGTGCATGTGCGGGAGATTCCTTCAGTCTCGCAATCGCTTGCGCTCGTGCGGCCAGCATGCACACGAGAATGCATTCCGATGCCGAGCCCTATATATTACGTATATATTTAATAAGGTCTTGTAATCGAGAGAGATCTTTTTGATACTCGCGGATTTTGTAAACGTTACTTTACGAAACATTCTTTATTCTCACTCGCTGATTACTTTAAAGGTATTGGCACTTGATATCCTCTAAAAAAACATTGATACCAAAAAACTCATTTTTTGGTGGAAGAATTCATTTTTGAGAAAATATTTGGCTGACTTAAATTTCGCCAGTACGATCATTCATGATCTTTCGCACCTGTATAACGCCCCCGCCTCTACTGCCTTCGCTGAAGTACAGAAAATCCGTTGGCAGCCCAATCGCCTTGCCTGTGATTCAGAAAGATGATGCATTACTCCGTAAATCAATCGTTCGCGAAATTGTCCGATCGCTCTAACGAGATATCGTGAAAGAAAAATTTACCAAACCAATCGCAGACTATCGTCTCCAGCTCCGTGCAGGCTGGACTGGCCGCCTAAAATAGATAAGATTCCATTTCGGGAAACATCAAGTAAATAATCGCGCGCGATCCATCACATGGACCTGCTCCGAGATCAGGTACAATCACTCTCGATCCCGACAAGAAAGTCGAATTAGTCCTATTTTGCCTAAATATAACTTTAGGCAATTTTTATTTATGTTTATTATTACGCCTTTTTCGCTCACCCAAGAGAATCCAATGCAGCCTATCGCGTCGGATAACATATCACCGAGAATAGAGGGAAAGGAATTTCCCGCTGGAAAATACGCGTGGAACCTCGGGTGCTGCCAATGCGTGATCTGGAAGAAAATTCATCTGTCTTCTTTTGGTCTTCTAACTGTCCGCTAAAGAGGATCCGAAACAACATCGAAACGTTCAACGAACATTACACTATCATAAATTGCGCGATTGAAGTATGCGTACCGATAATCGCATTTTTCTATTTGCCCATTTAACGTTAATTTGATAAAATCTAGTTGGCTTAAAAAGAGCCCCGTGTCTTCTTCAATAAAGTTTTTTTTCTTTATTTCTTTTCGCAGATGAAAAATTTAATTTCATGATTCCGATGGCAATCGGGGCACCGCAGTAATTTCTGGTATGTTCCACAGATGCTCTCGCTTCTCCCTCGCTTGCTCCCTCACGAATACTCACGCCCGGCATGATCTTCGATTCCACATCCCTCATGATCTTATCCCACGATTCCGGATCATTCGGCGGCTCCAACGGCAGTAGAGGCCTGAGATAGCCGGGACCAACGTCCGGCGTGACTCTCCTAGCATGAATGTTGCTCATGAACTCGCAGATGTAGTCCACCATCTCTTTACCACGGGCGCGAAACTCTTCGATATCCATGGCGACTTATTGCAAGCTCAATATCTTCGCATTGGATTGAAGACGTCGAAATTAGAATTCTCCTTTAAACGGTATGAATCTTCTCTAAATATTCCGCATATTTCTCATGATATTTCCTTTAGTCTCTTACAGTATAATTGTCTTTGTCTATTGATTTAACTGCCTATTTCATCTACGAAAATTTTGCAGTGTGCAAAGTAGTGATAATGTGTGACGTAGTAATCTGAATTTAATATTCTGCAAAAATACTTATAAGACCGCCACGAATATATATATTTTTCGACTGACATTTATTCACAAGCAGATATTGCAAATGAATTTTTCGTTTTATTAATAGCTATGCCTCAACGTGCGACACGCGACGTCTCTTCCTTACTTATTATTTTTTATGAAATTTTATTTTTGAATAAACTAGAACCATGTAACAAATAAGTGAGGTTTAGAACGCATTTTGTTCTGCCACTAAACAATTCTACGTGAGAGTTGGACACCCTCATTTTGCACGCTCGCACATATCGCTATGGTAACATTTGACATGTAACAAACCAACGAACAATTTCCAATTGGAAGAGGAAACTCGATTAATAAGCTCGCACGACGATATTTAGGACGAGCCGCGATCGGAATCAGACAGAATCGGTTTTTCGTAACTGTCACTTTCGCGCACTTTCTCTCGCAATCTCGCGGATTTCGCAAAATTCCTTCGGTTGCCCAATGCGGACGTCTTTCGCATTCTCCTACCTGTTGCTGATAACAGGGACGTGGTGTGTGATACGTGGTGTGACAGAATCGAGGGGGGATTGCGCACACCGGCAACTCGAGCTTACGTCGTCGTCGAATCGGATAACGACTGAACTGAACTGAACAATCCGGGGCAGTTCGGCATCCACCGCGGATATATGCCGGGGGCTTCCAGGGCGCAAAATTCCATCGGCGAGTCCTGCGCAAACGCATCCTTCTTCGGTAGAACTTCTTCGCCGTTTTGCGAAAAGACGTGCGCCGCGCTGGCTCCTCGGGCGCCCATCCTGGTACAATCGCGTGTGCGTGCGTGCGTGTGTCGGCCTCGGCTTCAAAGATCACAGGGTTGATTTAATCTCTGAGGGAATCTCTTTTTACACGAGAATTATGCGAATCGACTTGTAAATTCAAGTTCAGAATGTGCACGTTTCTTACAGGAAGGAAGATGTTACTTCTTCGTGCGTTTCGGAAAGGTAAAAAAAGCCTTTGACACGTTTCGGCGTTTCGAATATCTTGCAATAATGACTTTTTGATCAAGAAAATGACGGAAAATGGGAAAAAGAGCGTCATTATTTTTTCATTCCGATCGCACGATATGCTGTCCTGATGAATGGATGTTGGAGCAATTTATTTTGCATGATTAAATATGCGAAGTGGATCACTTCAATTTGGCTTTCCTTCGAGGCGAGAAGATCTACCTGATTAGAATTAAAATTTTCATCAATTTTATACAAAGTAGCACACAAAATTCACATAAGTAAAGTGATAAACGTTATATTCGTGATAACGTTATTTTTACGTATGACACAGAAATTGCAAATAACACACATTTACAATCCTTTAATGTCCGCGAAAAATAAAAGTCATTTCTTGAAAAAAAGTAATAAATTATTAATACTCTATAGCCGTCAGATAAATAGTATAATATTTTCGTTATTTTTCAACGCAAGTAAACATGTAAATCTCATTAGAAGCACCGGTTATTAATTTCATCATTTCGGCCTCTGCGCTATTTAAAGGAACCCCCGACGAGAGCGAGGAGGTAAAAATCGAAGAAGAGTCGATAAGAGAAGTGCGAAATTTCTACAATGAGGAATCTTCCACAGTATGATAGACTTGGAAATATTCATACAATCGTTTGAATTGCATTCATCAGAATCAAGTATCAACTTTTGACTTAATTAATTAATAGTCAACTCCACAGCAAGGATGTTCCGTTATTTTCTAATTCTAAGACTATGCATGATATTTCATATCATATTTCATATCATGCATAGTCTTATGCTTTAAATTAAAATCTCTAAAATTAAGACCGGAATTCTACTTGACGTTGACTGAAGAATATATCTTCGTTGGATTCTATCCTTTTGATAAAGAACAACCATTAATTCATGCAGCTTCAATTACTCAGTAAATCATCTCGACATTTTCGTGAGATCAATACCTAATTAACCGGAGGATCCACTGTCAAAAGGACATCCGGTGATACGGGACACCCTATAGAGCCGGCGCGGCCACTCGAATAAATTGGACCGCGGCGTTCTCGCGGTTTATTACGATGGAAAAGGCGGGGGTACACAGGCGTCGTTAAGAGGGTGCCAACCGCAGAACACGCTCGCTGATTCTCGCGAGAAGAGACCGCCGGATGCGGTCTAGAACGGGGAAGATGTTCGGGAAACCCTTGACCTCTCCTCCCTCTTTCACATTAAGAAATCGACGGTTCCTGAGGAATCGTGGATCGTCATCGAAATAAGATCCCTCACGTTCGTCCCGCTGAAATTAACTGTCATGGCGGCATTCGCCGAGCCAATTTGCGTGGTAATTATAGCTCGGGGAAAGCCGAGCGGTAATCTAAGTATTTACGGAATATTCGTCGATTACGAGGTGACGAGATCGGCGTAATGCGGGGTTATTGATTGGTCGAGGGAATTAATGTAAACCGTTGTCGCCACCGTGGTTTGAAAAAGTACTCCGCGTGTTATAAATTAAAATATTTCGATTACTAGAAACGCCGCTTTTGAACAATTTTCTTTTGTATTTCCCGAAAGTACAACTGCGTGGAATCACGTCTTTTTAACGTCGAGCGTTTCGTTGTATTAGATAGATGTGCCCTCAAGGTGTACATCTATTTAGGTCGTCAATTAGCGCGGATTCTAGTTAATTGAATTTTCTTTGTCCGCGTTTGCATTATACACGGCGTCTCAATTAAGGAAGGGACTATCATTAGTTGGAAATTAATTAACTCGCGCTATCGGCGCAATTTATCCCTCGAAATGAGCATGCCTCTTGCACTGCCGATGCAAGGTAGGAGCGATTTTTCTCTAGGAGGACGCGCACGTGGACACACACGTAAAATGCCATACTGTAATTGCGTAATTCCGAGGGCGTAATTGCCGAAACACCGCAGGAATTTCTTCCGCAGCGATTGTCATTAACTCGCACTCGAAATCGGCAATTCCCATTACGTCTTCGCGAGCAGACGCACGTGCTCCCTCCCGTAATTCCGACGCAAGGACACGCGTGACGCGTCACGGAGGACGCCTTCCTCTCGGGGCGCAGGGGGTGCAACGAACCCCCGGCCGGTGATCGCGGGCCAACGGCAGAGAGTCAGCGGTTCTGCTCCCGCGCCCTTTAGGGAGAAAAACCTTCATAATGCTGGAATGCGAGTGCGAGGGAGGGAGAGGGGGGCGAGGGAGGGAGAGTAACCCGGCTGACGGGGTGCTTAATAATGCAATATGGCGTCGGGGCGTCGCGACGCTATGCGGGCTATGCTGCGCATACCGCTACCATATACGCCTACACCCTCGAGATCCCTTCTGCGCCCCCGCATCTCGCCCCCCATTCGCGCTCCTTGCACCCCATCGACGTTGGTTTCCTTCTCGCGTGAGGATCGAGGCTTCTTTGACGGGGGGAGTCGAGACGTATATCGCTGGCAATCGAATGTTGATTGGAAAATATTGATGGGACTTTCCATCCAGCATCCGCAGCCGGATGGCTCTCTCTCTCTCTCTGTCTTCGTCGTCGGCGAGGAAGTGGAATGCTTTTTTCATCGCGGTACGTTCCGGAATTCGCGGAATAAAATATATATTTCGAAGCTCGGACGCGCGGGCACCAACTTTGGTAGCGTCGATATTAATGGACGAGGATTGCGCCTGAATAATGAAGGACGTGGGAATAACGAAGGATAGGACAGTATTTGCAATATCAATGAAGCACTGATATCAAATGCCAATGAGAAATTCATCACTCTGAACGAGCGCGCTCGAACGACAAGAATGTCTTGGTCCTTGTGACCGATGTTCACTGGAGAACGCCATGCGAGTTTTGTATATCTTGGTTTTCCCACTTCGAGAAATATCTTTAAGGCGTTTTTTTCTGGAGATTCTCCAACGAATGTGCAAGTTCATGAGCGTTCTTCCAACGATCCAGTTGGAAGAACGTATCGTTGTCTTTACGTCCACGGAAGCTCCGGATGAACGCGACAGTTCGGCGAAATATTTCTGCATACGACTGTACAAGGTCGTTCCAAGTTCCATGAATGGTTCCAGCGAATGGCATGCGAATGGCAGAGAGAAGCGGTGATGCTTGTGACTGAACCCATGACCTACTGACAGAAACAGAGAGAGAGAGAGAGAGAGAGAGACGTGGTGTCTAAACACCGCCGCTGCTCGCCTCGATTTCCCGAACAGCTGAACTATTTCTGAAATTACTACCCTCTAACATTATGCTGACCTTATTCGGGAAAAAAAGACCTGCCTCGTCTTCATTGCGCTAAAATCTATTTCGGGGTACATTTTGCTCTCGCGTAGTGCATTGTGTCCTCGAATGCGACGAAAACTATGATATCTTATCAAGGAACCCTTGCTGAAGCAGATCTCTTTGCTTTATGTAAGAAATTTGTATAAATAACACTTTTCTAATAATAGAATTCTTTTTATTCTCTGATATTAACATTAATGTTAGGAATTTTAGTATAATTAAAATTTTAATGGAAATTCTTCTCCTTTTAAAGTAAAACCCGAGACGAAAATAGGCACAGATAGGCGCTGGATCGATCTACGAATATAATTAAACAATTCGCGATACCTCTCCTCCTCTTTACCCGATTAATATACATAATTATATCGATCATCCGGCGATAAAGTTATGAGGCAGGATCTTGATCGAATATTTGAACTATTATACTAACTGCAAAAGATGTGTAATATGAAGAGAATAGTATACAAGATATATTTTTATTATTTATTTTTCAAGATGGGAAGGTCGAAGCTGAAGAAGAGGTTGAAGCGTAAAGTTGAAGCAGAATCGACGGAGGAACCGCAGCACAAGGTGCCGATAAAAAATTTACCGGAGAAATTCGTCTGGATGCACGTAAGAAGTCTTCCCGAATTCTTCAGTGTCATCGAACGTTATTCAGTTTTATTCATTCATATTTTGATAGGTGAAGAGCGGCACCAAGATGAGGAACGTCTTCGCATTCGCGCTGAAGGAATTTCCCAGTCACAACAGTATCGTTTGGACCGGGATCGGGCAGGGAATTTCGAAAGCCATTTCTTGCGCGGAGCTCTTCAAAAGGCATCACGAAGGGCTTCATCAGGTCACGAAGTTATGTTATACCAAGTAAGTTTGCGCAAACGACGAATGTTTTTCAGGACGTTATGTCGTTTTAATTAATCACGAATCAATCTGAATTAATGATTAATGATCTGAAATCAAAATTCCAGATTAGAATCGAAGGAAGACACGGCTGACAAAAATCGTGTACCACATATCCATATATTGTTGACTAAGAATATTAAGGATCCAACTGAACCCGGGTGAGACCCATTTATTTAAACTTTGATTCTTTTCAGATCGTCAAAAACTTATGCTCGTATAATCCAGTAGGCACGTGCCTGATAATGATAAAATAAATAGTAAAACTACATTTTGTTAGCTATCAAGCACCTGGAGACGGCGGAGAATTTCCAGAGAAGAAAGAGGCAGCGGAATCGAAAACGTGCACTGCACTGGAAAGCGCAGGCAGTGCGCCTAGCATTGACGTTGAGGAATTCACTGCGACGAAATTAAGGATTGGACTGAAGAGGTTCAAGCAGGACGGTAATCCCTCAAAGAAAATTAAACACGAGAATTAGAAAACTGTTTTAATTGTAAGACAAAGTTATTAATTAAAATTACGTTGTTGATATAATTAATTCAGAATTAATGTCATAGCTTAGGGATCAACTTAGAGATACTGCACTCAGATATAGAGAAAGAAATATGTATCAAAGTGCAAATGCAAACAGACTTCTATAATAAATACGCTTTGCGTATTGCCATATTGTTGCTGTTGCATTACGATACGATTGTTGCAAAAAGAAAAAACAGACAAAAGGCAAGAAGTTGTATGTAGAAAGTTTATTTTCTATCAATACATAGACAATTGTCACAGAATAGTCACACGTCATGTGTATACATATATATATTTCCAGGTCGATTCGTCGGCATTCCACCGTAATTTAATACATTATAATTCGAGGTTTTGTACTTACAAGTTCTATATGTACAGCGTTATAATGTCCTTTTCACTGCGTTAGATATGAAAAGGAGTGTGCTCACACACTCATATATATGAAATGCATTATTTAACGGAACCAGAGTCATTTGTCTACAAATCTCTCATCATCATCAGAAGTCTCTCAGGCAGTACTCGGTAGTAACGTAACGCCAGTTTGACGTGAGTGCGAGCTGCCAGTTACTTCTTTATTTTTTTTTTTCATGCATGGAACGCCTTTCTAATACGCTACTCTCTAATATGCGATAAATAGATCTCGAACGCGTGACGAATGCAATTCTAATGCGCGAGCATCGTAATGAACACTCGTCACACTGCCATCGGTCGTTATAAATTCTTTTCCCTTTCGCTATCGTAAAATTACGGGTCCTACAATTTTACAATTATGGTTCTTACAATATTTTTCCGATTTAAAAAATCGCAAACCTCCATGCAAACATTATCAATTTAAAAAATGTCGATCGTACTCACGTTGTAATTAATTTCTCGTAGCGATACCCCTCATCTCGGATGGGCGATTCGATAAGGCGTACGCCCATTCTTTTTACATTCCGTGTTTTCGATTTCATTTTATTGTAGTTTCAGTCTATTCTGATGTCTAACATGCAGAACCGGAGCGATCTGTCGAAAGTCCATCGTCGCAGCGATGTGAAATCTCGACGGAATAGGAAAAACCCTAGCATCCTGCGATTCGTATTGCTGCATAGAATAAATGTTATAAATAACAATGCTATACCACACTTATCGCTACGTCCCTTGCTAAAACAACGTGTTTTACAAAGATCAACTATCTATGCGACGACGGTTATTATAGTCGCTCTAGACTAACACGATGTGTTCGTATAATAATTTGTAAAATTCTACAATCGTTTATATAAATCCGCATTCTCTTTTCTACGCATAATCGCAACAAGCATTCGAGATTTTTAGTTTAGCAGTGGAAATTGCAGTGTAATCGGAGAACCCGTCTCTATAATATAAAGATTATTCCTCGGGAATAATAGATTTCCTGTTGTGTGTGTTTAGAGTGCGAGTATTCTCATCCCCTGAATTTTTATATTAAGACTGAACATTTTATAAAGTGCTTTGCAAAGCAAGCAGTTTTGCGAGCAGACGGTTAAAGACAGTTGGAATTATTGAAATTTTAACAGAATTAACAATAATCGTAGAATCCTGTTTATACTTATTTTAGAATATATATATATATATATATATATATATATATATATATATATATATGTGAACAATCATTAACTTAATGAAGTATAAATGAGCTATATATTGTTTTTTCCATTACACATAGTTATAGCATATGAAGACACGTCTGTCTGTTAATTTTACAGACGGTAGTTACAAAGCATTATCGTTACACTGAAAGTGCAGAGGTGTATAAGATACTTTCTTCCCCAGTATCGAGTAAAACTGCAATGGCATTAATATTAAAAGTTCGTAACATCGCGCTATCCCAATGTAATATATTATAAAAGGTATAACAGATTAAATATTACTGTATATATATTATATATTTTAAGAAAGTCGACAATAGTTTTGATGAACGATTACACCGTTTGTTTTTTTTTCAGAGATTGCTCAGATCTTAAATACTAAAGGGACAAATAAATACGAGTGTTTGCATTTTTACGAAGCTCGAAAACCACTTCGTGTACGATAGTTGCGCGAAACATTCGTCAGGAACAATCTCTGTCTGATCGTTTAATCGAAGAGAGATAAAGGATCGTAACTGATTCACCTTAATTAAGAGTCGATTAAGCAAGAGCGATTAATTTACTCACTGACCTTACTCAGAGAGAAACCATGCGTTTTACGTTCGCCGCGGCGTGTCAGTGAATATTAGAGCAACTCTTTACTAAATCTGGCAATTTGACTTTGGGCAATACGATCGCAGTGTTAGATCCTATGCTTCGCTCTCCGTTGCGCCGTCGCCTTCCATGATGGGTACTATCAGATTGTCCTTCGACATCAGATTGTACTTCGTCACGAATGCGGTGAACCTGTAACAGCGAAAATCAACACGTCCGTTACGGTAACAGCCGACCAGCGGTTGGCCTAAAAAGTGTCGAATGTTGGATCGTCACCTGCGGCAGAGGAAAGTCTCGTTCTCGAACTCGTCGAATATCGTCCTGTGATGGAAGTACGCGTGTGAGAAGATTCTGTAGACTCTGCGGCACACGGAGCCAAGTTTCGCCACGGAGGATTCCTTGATGCTGATCCTGAAGTGAGAAGAAACGAGTAATTTATTGTAAAACGAGTAATATTATAAATGTTTCTGATGTTCACGAAGCTAAATACCTGCTGGGAAAATATTTGTTGCTGTTGAGCAGGCAAGCTGCTCCGTCCAACGTGTGCCGAGTGTAATCGATCGCGGGACACTCCTTGGGCGTCTTGTGCGCGGCGCACAGAAATATCCACTGTTCCGTGGCCGTCATCTGCGTGCACGTGTCGGGATGACACTCCTCCTGCAGTCTGACCGCCAGACCGTTCAGCTCCATGCAGAACTGTCTGAGGTGCTCGTACTTCCACACTCCCTCGTCATTCGCCTCCGGCATGTTGAGTATCAGTTCAATGTTGGATGGATCTCGTCTGATCATCTGTTGGATGTACTGTTGCACAGCGAGCGTGCTGTCCATCTCTTCGAATGGCTCATCGGGCCACCTGCTGAAGTCCTGCAGCGAGAAACAGAAGCTTTATATAAAGGGCGATAAAAATAATCGGATCTTACGTCAGTTCCTCCTAACCGATCGATCTCGCCATCGCCACCGTAAGCTCGTCGATGTAAAAATAGACCCGGCACGGTACAAAGCACAATTTCACTACTCTTTTTCTCCTCTTTACTCTTTTTCAATAATCGACTGAACGATCAGCTTAGTAGTAATCGATAACGAGCGACGAGCGAGATCTTTTTGCCGCGTCTACGAATATAATGCTAATTCGATGCAACACGACCAAAACAAATGATCTGTCAAATGTGTCACGCTTCGATGGAGGCCCAAGGGACGCGCCATCGTCATCGTCAAGCGTCATGAAACATCTCGAAACGGGCTGAGCATTCACAGATGTGAATCGACTCGGAGCAACGATCGTTCTCGTGGCGTAAACGGTGATCCCAGCTTATCCCATGGGGTTCATTGATTTTGCATCGGAGAAGTGTCAAAGGCGGAGGAAGGTGCCGGGAAGTCGGTGCGGAGAGACGTCGGCGTGGCGAGGATTCCGGCGACGGAACGTCGCACGGGTGCGGGTACGTGGTCCCTCTAATTAACGCGACTAATAACACGTCGTTGTCGTAACCTCTGCCTTCGTCCCGGGTCTGTTTCTCCGCAGGACCGTGGGTCCGTCCGCCATCTTCATTTTGCCAGTTGTTGCACTCGAGCGACCGGTATGCACGCGACGGGACGGTCACTGCGTCGCGGTCTACGTACGCCACCAGTATGAGCAGCACGCGCATCGGCGCAGTCTCCGCGTCGGCACCTTTGATGTTCCCCGATGCGCTCGGCTAAAACGCGGAGTACGAGTGCGCGAGATACGGAGACTGCCCAGTAAAGTCGCCTGAATCTTCTGATTTTTCTCCGAGAGTCGCCCTCGTTTCTCTCTCTTCCTCACGACGCACAGTGGGGAATTTTCGCTGAAACGTGGCCATAAGTCGAGGAATCATCAGATTTGCACAAAACTTGGTAGACTTATGTTTTCGAGGTTGCTGATCACGAATCCAATATGGAAATTTGCAAAAACAAAAGGCGGTCTTAATATAGTGTAGCGAACCATGAAATACTCATCAATATCGATATCAATGAATGTTTGGGGTTGCCGATTACGAATCAGATTCGAGAATGTCTGGAAAAATAATGTTAGACTTAATAATGGTGCAGGGTAGAGTTTATTTTTAGAAGTTTAAAAAAAAATAAAAACAAAAAAATACAAACTGTTTTATACAAAAATTTCATGGTACAAATGTCTCTATTTAATGACATCAATAAAAATTTTTTAAATAATTTTTTAAAACAATTTTTTCAAAAATTTATGTAAACAATTGTTTTTCAAAAATGTTATTAACTTCATTAAATACGGGCGTTTTTACCATGAAACTTTTGTATAAAACATTTTTGATATTTCGAATACTTTTCGAGATATATCGAGAAAAGTAATAAGGTGGTTGTAATAAGCTTATAACAAGAGTAGCAGCTAATTATTGTGAATTTTAGTTGCTAATAGTATAGACTACAAGATGAAAAAGAAAAGAACGCGGGATCTAGCGGGATCTGCAACTAAAGTCTACACGAAGTAAATATTAATTTAGGAAAATATAAACTTTGTCGAACTATCGTTATGTGTCGTAAAACAAACACGACAAGCGTTATTTCAAAAATGTAAATAAGAAAAATCTTCTACAATCCTCCAGGAAGAGCATCCATTTTGCAGAACTTGATTATCACTTTTATTTACAAAGTTATTAACACTCAAAGTTCAATGAAAATATTCACGCAATGCGTGAGAAACGTGTGTCGCCCATAAAGGCCTACTTTCAACTGACATACCTGCTCGACTTAAAATAGTAGGGGACTAAGGGCAACGGGATTCTATCCAGGGAACAGTCCTTTATCGATTCTCAAGGACAATAGACCCTAACTCGAAACTTCATTTTTCGATTTTTGACCAGCTTTTTGACAAAATTCCCCACTGTACGACGTCGTTAATCTGAAAATCTGTCAATCGTTGAATCGTGTCATCTGAAAGCAGACGCTTCGTTCAATTCCCATCGTATTGCTTAAAAGAGAAGATTTATCTACGCGTTATGAGCAGCGCTACGTATAAGTGAAAAAGTATTTCCGGTCTCTCGTAAAATCATATCGCTGGGAAAAAGTAGAGAACCTCAAGTAACTTGAGGTTCTCTAGGAAAAAGAATCTTTTCTGATCCACGTTGAGTCGTACTACAGCTTCATTTTTTTTTTATTGAATATATAAAGGGGTACAGCCAGGAGGAACAAGCCTATTGGCTACACTACAGCTTCATTCTTCGATCCAGAACAGTGGAGGCTCGTAGCGGACATTTTTGGAACTAAGTTTCTGTCATGTCGAACCCGCCAGGGAATACTAGGGAATCGATGCTAAGAAGAAGATTTTCACAGTTGTGACACTTGTGACTTGTGTTGTATGTGGTTGTGGCTACTTGGCTAGTGCTTGGTCGACGAGGAGATTTATCATTTATTTATTGACGAGTGTTGTCGAAGAAGTGAATCATGGCCCAGGATGATAGTTCGTGGAAAACGCAGAGTTTTCGGCAAAGCGTTGTTGCAAAAATGTGAGTTCATTCATCGTTAGACCATAGAACACATTGCCCCCTGTCACTGGCATCATTACTTAACAAGTAATCTCCTCTAAAGCTTTTATCTAAATGTATTCTTTGTACTATGCGCAAATTATTATTGTATTAAATTTATATTACTTATCTTTTTGCCAAGGAAGGAAGGAACTTGGTTTACAATAAAATAAAAATCTTATTCACACTTCTCCACACTTTCCCTGCTTTCCTCACCTGCCTACTTCATCTCACTGTGCAGATTTATTTATTTTATTTATTCGTACCTGTTCCACTTGTTTTCTGTGTTCGTACATAGACTACTGTTTCAGTGCAAATCTCCTTCCTTCTCTTTCACTTTGTAGAATACACTGTGATTAGAAGAAACAATCTTGATCCTCTTTTGTTCATTTGATGCATAATTGTAATTGCAAACATTTTCACCCACAGAGATGAAGCTGTACAAGTATGCAGGATGCCCACAACGAGGAGTGGCATCGAAATGGAGAATCATGTCTTCCGCAAAGCAAAGTCTAAGGTCTGAAATTGTACTCGAGACACTCGTACTATGTTTTAATGTTATGCAAATGCAGTTTACTGTTTGGTGCATCTGCAATTTTTTTAAATTTATTTTTAATTTATGCTTTAAGAATCTACTTTATTACTATTTTTATACTAATTAGTATCAGCGATAATTACGATGATGACTGTTAATTAATTGCATTATAGATAAGATTATTCTGCACGTTAGATCATCTATCATCTTAGATAAAAATTAATTTTTAATGTTTAATAAATATTTAATTAATATTTGTCTCGTTACAGGAGGAGTACCTGGGTTTTGTCGCCAGACTGATTCTACATGTCAGAGAAATGAGTAATGTTTCTTCGTAACTCCTAGTTCTTACATTGTTTAGCACCATAACAAATTTTCGACGTGTCTTGTCAATAAAATTTTATTTTCCGTACATAGACTCCAAAAAAGATGCGGCAGATAATGCACCTGGTGCTGCTGGCAGTAATAATCCAGGTATGCAGGATCCAATTGGCGCTCTCCAGACACTGGCTCGCCAGGGAACAGGAAACAACCAGATGATGGGCATGGGAGGTCCGGGTCCCAATCATCAGGGTATAATTCCGCAACCAACCGCAAACACTGCGACTAACTGTAAATAATTAATATGTTCATTTTATTTTATTTAAATTTATCTTTCATGCAATCGATAGTGCTTGCACAGTAAATTACAGCATAAAGAATGTAATATGTTTTACAAAAATATAAGTGTTAGATCAATGCGAAAGATTGTCGCATTTTAGTAAAAGTCTTAAAGGATTAAAGTAAAGTTTCAACTTTCTATTTGGATTCGGAGTTTTTTTAAATCTGGCATGATGTGACTATCTGGATTAATAAAAATTTAAAAAAATTAGTTCTTAAACTCTATATTCTTGTCTTCTCCATATAAGGAGTAGAGTAAATCCTTTGCCTCAATAATTTGCACAATACCACCTTTATATTTATGTTAAAAATAATATTTATATCTATAAGATATAATTGTAACAAACGCGTCGTACTTAATAAATATCAAGTCAAAAAGTTACAAAAAAATACATAAATAAATTTCTCTGTACTAGTAAGTGAAAATAATAATTTAATTGGAACCTTTGGGTTGTGTGCGTGAAAGACTAGATGCTCAATAGTAGACTATGACAACAGTAAATATTTTGATGAACTTGGGCGGGGTATGGAAACTGGAACATACCCCAAACTATCACTGTGTAGTTGACTAGCTGTTGAGCACGATGGTATAAGTGAATATTTCTCCGTGAATAGATATCCGTAAAAGTATTCGTTAAAATTTATCACATTATCGTGTTAAGTAACTCGGTAATCTCTCTCTATATATGTGTATAAATGCCCATTATACGCCAGTGAGATGGAGAATTTTTTGAGTTATCATCCAGATTATTATTATTATTGCGACGACATTTATTACGGAGACCCTCGTTGCGATGAAACTTGTTACGAAAACACTTATCGCGATGAAACCTGTGATGAAAGAACTTGGTACAGAGAAAATTGTTGCGAAGAAAGATCAATTGATATTAACTTTTGGAATAATTTCAGAGATGAAGACACGAGTTAGTATTTAGTGCATTTATATTGATTCAACTAAAGTATATTCACAGATTTTTAATTATAGTTTTATGTTTGAGATTTTTCCTATTTCCTTACAGAAAAATTAAAATTTCTTTGTATGTGTATTATTTTTGTATTAATGAATAAAAGATGGTATGTAATGTAATTTTGAAGATGTGAAGATATGTATGTCAATAATTTAATTAGCAAAAAATATTAATAATTTATTTTTTATAATTGCTTGAAAATTCTCTTCTCTTCTTGTTGCATAAAGTGTTGCAAAGTCTAAATCAACGCCCTGGGCAACCCATGAACATGCCCGGCATGCAGAACAAAATGCCTGGTATGAACATGATGCCAGCGCAGGCCGGTGGTCCGATGGGTCACATGGGCCCAATTCAGACTATGCAGAATAATCCTATGCTGACGCAAATGAATCAGATGGGACAGGGGAATATCCCTCAACAGATGAATCAAATGGTGCCGGGGCAAATGGGACAGTTGGCTGCTGGACAGATGCAACCGAACATGCAGGTACAGATTTCAGTTGCTGCACTCTAGTACAATATGCGTATGCAAAAAAATATTCAGAAGGAGTATTGATGGAGTTTATACTTGCTTCCGTCGCAGTCGCAAATGCAGAATCAGCTGCCGAATCAGATAAACAATCAAATCGGAGGTCCAATGGGTGGCATACAGGCCAGTATGCCGCAGCAAATGAATCAAATTGGTCCTGGGCAGTTAGGTCCCGGCCAGATGCAACAGCAGTTGAATCACATTCAGAGAAAGGCACGTAAGACACTGGCTTCTATCGTCGTTCTCGTTATCGCGATATATTTCCTCGTTGGTAACTGTATTGACGTAATTATTATTTCTGTCCTTAGCCGGCTGAAATGATGAACGCTGGCTTTCCCGGTCCACGCAACGTCACGCCGAATCAGTTCCTGAGGCAGAGCCCGTCTCCGTCAGCGCCGAGTCCAGCTGGCTTAGGAGCACCATCGAGGTAAGCTTAGCGCGTAACTTAAATATTAATTTTTAACATGCTTCCGTAATCATCGTATTGTATAAAAATATTATTTTTGTAGCAATCAGATGGTAGCGTCGCCCGCTCTAGTGCCGTCACCGAGTCCTCAGCATGCCATTATGACAGGACCGTCTCGTTCGGTTAATTCCGTAGGTGAGTTTAGATAATTTACGATATTAATGTTATAGATATAAGAATAAAGAAGAAATCGAAGGAATTAATTAAACGACGCGCTGAAAATCAGGCATGGCACCCTCTCCAAGCAGCTCGTTAAACACTCCCGGAGGTGTAGGTGCCACACCGAGCCCTCAGCAAGAAGATCAAGCCTACAGGGATAAAGTCAGGCAACTAAGCAAATATATCGAGCCATTACGGAGAATGATCGCCAAAATGAGCAGTGAAGGAAGTAAGGAAATAAACACCGTTATAAATAATTAATAAATAATTATATACATGCGAACAAAATATCTAATTCCAAGAAATTAAATTTTTTAAAATTGTGGAAAGGTCTTTCTTGTTCAAGAATGGAAAATATCGTGAAAAAAGCATCAAAAACTAATGGATAATCTTTTTAATACTGAGCGATTTGCGTAAGTAACTTTTACTACTTGTATCTTTTGTTCACTCTGCCGCAGACGTCGATAAGCTCAGCAAAATGAAGAAGCTCCTGGAGATCCTGTCGACCCCCAGCAAACGCATGCCCTTAGACACGCTGCTGAAGTGCGAAGTTGTTCTGGAAAAATTGGACTTCAAGAGGGGAGACGGTAGCGTGGGGCCACCGGTGACGACGTTGAAGGAGCACCAGATTTTCAGCCCGCTATTAGAGGCGGTAAGCGCGCATCTCCAAAGCCCGGTGATCAATCACACGTTACAGCGTACTTTCGGGCCGTGCCTAGACGCTTTGTTTGGACCGGAGATCAAGTGAGTGCAATTATAATGTCCCGCAAAAGCGAATTATGTCAGATTAATAAATTTCATCTCGACGGATCCCCGAGAACTAACACACATTTAATTATAAAAACAGAAGTCTGCCAGCGCCATTGAAGAAGCACAAGATTGAAGAACCGTCTAGCGAAATACCGGACGTGTTGCAAGGGGAAATAGCTCGACTGGATCAGCGATTCAAGGTACGCCACAACTTTATCCCGAGTAAATAATTCGTACTTTTTTTTCTTGATTAAATATTATGCTTGATTAAGAAAATGACTCCGCAAGCATTGTTGGGCATTTTCTGTCTACAAAGATAGAGATTCTAAATTTACGTTGCACAATTATCAAACTTGCATAATTTTCTTCAGGTCAGCCTAGATCCGGCGCAGCAAAGTGGATCCAAGTGCATACAACTAATATGCTGGCTCGATGATCGTCATCTTCCATGCGTGCCGCCGATCTCGGTCACGGTGCCCGCTGACTATCCGTCGACGCCACCTCGCTGCGTCATGGCGCCGCACGAGTACGAAGCGACGACGTTCCTCTGTGCCGTGCAGAAAGCTTTAAACGCCCGTATCGCGAAGTTGCCGCGTCGCTTCTCGCTCTCGCAACTGTTGGACACGTGGGAGATGAGCGTGCGACAGGCGAGCGCGCCGAGGGAAATGCTCGTCACTGCCAGTACAGTACTGATGGGTTTATAGTATAGTTTTGCGCATGAATCCTCTCCTTTATAATCCCCTGAGTGTGTGTTATAATTTTTTTTCCAGTTTTATATAAATCTACCGTATTTTTAATTATGTATTGTAATAATTTTATTATGTAATTATGTAACTACATACGTAGCGTACATACACTTTACAAGCATATATTCATATTTGTATATGTAAAAATATATGTATATGTATATATACAGTCGCCCGCGAGTGTGCATCTCCCCGATATCTCCACCGTTCATTTATTATAAAAATTATATCCCGCGCGCGGAAAGAAATTCATAATTACATCATTTTCGCTCGCTAAAGCTTGGAAGCCGTTTCCGCCTGTTGAGCGAACCCGTTCGACAATATATCGTTGATCTCGTCGGGCCGAAATTCCAATTCACGTAGGATCTCCACGGTATTCTCGCCGGGCTGTACATTCCTGCCGGCGCCCACGGGGATGCCGGGTGTGCGAGACAGGCGCGGGGCAGGATTCGGGAAGACCTCGTTCTCCAACGTGGTGAACGTTCGCCTCTGCCGGTTGTGGCTGTGCGACGCGGCGTCTCTCAGACTCAGCAGCGGCGTCACGCACGCGTCGGTGCCGTCGAATATAGCGCACCATTCCGCCTGAGTTTTCGTCCTGAAGATCTCCGCGACCCTCTGGCTACTCTCCTCGAAGTTCTCGTACTGCGGCAGCTCGTCGCTCGAGAGACCCAGCTTCTCCAGGAAAACTTCGTAAAATTGTGGCTCGAGCGCACCGACGCACATGTACTGCTTGTCCTTCGTCTCGTACGTGTCGTAAAAGTGAGAACCCGTGTCCAGGCTGCGCAGGATGGCAATAATTATATAAAATAGAATGTGTGTTATAAACATTTAAATATATTTAAACTCTGGAGCAACTCTGGAGCAGTTACGCGGTTGCAGGAGGCACTTACATATTTTTACCGCGAGGATTTCCCCATAAATTCAACAGCTTTTGCGATCGGAACAGCCAGGAACCCAGGTACGCGGATCCTTCCACCATCGACGTGTCTATCACCTGTCCGACGTTGCTCTTACTTCGCTCGTACAGCGCGAGGACGATTCCAAACGCGCACGTCAAACCACCGCCACCGAAATCAGCGGCAAGGTTGACGGGCGGTGTAGGCTTCTCGTTGTACCGTCCAAGTAAAGACAGTACTCCTGCATCAACAAATTTGTATCATAGTTCCTGTCTCATCCTGTTGCTTCAGGCAGAAATTTGTATTTAATAAAATTATATTTAATAAATTATATTACCAGACAGGCCCAAATAATTGATATCATGGCCAGCCATATCCGCGTAGGAACCCTCTTGACCGTATCCAGTCAATCTGGCGTATATCAACTTTTTATTCGTTGCCATAAGGTCCTTGGGCCCAATCTTTAACTTTTCCATAACACCTGTTAAACACATATAATAATATTGCATTTACAGATTTACCCAAATTTATGATTCTCAGATAAATCATGTATTCACAATTTTAACTAGAATCTCAGAAAAATCAGAGTAAACATTGCTAACATGAGGAATACTATTCGAAAAGCAATTAGCTTAAGAAAGATAAGTTAAGATCAATTAATTATATATTGTATATATATATACCTTTTCTGTAGGTATCAATAACAACATCGCTCTGGTTGCTTAACTTTTTGAAAATGTCGACACCCTTTTTGGATTTCAAATTTAAAGCTATCGATCTCTTTCCACAGCCCAAGCAGTCGAATGCTGGAGCACCGATCTATAGAGATAAAGATTAAAAATAATTATATTGTATAAATCCTCAATTTTATGTTTTAGACTGACGGTTTCATTCATGCTTCAATATAAGCTGCATGGAAATTGCAGCAACATTTTAGCAATATTTGTTTCTCCATTACCTTGTCTACTCTAATAACAGTTGCCCCAAAGTCTGCTAAAATCATTCCACAGAAGGGTCCCGGAGCAAGACCAGCTAACTCCAAGACCTTTATTCCCTTTAGAGCCATCACGCTTCGGTTGAATTGAAAATCAATGAAACAATTCAGTTACAGAGCCACTTAAACCTCTATTTGAAAAGTCTTTACTCCAAGGCACTTTCGTTTTAATAAAAAAAATAGATCACATTTGTGTCTCACTCACTATCAATGTTTAACTGTTACATTATCGCATTGCATTTATGATCAGTTATTAGCATATCATTTACTGACTACTTGACCACGATCATACATATTCATCAATACATATGATGACTTTGCACTATCTTAAATGCTAAAAAATTATCAGAGTGATTGATGAAGGGTGAAGAAATTATAATAATTAATAATAAAAAATTATAAGAATTATCGATGATCAAGTTCTCTAGATCCTGGCAAATCAAATGAAGCAATTAGAAATTACTGTAAATGACTACTGTAAATGATAAAATAATAACGGACTTTGTTCAGACTTCGGATTTATCTGAATCGAAAATAAACACAAGATAATCTTCGAAGGTTGGAAAGCAAGAAGTAAGTCTAGATGGTTCATCGCATACAAATGCTGTTTTATTTTTAATTTTTTATAAATTCAACACCAATTACAAATTTAAAAAAAAGAGACGTTATCACATTACTGTTTCCTTGCAGTTAATTAATTTTTTTATGCACGTGCATCATGTGTAACAAATTATTCGAGCTTTATATATAAAAACGGGCTATGAATACCGGCCTTAAAGGCCGGTGCATTCTGCAATCGCGAACCGCTAGATGACTCACTATTTGGCGCCCTTTTTGACGTCAAAGGGCCACCCGAGCTCCGACACTTGGCAGTCTTGAGTGACATCATGTTTCATATAGTGTTTGATTGATTGATTATTTATATTATTAGCGTACGCTCATGGATTTCTAATTGACGTAATTTAAGGTTGTTTTATATCGTGCAGCGTTTACCGTAATCGTTTTTGTTAATTCGTTAACGGACCGTGCTTTATCGAAGAATAATTACACGGTTGACGCAAATTAGTGATGTTTTGATGTGATTGCTTCATTAACGTTAAATAATCAAGTGTTTCCACACATCTCTACACATTTCACGTCTTGCGACAGTTCCAATAATGGCTAATCATGGTACGACACACGAATAATCGAATTTAATTGCATGCGTACATTATTGCATCCAGGTTATGTTTGCGTTTAATTGCTAATCGAATTTATCCCAATTTTGTCAGAAGAGGACAAGAGCGAGAGCTCCGAGATGGAAGTCGAGAAGGAAGGAGAGGAACCTGAGGATCCCGACAAGATATTGGTTATAGATCCTAATAGCGAGGTTTGTCACCGTTTTATAAAATATATAAACTAATTATAATTAAAATTAATAAATTTTATCCAACCTGGAAATCAACGCTATTTGTTGTAACTGTTTCATGATGACTGTTTTATGACAGTTACACATTTTGTCAATGTGTTTCAGGAACTAGATTTCAATCACTCGAGATTAACCAAACTAGAAAATCTGGAGCCACTGACGCAGATACGAAAACTGTGCTTTACGTGGAACCTGATTAAGAAAATAGAGAATCTTGATACATTCACCACTCTGGTCGAACTAGAATTAAGGGATAATCAGATCATGATCATAGAAAATCTGGACGCTCTCACAAATTTAGAGTATGTTTACTACGTGTGCGATAAGACTAACGAGTACATTTAAATGTATTTATTATCTGTGCATGTGTATAACATATATTTTTTATTCATGGATTTCAGGGTTCTAGATCTGTCATTCAATCGCATCAAGAAGATCGAGGGATTAGATAATCTATCGAATCTAGAAAAACTATTTTTATCGTCGAACAAGATCTTGCGTATCGAAAATGTCGCGCACCTGGCGGACCTCAAGACGCTGGAATTGGGCGACAACAAGATACGCGAGATCGAGAATCTGGAGGGCCTGGAGAAGCTCACCAGTCTGTATCTTGGTAAGAACAAAATTACTAAGATACAGAATTTGGAGAGCCTGCAGGAACTCACGTTATTAAGTGTACAAAGTAATCGGATTACAAAGATCGAGAATATCGAAGCGCTGAAGAAGCTGGATCAGCTGTACTTGTCTGAGAACGGTATAACGTGCATAGAGGGTATAGAAAATTCCCCCAAACTGACGACGTTGGATCTGGCCAACAACAAGATCAAGAAGATTCAGAACATGGATCACCTGGAGTGTCTCGAAGAATTTTGGGTGAGGCAGTCGACGTGCGATTTTACATCGTAATATTTTACTTCATTGAAAAAAAATTCCACAGATGAACAATAACGAGATTGAAGACTGGAACACGTTGGAGGGCCTGACGGCGAACAAGAAGCTGCAGACCGTGTATCTGGAGCACAATCCCATCGCGAAGGATCCGAATTACAGAAGGAAGGTCATGTTACTACTGCCGTGGCTCGAGCAGCTGGACGCGACGCTCTGCAAGCGGAAAACGGGCTAACGGTGGCGGGAGTAACACTAAGTCGAGCGCAGCAGTAAGCATGATTCGAGAAAGTATCCATTGTCCACGGAGGATCCAATCCACGTGGCGCAACGCGAACAAACCTATCGTTACGACCACCTTTTGTAGGCCCAGGTACACGCGAAGGCTTTATGATGTAAGATTAAGGATATCGCTTGTGTATCAAACACACTTTGCAGGTGTTCGCTCATCATGGAACCGACTAATGTTAAAATTTATTTAATAGTTTACTCTTCTCTCTCTCTCTCAATGTTTCCCTCACCCTGGGTGAAAAATGCGAGAGATAATAGATCCTTGTCGTTGACACACACTCTACTTCAAGCGAGTCTTAACATGCGTATGTACTTCCGCTTCCTCTAGTCTAATCGTATACTACACTATGCATTTGCGTTGGAACTTGTCACACTCCCTGCATGCGTATCACCACGAGAATGGGGTAATTCCTTTGGTATCTTTATTATCTGTAAAACGATCTATTTTCTTGGAAGGTATATATATTCTTTATAATCAAGATTAATACATATATTGTTATAAGAGCGAAATATATAAATATATATAATTTATATTCATTTTACAGCAGCATAAGGGAAAGCTTTTTTGTAATCGCTACTCCGTTGAGCTGCCTTGAGAATAATCACTGTAACACTGTAACCGTACGAAGCGTTTTAAGCATAAAAATAAACTACTTGAATGTCTCGAATGCGTTCAACAGGATCGTTCTGTTTTAAATAGTGATCTGCGCTAGCGATAGCAAGTGGGAACAATTATCCTCCAGAAGGCTCTCCCAATTATCTCGTGCGTCATCGGCGCGTGATTATCAAAATGTTTTGTCGGTTTCATCCGTGAGATTGCAGTCGCGATACAACAGTTGTGCTTTCCGTCTCTCTCTCGGAGCCTATGCTACGAACTTAGGCAAGGGGGGTTATGAGATTTGCGGTAAGGAGAGGCTGCTGGCAAATCGGGCGAGTTCGGCTGTTCTCGACATCGCCCGAATGATACTTGATAAAGTTTTGTAAAGTTATGATACTGAAATTACATGTACGATGAGTTATTGTGTTGTGTCGGAATGTAGCAATCGCATTAATACAAAAAGGAAAAATTGGCAACAACTTATGAAAGAAAATGATCCCAAAATTTCTTTTCACCTGTAAGTAAAACATACAATTGTAGATTATACACAATGCCGGTAAAACGTTTCAGATATTGTTATGTGTTTATTATTATATTCATATGAATAATTGTTCGATAACAGTTTTTCATTTATAGTTGTTATATATATATATATATAGTCAAATCGTATATATTAATATTAAATATATGAATTAATAAAAACTATAAATGAAAAACTGTTATCGAACAATTGATAACAGTTTTTCATTTATAGTTTTTATTAATTCATATATTTAATAATAATATATACGATTCATATGAATATAATAATAAACAAGCCAAAATTCTTTCTTAACACAATAATAATAAATTTAAATAATAATAAACACATAACAATATCTGAAACGTTTTACCGGCATTGTGTATAACCTACAATTGTATGTTTTACTTACAGATGAAAAGAAATTTTCGGACCATTATTTTCTTTCATACGTTATTGCCAATTTTTCCTTTTTGCATTAATGCGATTGCTACATTCCGACACAACACAATAACTCATCGTACATATATATATATATATATATACAGGGTGTTTCCTAAGTAAGTAGACAAACTTAAAGAGGATATTCCTTGGCTTATTTTAAGAAGAAAAGGTCATATAAACATATGTCCTAAACTGCTTTGTTTTCCAAAAAAGTACATCACTGTTTTCGTTCACTTTGCGGATAGCGTGCTTTTGCAGTACGAGTCAACAGCGGTGGGGATGGAGTGGGGATGGTCAATTTTTGAACAGGAAGCTTGCCAATCGATGGATCGGTCGAGGTACTCAAAGACCAAACCATTTATGGCCTGCAAGATCCCCAGACTTAAATCCAGTAGATTTTTTTCTATGGGGACAGCTTAAATCTTTAATTTACGCTACACCTATTCAAAATGAAGAAGATCTCAGAAATCGCATAATAGATGAATGTGAAAGAATAAGTAACACTCTAGGTATTTTTGAGCGTGTACGTCAATCAATGAAAAGGAGAGTTGAGGCGTGTATCATGGCTGCAGGTGGACATTGTCAGCAGTTACTGTGATGTTATTATTTTTCTTTTTAGTTACTATTTTCTTTTTCGTTATAATTTTTCTCTTTGGTTACTATTGTTTTTCATTTGTTTCATTTGCAATAATGCAAACTGTTCTATAATAAACGAAAAGTGAACGAAAACAGTGATGTACTTTTTTTTGGAAAACAAAGCAGTTTAGGACATATGTTTATATGACCTTTTTTTCTTAAAATAAGCCAAGGAATATCCTCCTTAAGTTTATCTACTTACTTAGGAAACACCCTGTATATATATATATATATATATATCACTAGCGGAACCGAACATACCCGAACAGCCGAAGTTACACGAAGTGCCAGTGCTCTCCCCTTACCGCTAATCTCGGCTTCCCCTCGTAAAAGGCTCCGTCCATACATTCCTATGTCAATGTTCGAACAGATACCATATCTTTCCTTCTCTGTAAACACGTCCATAATAATTCAATCGTCACGAAACGACAAGACCCATCCACAGTTTTGACACAAGGCTCTGCCGTGAGGAACACGAAGATGTAATTGGTGCAGCACTTTGCGCGAGACGCGTGATTGGTCGGTTTGTCCGTCACGTACATACGTGCGAGTCGATTCGCGGCGGCCTTTAGGCCGCCATGACCCGCCGTCGAATCACCGCGAGTCGCGGCCGCGGGCGCGCTGATTGGACGGGACGCCGCGGCGGCGTTGCGGGCGCCGAGAGGGCACCATCCACGCATGACTACCGCGTGACGTCATCGCGCCAGCGCTCCGCGTTCGGCCATTTTGTGTGAATGAGCGCTCTCCGCTCTCCACGGGGCATTTGTGTCGCGGAGCTATCGGGCGAGCGGCGAGGTGGAAAACGCCGAATGATTTAGTTTCGCATCAGAGGGACACGCGCAGTGACGGATTACATGTGCTAGTGAGGGCGTGCAGGATTACCATTACCCGCGTAAACTACCTGTGCAGGCTCGGATAGGTACGATGGAGGAGAAGGCGTCGCTCAAGGAGCTCGACCAGTGGATAGAACAATTAAACGACTGCAAACAACTGACGGAGAGCCAAGTGAAAACCCTCTGCGACAAGGTACCCGACCGCGCGCCGTCCGATCGATCCCGCCCGGTCCGGTCCACTAACCAACGCTCGGACATTCCGATCCGATCCGATCCGATCCGACATTGACGCGTCGCGCATCTCTCACCTTAATTATTCCACGTTCGGTACATCGCGTGCCGTTCGCGCAGGAACACCCGTGTACCGTTGCCCCGCCGTGCCGCGATCGAACGCGATACCTCGTGGATGCGTCGCGCGTGTCTCTCGACTCGAGGCTCGCGAAGAAGTCTCGGGATCTTTCCGCAGCGATGCTTCCGTCCTGAATTAATCGGCGGCTTGACGCTCGGCGATCACGCGCGGTCTCGAATGGGATTTACGTTTCTCGAGCGAATTCGAGCAATTCGCGCAGTTTTAACGTGCTGATTGCGTTTCCGTGTAACAGGTGTACATACGTATCGCCGTCGCGATTATCGCGGAATCGCACGAGTGCGTCCCTCGTCTTGACACGTACGGCGATCACGCGATTTGTATACGGGTTGAGTAACGTTATCATCTCGCGCTAGATAACGGTAGCGAGTACGTTCGTTCGGCGGTATCGGTAGTAGCATCTGTCATCCTCTCTTTTCATACGTGTAGATGAGAAATCATTCGCCCGCTGTGAATCATAGTCCTGCGTTTTGCTGACACGTTTCACCATTTTCAAAAGGTTCATAAAGCGAATGGTTTCTCACGTAAAAACTGAATTCAGAAAAGTCTGATTTAATCTCTGATTGCTTGAACACTTGCCTTGATAATAAACGTTAATTAACTGAGGCAAATACTATTAAATGAATTATATTAATGTTGAAGTGGAACATATATATATATAAATATCACATTGTTTTGTTCTTTATATTAACAGTAGTGTAAGTGTTTCAGCAATCTCGTTTGACAATGTGGGAGGATTTTGTACAAGTATTACAGACGTTTAAAATTTCCAGGCGAAAGAAATCTTAGCTAAGGAATCAAATGTACAAGAAGTAAAATGTCCCGTGACGGTGTGCGGAGATGTGCACGGGCAGTTCCACGACCTGATGGAATTGTTCAGAATAGGTGGCAAATCACCCGATACAAACTACCTTTTCATGGGTGACTACGTTGATCGTGGTTATTACTCTGTTGAAACTGTTACTCTGCTCGTAGCACTCAAGGTACGGTATGACGCACGTCATCATTACTATCTTGTAATCTGGGTGCGAGGTTGCGCAACAGAAATCGCATGTTAATAAATCCTCTTCTTGCTTCCTTCGCGCGCGCGAAGGTGAGGTACCGGGAAAGAATAACTATTCTGCGAGGCAACCATGAGTCGAGGCAGATCACGCAGGTGTACGGGTTCTACGACGAGTGCTTGCGCAAATACGGGAACGCCAACGTGTGGAAGTTCTTCACGGACCTGTTCGATTACCTACCGCTAACAGCGCTGGTCGACGGTCAGATATTCTGTTTGCACGGTGGTCTGTCGCCGTCGATCGATACTCTAGATCACATACGTGCACTAGATCGTCTCCAAGAAGTGCCACACGAAGTCAGTATATTTTAGTAAAATTCTTTTGCAATACTTTTTTACAATTTTTTCCATGCCGTGACGGAAGACTCATCTTACTTTTTATTATCCGACAGGGTCCCATGTGCGATCTGCTATGGTCAGATCCAGATGACAGAGGAGGGTGGGGTATTTCACCCCGCGGGGCGGGATACACTTTCGGTCAAGATATTTCGGAAACGTTTAACCACTCCAACGGACTAACACTCGTGTCACGAGCTCATCAGCTGGTGATGGAGGGTTACAATTGGTACAGGCGTTGATGTCTCGCTTTATAGTGCTAGATATTTCCCTACTTATATGTGGTTTAGTCCAGAATGTTTTAGGACAGCTCTTAATCACGTGTGACGTGCTTTCTGTTATTTCAGGTGTCACGATCGCAACGTCGTAACTATATTCTCCGCACCTAATTACTGCTACCGTTGCGGAAATCAAGCCGCAATTATGGAACTGGATGATGCTTTAAAATATTCATTGTAAGTATATCATTTCAGTGCGTCTGTATATCTCGTCGAAACGTAATTTAGCTGTCGATTATTTTAATAAAATCGCACCTTCAAATTTTTCGTCGAAATATTAATCCATTAAATTATTTATTAAACTGGAATAATTTTATACGTAATTGTTTCTTGTTCGAAAAAAATTCATATTTTCACGAGACGTTGCTAATAGCTGACACTGATGCAATTAAAAAGTATGACGCAATTTGTCGTAGTAGAGGCGTAACACCTTCTTGTCGTCTTCTTGTCCACAGCCTGCAATTTGACCCAGCACCAAGACGTGGTGAACCACATGTTACCAGGCGAACGCCAGACTACTTCCTCTAAGGGGTTTATAGGCTTTCACAGGGCTAGGTGTCAAGGTAGGGGGAGTGGAAACGCGATTCTGACTTTATAGTAACGCCGCGCACGGCATAACTTATGAATAGAGAACATCGCATAAAAATGAGGAGTGTGAGGCTCCAACAAGCCCCTCGCATAGAACCACATGTAGCCCCAAGTATTATATCATGGCTCACTTCGTGGTGTCTCATTGAGAAAAAAAAATAGAATAGATTACACACGCACGTTCGGTGCGTGCCTTACATGATACATGTAGACACACATTACTTGTACACTGAAAAAGGAAAAAAAAGAATACAATAATGTACACACGTATCGATTAAAATTCACCTGTAGCATTGAGTTTTACAATTTTCATTATATCCGCTTGTATTTTTATTATAAAGGAACTGAATAATAATAATAATAATAATAACGATGATGATGCACACATTTGCGCGTATATAATAGATAGAACGAAAGATTATCCACCATGGTATTGTTTTGTAATCTTGAATGAGAATATATTGAAGCTCATTGGAGAGAAAATTTATATAAACGAAACGAAACATCGTGTATTTTAAATGTTTGCGCATTCTAAGCGAGAAGTTAGCTGTCATGCAAGGTTCCAAAATGCTATACCGGCGCGGTCATAATTTATATTTAAGAGAGTGTCACATTATTATCGGTGTGAATGGGGCATGAGGTGTTCCACTTGAAGGAAACGTAAGGTGAGTTGATGCAACAGTAAAATTGGCATGGTATAAATCGAGTGCCATACGAGAATTCAATAAACATAATTTCCAGGTAGAGATTTAACGGGTTTTAATATAATAGCATTACACGTACGAATTCATCAGAATCATGGTGAATGACAATTTTCTTTGTAGAATCACTTCGGTCAGTCTCTTCACACTTTAATTTAAGAGTAAGAAAGAACTTTATTACACGCTATCAGCGAATGGAAAGCGTTTTATCCGAGTGAAATGTAGTAGAAATGTTCGAAACGCGGACGCGAATCTCGTTCTCGTTTCTATTACTCCATAATGTTATTTTTGCGACACACGCGCGTTTGTACAATAAACGAAAAACTCGATGAGAATGAGATCTCCATGTCCGCGGTTTGAATATTTTTGCCTCGCCGTTTTACACAGGATTAGTTGATTCAATCGTTAAACGCAGTACTCGCAACGATAAATTCGATCTGTCCGATTAATTTGTTTTGCAGCAGCTATATTATAAATCCAGCTGAACTACAACAATGTAGAATTGTAGTTATGTATTGTACTGATTAATGGTTGATTGAGTTACACGTTGTTGCATACCGAATTATATATTGCATTGATTAATGGTCGATAATTGAGGAAACATACACACGCACGCACACACTTTTGCATCAATTCTATCTGCCTTCTAAAGTGAAACATGTATTTCATACCGTGTGAATCTACGTATTCACGATGGTTAAATTGAAAAAAAAAAAAGAAACCGATTGCTTGTAAACTTGTCGACGATCTTTTTACTAATTAATAGATATAAAAATGATGCTTCTGGTAAATAAACATGTGTAATGCAAGCCAAAGCAGCCCATTGTGTTGTGTCAAATTTGATATTCGTCGAATGCGGGAGCATACTGTGTATAATATAAGCGCGGCTAAAGGGAAGAACAGAAAAGAAAAAAACACACATGGATGTATTTATAGGAATAAGCGTTGCAAACTCGGATACAATATAAATGAATGCATAATGAAACAATTACAATAGCGCGACGATGGCCGGCAACGAGGCGAACGTGAGGTGTGTTAGATGCACGTTACATAGCAATTTACCAAGACTGTAAATCCATACACTGCACAGAATGCAGCGCGAGGATAATGCGCTCCTACTGCACAATGCAGGCGCTGAGCATTCCCCCCCCCCCTTTTTTCATTTTCTATTACACATGATGCGTGTGTGCATATATATGTATATATACATATATATATATTGTATATATATATTTATATATATATATTCGTACACATATATACACACACATACATGATATTCTTTGGACTACAACAATAAGAATAAAATTTTCCTATAGAACAAGAATGCACTTGTAGTATTATACAATGCGACGAGATTCAGAGGCGCGACGAAGGAATAGGTATCGGCAACCATATAGCTAATTTTATATCTGCTCTATTTATTGCCCTCTCTTTTACTGCATACTAACTTTCATACGAGATTCGTGTAGAACGCGCCGCGTTCCACCACGTGTTGAAACGTGCGTAATGTCCGCAAAAAAACTGTTTGTCTATATTTTAATTTCGTAGCGACGTGGATGATAGCACGGGTGAACAACTATTGTATTAAAGCTATTATATTAGAGACTCGGTTACAAGAATTGAATATTTAACATTGATCTAAGCCTCGTGAGTATTTCTTACGCTTGAGTAAATCGAATAATTCATCCGTACGTATACATATATAATCTTAGCCATTCGAGAAAAAAATTCGAGATTAATTTGAAATTCACAGCTCTGTAGAGATAGGACCAATTCAACAAATATCGTGGATGCGTGGAGCAAATTTTGTATGTTCCGATAAAACTAAATATCTCTTTTGTGATAGCTTTTATAATTTTTTAACTCAACCGAAGTAATATTTAAATCGATTGTACACACATGGATAAATATATAGAATTGGGCCATCACGAGTATGCAATACGCCGTCTTAAACTTTACGTAATACGAGCTTTATTTGGGTACTTTTAACTTAGCTTGCAAAAGAGATCTGGACTTCACACGCGAGCTCAGATTTGTGAACGGGAAAGAAAGATGCCATGAACGTATAATAATAATGTCATCTTATTATAAGAAATTAGGAAAATAAAAGGATATAACATTTAGATACTTTTTTCTTCATGCTTTTTCTGTTCACGATACTTCAAACGAAATCCACGTAATCAGTAAGCGTAAGTTTCCATTCTTTATGCATGTCTCGAAACGTTAATTTGCGAGTGACACGATATATATTTTATTAGCCCATCATCATGTCTCGCATGTACGTTACGCGATAAAAAAAAACAAAAAAAAACAAGTAGGTAATATGTATGAAAATAAAACGATCATCAGCATCTCTCCGAGTTGTATGTATAAATAAAAACATTCCAGGATAATATCTATAAAAATATTTTTCTGTTTATTTTAAATCTTTGTTTTTCATTAAGTATACAGTGCCTCTTATCAGTCTACATGTATAATATATTAATATTTAAATAACAATTTATTAAATTTTGTTAGCTTTTTTCCAGTTTATCAACGCATGTATTTTCATTGAGTCACTCTTATCACCACTTGCATTATGAGCAAGCTGTCCTGAATACAATTACAGATAAAACTTAAACGGGTATGTTTTAAATACTGATCCATCATTATTATCTATCATGTAGTTTGGTCAAGTAATAATTATTAACAAATTATTAACAAATAATAATTATCAAAAAACTTAATAATTAATACATTTATAAATATCTATAAAGTTGTACATATGAATAATAAATGGAAAATGCCTTATCTAAAGCATCACAATTCATGATATAAGTAATCAATTAAATATCAATAACCGGAAGTAATATGTAAAACACTCACGTAAGATCTTTAAGTACATATGTATAATTATTATTGTTATATATTTATCTTTCTTAGTATCTTTTCGCGTATCAGAAACCTAAAAATACTCAAAATACTTCAGATATTTGTACTAATATTTTGTCATTTTGTAGTACACATGGACATCAAGGTAATACAAAACATCTCGAGCATTACCTTGGCATGTACTATTTTCGTTGTGCCCTTTTACGAGAACGCGTAGAATACGTCATGTATCAAAAATAGTTGGTCTCTATCTTATCTAATTACACTTTCATCCCTGTGTCTAAATCTAGCGTCTGCTTCATCAGCTCGAACGTCGCGAAGCCGACCGCCATAAACGGAACAGCCCGCAGGAAATTTATGCTCATTCCGCGGTACAAGCCCTTCGTAATGCCGTCCTCGACGTATATCATCTTAATAGTGAACCACATGCCCATTCTGAGAGAGAATAATAATCTTGTGAACTAATGATCACCGCATCGAGATGATATTTCCTGCCCACTTACTGTCGCACGTGTGAGTACTTACGCGTACTTGTGTGTGGCTGGATTCATCATAGCCAATTGCATGCGTCTCTTCGTGACGTCTAAGGGGTAGGAAAAAATGTGCGCCACCGCGCCGGCAGCACCGCCGCAGAGGAGTTTCGCCGGTATGGTCAACATGAAACCACCTGGGATGATGAAACGTAGCGTTTAGTAAGCTTTTATCGTTGATAAAATCCACCGTGATGAAATTCCAAGGAATTTCTATGCAGCGAATACGACAGTTGCACTAGGTGCAACAATATCGCCAAGGCAGGAGATGCGAGGATATTAATCGAATAATCGTGCAGCAATAAAATTAATAACGCTAAACATTAGTAACGTTTTTGCACCTAGGAAACACGGCGAACACAACTCACCGCCAGTATTCGTTTTATGCTTCGAACACAGATAGTGCGGCGCGTATTTCATGCACAGGTACTTGAGCTTCTCGAACGTGTAGAAGGTAAATCCCGCGGACGGTATCATGCCGAGCATGTTCGGCCAGAATCCTTTGTAGAACGCCCGAAAACCTCCTTCCTGAAACAAGAGTGAATTTGGCAGCGGTTCACGCTCAGCAGTTTCACAGGCGTCTCTCGTAGGTATAGACTGTGATCACGCGGTTCTCACCTCCTTGAACATCTTAACGGTGGCGTGTATAATTCCAGCGTAAAGCGTATTACTGGTGACTTGGAAGGCTAATCTCGCCCTGATCGTGTCGAGCGGATACGTGATCGTGGCTGCCGTCGCACCGGCAGCGGCCCCGGCTAAGAATCCGTCTATGTGCGAGCCTTCCCTGAGCAATCCTAAATGCTGATCGAATTAAATTAATAAAAACAGAAGATTCTCAGAAGTTTACCTCCGATTGTCATCGAATCGAATTAACGAGAACTCGCTCAGGCGCTATCGGGACTTTGAATCTTTCCGTTACCTTCTTGTACTGTTCAAACGCTGTGAACTGTATCGCTGCGTAGGGTACAGCCCTGATAATCTGGACGAAATTGCCCTTGTACAAGGCACAGAAACCTTCACGCCACACAATCTCCATCAGTCCGGAGAAGACATCTGCAACATGACGTGTACATAAGCCCCAACGTGACTATCCCTCATTGCGAGCTTCTCTCAGCGACGAAAGCATCGAGAGTCTTACTGAGATGTTTGTAATGCTCGTGCTGTGCTTGCAACAAGATCTTCATTCTATCTAACGGGGCCACGGCCGTTTTGGCGCACACTCCAGCAACACCTGTAACGTGCATAGATTCACATAAGTAATTATTAATTTAACGTTTCTAAAATCGTCGGATTGTCTCGGATTATCGAAAAATCTTTCAAAAGGTGGCAAAAGGATTCCAGATTTCTGAGGAATTCTGTCGAATGACTCACCACCGGCTATGAGACTTTTTACAATAACTTCCAAGTTCTTGGTTTCCTTCTTGAATTGCGCCATTGCTGGACGATGCAAGAGAAACCGCGTGAAGAAGCTTCGCTTCCGTTATTTTGTTCCCATGGGCCTCTCAGCGTGACGGGAGTAGGACGCTTGACATCCGTAATTGTTTACTTTTTCTCTAATTTTTTAAAATTTGTTGAGCAACACACGATAATAATAATAATAATAATAATAATAATAATAATACACAACGCGGAGACGTCCACGTTGATCAACGTGGCTCGACGTTGCCAATTTCACGCGCAGAACGAACGCTCTCAACGTGGCAAGGCCGGTGTCGCACAATTCGATCTTGGTCAACGAAGACACCTGAGGACGGTCACTGACCTTAAGCAACATCGCCGTTCACACAGAAATTAAACGACGTGTCGTGATACGCCGCACCCCTCCAGAGTCCAGCCTGAAGGCATTTCTCAGCGCGTAATACGCACCGCGCCTCATTTCGAGGTCAACACGTAGATGAAATTCAGCATCAACCACCTCCGGAGCATCCTCGCGTCCCGACCTCATGGGACGCGGAAGATCAAATCACGTGATCGCGAGGCGCGATGCAATCGATGTTACATTTAATTCAAACGCATCGATAATAGATACTGGCATTTTTAACAATATGGCGTCCGGTTAGCTTTCATTTCAGCTGACTTCACACGGCACGAGTGAGCAGCGCTCATCTAGTTATTTTCTAGTTTATGGTATTTCATCCCAAACGTCATTGGACCTGACGAGACACTTTCTATCCTTCTTTTTACTTGAAAGAAGAAGAAGGATAGAAAGTGCTTTGTAGCACTTGCAGTGCTAACTGGACTGCAGCTCTAATAAGCTCGATTGGCTACCGCGGTATTACCACAGTATACAGGGCGTTTCCTAAGTAAGTGGACAAACTTAAGGAGGATATTCCTTGGCTTATTTTAAGAAGAAAAGGTCATATAAACATATGTCCTAAACTGCTTTGTTTTCCAAAAAAAGTACATCACTGTTTTCGTTCGCTTTTCGGATAGCGTGCGTTTGCAGTACGAGTCAACAGCGGTGGGGACGGAGTGGGGATGGTCTCGCGGCGCCGCGAGTGAACACTCGTTTCAGACCGCGCCGCGCGGCCGCCGCGAGACCATCCCCGCTCCGTCCCCACCGCTGTTGACTCGTACTGCAAAAGCACGCTATCCGGCATCACTGCTATCACGTTGTCTTTGACGCAAACTTTATTAGTTCCTATTAAGTTTAGTAATTTTATTAATTATGGTAAATTACACAAACGCCGAAATGGCAGATATGCATTTCGTATACGGTCTTGCTAATGGAAACGCTCGTCAAGCAAGACGTATTTACAATGACAGATACCCGAATCGTCAGGTACCTCATATTTCGACTTTCATCAGAATCCATCAACGTCTTATGGAAACAGGATCCTTCGCAAGGAGGACAACTGATATTCCAGGAAGGCCTAGAACAACTAGGACTCCTGCACTGGAGGAAGCCGTTCTGAATGCAATTGAACATCATCCAGAAACGAGCACCAGAAAAATTGCTGCTGACCTCCATGTGAGTCATAAGTTAGTATGGACAATATTAAGAGAACAACAATTATATCCTTACCATATTCAACGCGTACAGGCACTGTTGCCACGAGATTTCCCGCAACGTTTAACTTTTTGTCGGTGGATGCAGCAAAAAATCGCACGAAATCCCCAATTCGTTGCAGAGGTACTCTTTACTGATGAGGCTAATTTCTCGAGAAACGTTATCGTAAATTTCCATAATAACCATCTTTGGTGTGATGAAAACCCACATGCAATATTAGAATCTCACTTTCAGGTTCAATTTGCATTTAATGTATGGGTGGGAATTATTGGTGATTTTTTTATTGGTCTTGTCTTTCTTCCCTTGAGACTTAACGGTTAACTCCAGGTATTTTTGAGCGTGTACGTCAATCAATGGAAAGGAGAGTTGAGGCGTGTATCATGGCTGCAGGTGGACATTTTCAGCAGTTACTGTGATATTATTTTTCTCTTTAGTTACTATTTTCTTTTTCGTTATAATTTTTCTTTTTGGTTACTATTGTTTTTCATTTGTTTCATTTGCAATAACACAAACTGTTCTATAATAAACGAAAAGTGAACGAAAACAGTGATGTACTTTTTTTTGGAAAACAAAGCAGTTTAGGACATATGTTTATATGACCTTTTCTTCTTAAAATAAGCCATATCCTCCTTAAGTTTGTCTACTTACTTAGGAAACACCCTGTATACAGTAGCGCAACTCCTTGTCGGCACCTTTGATGTTCGTGATGCGAAAATGGAGTGCGCATGCGTGACCAAAGGAGATGTAGAGGAAAAGAGAGAACCTATTGTTGTCTCTTTCTAACACGCCAGGGCAGCAGCAAGGAAAATGTGCGCGGGAGCAGCACAATTGCAGGAACGTAGTAAACAATGAAAGTCATAAAAACTTATTGGCAATATTTAATGTTATTTATTATTGTATTTTAAGTACAATTATTAATTATTATTAATACATTAATTGCGACTTGAGATCATCTCTATGTCAAAAAGATATAATGAAATTTATATATATTGCGCAATTGCATTTTTATAATAAAAATAAAGAGATAATGAAGTATACTATTTGTTTTTTGTTTTTTTATTAATATAGTAATAATATAATATAAGTAATGATTTAATTACTAACACAAATATGTTGTAAAAATTGAATAAAAAGTAAGGTAACTATTGAAAAAAATAATTATATCAGATAATATTTAGATTAATTTTTGTAAAGGTCTAAATGTTCTCTATACTTATGTATATTTCAAATCATGTCTGGCGTTAATGTTATTAAATATAACTTCTTCAAACTCTATTGTGATCAAAGGTCAAAATAATTATTTAATAAGACAATATTCTGACACATGTATACTTGACATAAACATGCTTTTTGCTGTACTCTGACAAACACAGTTAACAATATATAAAAGAATATACATTTCTCTATACTTAAAGACTTTTGTGCACTATACTTTAGTATAGTGCACAAAAGTCTTTAAGCACATAATTCTGTAAGCGCAGTATCGAGAAAAATCCTATGTCAATAGAATAACTAGTAGTTGCTCAATTAGCACTTTCACAAGCGTATATTCAGTTATTGTAGCATCCAAAGGTTCCGACAGCAGATTTATTGTAGTCCGAAAATCCTCCAAGCGTACTCTTTACGTTATCCTGGCAATGCTTCTTGATTTGTCCCTGACAATGGAATGGAAATTACAATGCAATTAAATGAAAAGTAAACTGTCCTAACTTTGTTAGTTTATTATTACATTTATCAAGTACACATATCTCAATTATCTCAAGATATCAAGAGATCAAGTAATTAATATCATTGCAATAACCAACTTAATAAAGTTTACATATCTAGAATCATAAATTAATGCAAATCAGTGAATGAAATCGATGTTGTTACTTTACTGCTACTTTATGTATGCTTAATTTTATAGCCAATATTTATGCAAGTTAACAGGATTTGTTATAGTGAAATTGTAAGTTGTCAAACTTCATTAAATTATGATTCAAATAATATAATAATATAATATTAATATAAGTTAAAAATCCACTTATATTTTTCTTCTCGCGCACAACACAGCTGTAAATCATTAATTCACTTCACACACTACACACTGCGCTACACTATTATTAATAATAGTATGCAATATATATGCTGCTGATCACACAACGCGCCAACATACACATATAAACTGCGTTAAAATTGGCGCCTATCTTCTGTTAGAAAAAGAGGTACTATCACTATCCTCTTTCCTCTACATCTCCTTTGGTCGCGCATGCGCACTCCATTTTCGCTACGGAAAATGGGAGAGTTGCGCTACTGTATATACTGTGGTATTACGACTCAACACAGAAAACGAAGAAGAAGAAGAAGAAGCACGGTTGGAAGTCAGTGGCGGTTCTGTAGTCAAATAAATTTACGAATATAATACAAAGATAGTGGTTTTCTTCTTTCTTTATGGAGTAATGTATGATTTTTTAATTTGTTCTTTTTTTATTCCTGTCATATTAACTATTCTGTTGTCATATTATCTGTTATTTTATTAACATTTTCGCAGCACGTGAGAAAGCTAACATGTGATTATTGGTCACATGGTGACCGGCTTTTCGTTTACATCGAGACGGTCACTGATATAAACATGCATCAATGTGTTAAGACTTAATAATGACATAATAAATAAAATAACGGATTGTACATAATTTGATATTTTTATTTATTATGACGGAAATTATTATATAAACATGTTACATCTTGATAACCTATTTGACCTGAACGAAAAGTCGGTTAGATTATATTTGGAAGTAAATATGTTTGACTCGAATTGAATCGAAACATGAATATTTACTTACATATGCTTCCGGCCCAGAAATATGTTCAAACGAAAGTAAACATTAACATCTGCTAACTGGACTTTTTATTTTAATTAAATAAAAATTCAATTTTTTTACTTATATTTTGTAATCTATTTTCTGCATTATGCTCGCGATACAAAAAGTACTGTAATATTTCTGTATATTATTATTATACCAATATTTGTAATATTACTGCACAATGGTTACTTTTTAAATAAAGATTTAAAATAATACTTAAATTTGATATCTCAGTGTAAATAGCAGTTTTGAACCTGAGATTGGCTAACAAGGCACACACATTTTATATGTATTAAAATTTACGTAATTTGCAGGAGAGTAGTTTATATCACATATTGATATTACATATGCACATCGAAGTTTTTAAAAAAATGAAATAATTCTTCTAAAGGCCGATTATAATGATATAGATCTGGATGTGTACATAAAGTAGCTAGCATACAAGTCTACTTCTGCGTGAAGATTTTCTTATTTACAGTTTTGTTTATATCGACAGAGTCACTGGACAAAGGCAGTATGGCAATGAAATACGAGTTCGAGAGATGGTCTTCCAATCACCTTCAACCAATGGTGAAGCTTCAGGAAATGTGGAAGGATTTCTACATTGCATGGCTACGGCAAGAGTTCAAACCTGGTAATAGACAGAAATGATCTGTTTATCTTAGACTATAATAATATTAATAGAAAAATTCAATTTTATTTTACAATTTTGTTTAATCTCTATTGCAGAAGAAAAGCCAATCCTCAGCGCTGAGAATCTGGGCATTAGTGACGTATTTTGGGAAATGTTGACATTATCATACAAAGTGGCTGTTTTACATAAGAGAAAGCAGCTCTCTGGAGAAACAAGTGACTCAGTCAGAGCGATAACAAACAAATTGGATGAACTATACAAGGATGGAGCCAGCTCGAAGGACGTCAGGTACAACGACGTTGTGGCTCTCGCAACGGCTTACTGTAACATGGCTACGGTGTACAAGAATTATACGGTGAAAGCACAGCTAGCTTTTGCGCTTTTCTACTTGAAGAGATCGTTGGGACTGTTAACGGCAAGAGAGGCAGATCGGAGCACTATTTTGATAGTCATGAGAGCATCCGTGCTCTTGAATACTATCTTGTGTCATCTGAACGAGTCGGAGCTGGTGGACAAGCCCTGTCCGTTCTTAGATACAGCAGTCACTGCGTATCTAAAGTATACGCAGAACGAGGATATGCTTCCGCCTACCACTGTATGCCTGGTTACTCTCGACTTTGAGGACGAAGAGGAATTAAACTCGAACGTTTCCCTGCTGGTGCTGTACTCCAAACTTCTAAGCCAAATGCATCGCAAATACGTCGTTTCTCCGTGGAATAAAAACAGCTTCATAAAGGCCATGCACAATATCGTGAAGGTGGGAGCGATGACACATTCGTTCCGGAACAAGATCCCTTGGGCCTGCGGCTTGGTAGAATTGGCCCGATATTTTGCACTCCATCATCGCTTTACCGAGATGAGGGATCATCTTGCCGTGGCACAGTATATAATGAACGAATACAGGGTGGATAGGGGCTACCTGGAGTCGTCGCAATCGTCGCAATCGTCGGGTCATAGTTCTTGTGATACCAATGATGACAATTTTAATGAGGTATTCGGCAGTATGGCTCAATCGTGGGGCATTTATGCCAGCTCGCTCCTGCTGGCCTCGACATACAAGTTACGATACAAGAAAGGTCGCAAGGGCAACGGTTCGACATCCGTGACTCTCAGAAGACGCCAAATGTGTAAGCCGCTGTTATTTACGGATTTCGAGGAAACTTTCGAACACATCACCAGTGACATTACTGACAAGCTCGTAACGAGTGTCGATGATGCTGAAAAGCTTATCGCGTTTGGTTTAAGGTGGTTCGAGACGGCAAAAGACTACTTTCTTAACACGCAAATACCTGAAAATATGATTTTTCTAGAGATAACGAGTGATGTCAATATAATGCTTAAATGTTTAACATATTATGAGACAGACAGATCGGAACAGATAAAGATACATAGGCAACGAATCGATTTACTAGAGAATGCTGGTAAGGCTTGTAAGGCGTTGACGACGAAACAAGAGATGAACGCTTTTGCACTGACCCATATTCGCCTAATGTTGGCTTATTCTAATCTTCTAGATAGCCTGACAGAAGAGATGAAAACAAATAATACATCAATTAAAACAATGCCGGAAATAAAGCGTTTAGTATCTGCTATGGGTAACAGCAAACAAATATTTATAGCTGGCTTAAAAGCAACATTAAAAATATTAAATATTAAATCTTAAAAGCAACATTAAAAATATTAAATATTTAACATTAAAAATATTTGTAGTTGCGAATATTTTGTCTCGTAAGACAATCGGATGATACGGAGCCAGAAGTAGAATCGACTGAAAACTGACAGATGTAGTGATTATAGTATAAACTAAAGATAAATCACTTTTAACTAAGAAATTTTCTTTCCTAATTTACTTTGATATGAAACATTTTGATGCAGAGATATTTTTATTAAGACTGTTAAGAAATCGAGAAGACTGTAAAATACATGCACATATGTTTAGGAGATACTTTTAAAAATAACACGCATTGCCTATTTATGTAGATAATTACAAATATATATATTTTATTATATTTTTACATCGTCGGATTATGGTTTTTGGGATTCCGAGGATAACAGTTTTGATCAGGTACACGACGTTTATTGTATCGTAACTTATACGTCGAGGACAGCGTATAAGTCACGATACGCATTGCCTATTTATATAGATAATTAAAAATATATATTTTATTATATTTTTATATACTTGTATAATTGTAAAATTGTATTGAATGAGAATTTGAACGAATGTTTAATAAATAATAAATAATAATTTTGTATAAGTCTATCTCATTGATTAAATTATTAAATTTCTCAATTTCAAGTTTTAATTTACTTTATAATCACAATGTGTAAATTGTAATATAATTGCCCTACAACATCGATCATATTTTGCTAGAAACCAGTCTGTCCAAACAAGATTTGAAAGAATAACAAAGTAGAAAATATTGGGCAATGACAGATACGAGATATGTCTGTTTGTATCTCGAGAAAGCAAGTCAAATGTTAGATACAACGCAGGAGTATTTGCAAAGTCTGAATTCTTTGCATGTAGTGATCCCTAATCAGTGTTTTCTTATCTTAGACGCGACGAACTGATTGGTGCCAAAGTTTACATTGTGAATTCTTTATTTGCAATTAATATTATATACCGACAAACTCGCTGTAGTGATTTGATTGATACGAGGAAATTTTCGTACATCATCATCAAGCAATAATGGATACAAAGCTTCTATTGCACAACTATATCAACAAATGCAGTTTTACTTTGTTTTCGGAGCAATCACTTAATAATCCTGGTAATATATAGAAATTACATCTATTTCGGATAAACTGTATAGTATCAATATCAAATGTTATTTTACTTTGCAGAGGCGATCCCTCGTTTGTGCGCGGAGGACTGGGAAATTACTGACGCGTTTCGGGACGTGTTAAAAATGTCATATAATGCAGCGATTTTCTGGAAAACGAAGAAGCTTACTGGACAGTCAAACGGCACGGTGAAATTAATAGAAGAGAATTTGAATAATTTATACAAGAGGGTAATTACCTCAACGGAAACAAACTGCAACGATATTATAGCTGTTGCAACGTCTTACTGCAACATGGGTATAGTGTACAAGGATTGTACGTCAAAAAAGGAATTACGCATTGGTCGCAGTCACTTGAAGAGATCTTTAGAAGTGCTAAAGGGAAAGGAACTGGACCGCAGAGCTATTCTGATAGTTATGAGAGCATCGCTGCTATTGGAGTGCATTCTTCACAAACTAGATGAGCTAAACACGTGTTGTCGATTTTCACACAAGGCGATCGGTTTCTATCTTGAGTACACAAAACAGCTGAGTTCGTTCCCTGCGCCTCTCGCTGTACTGTCGGCTAGTCTTCACACTGAGGAGCCTGGACATTACCCAAACACTGTACGTTCCCTGATGACGTTGTTCGTAGACCTTTTATGGCACGTAAAGGCTTGCGATTTTGATCAATGGGATCTGCATGATCTCACAATACCTGTACACAACTTTTTAATGAATCGGTGGACAGCGGTACCAGCGGATCTAGTAAATGAAGGCTTCACGTGGGCTAGTATCACCGCTAATTTTCAGTCATACTTCGTACGCCAACATCGGTTCAGCGACGCTAGGAATTACCTTGCTGCCACGCAGTACATATTAGATGAATATCGGAAGGAACTGAAGGCAAATCAATATTTGCCTGCAAACACGAATTACCGTCTTGTAAAAACGAATGTCGCTTATGGATGGGCTACTTATAGCAACATGCTTTTGCTCCGCTCGAAATGTAAACTGTATAAATTCTGTAGCCAAAATTGCAAAACTATCAGAGAAGGTGCATCAGGATCAACGTCTTCTGTCGAGTCCGAGGAGGAATCTGCGGAGCCATTAACATTTACTTGGGGAAACTTGGAGGAACGAATAAAGGATATCGCCAGTCAGGTCACTGATACATATGTGACAAATTGGGTCGACGCTAATTTACTTTTCCTGCATTCTACAAAATGGTTTAGGAAAATTAGAAAATATTTTCTAAAGAAAGGAGAGATATTTTTTGCTATAAATGCAGCATACAATGTGACCGTAACGTACGAGTACTTAGAATCCTTTCGGCTATGTAGAAATACACGTATAAAAATGCACAAACGACGAGTGCGAATGTTAAATGATATTTGCGTAATTGCTTTGGAACATCATGAATGTAAAGAGCTTCTATTAGCCACTTATTTCGATAGGATAATTTCTTATGGCGTTCTTATGGGGCTTATGCTAACAGAGGATGATATAGAAATCACCGAAAAAGAAAAACAACAAATGTTTGAATATACAAGCGAGAGCGTAGAATGTTATGAAAATTATTTAAGTCTGCATGCTCTGCTGACATCGTCACAAGTAAGTTAACAGCTGGGACATGATTCTCTTTGCGAAATTATGATTAATCTAATAATTGAGGTAATTATTGAGGTAATCTAATACTACAGACAAATAATTTGCAAATTTCGTTCGTTCTTACTTTGATGTAAAATTAAATGAATAAGTACTTTTTTCTATTATATTATATTATATATATTATAATTATAATATATATATATATAAAATTTATTTTATATATATATATATATTTTTGTCTATGATGCTTCCAATATCATAGTATATAATATAATATTATATATAAAAAGATAATATCTCATTGATAAAATAGGTTTCGAAAGAAGAAATTTTTAAGTGTTTGAATTTTGACTTCATACTTATTATTGTGTATAGTTTTGTATATCATATATAATTATAAAAATCTATCACACGAAATTTTAATTGTATGATATTATTATATTTATTTCGTATTTACATATTTCTATCCATTCCATTTCAAGAATTTGAGATTTATTATTTAGTAATTTGCAGGACAATTAGGAATATGTATTATCATAGTATTCTGCAATATACTCGCCACTGAAACGTGTTCTCATTGAAGCATTAAAATAATGTATCGCAAAGCTGATCGATAATATAAAAGCACTGTTAGTTGTTATATTATAATATAATATCCCTTTCTACTTTCTTTGGTATTATAAATTACATTTCTACAAGTTCTTTTCTTAGAATAGTATTCATAGTCCAATCTTAGATTTCAGAGTATAGAAATTAGGACTCCCTTAGATGCTATAAAGGCTCTTCTATTACTATAGTTTATCGTAATAAACTTAAAACAGTTTTAAAAATATGCGATCATGTCAGGAGTAATGTTTTTACAGTTTACAATACAAGTAATAATTATTTTTGTATACTTAATAATACTTTTTAATTCCTTATTCACAGTATCTTTACGATTTATAAATCAATGTAATAATTGATTTTTTTAATTATTAGTTTAATAAATATTACATATTTTTATTAATTTATGAGTTTTCGTATTATAGATACAAATTTTTTTATTTTGTTTGCAGTTTTGTCAAACCGTACAGACTACACTGATGTTACATTTAAATATGGCGTCACATTCTGGATAAAAATTTGATTGGCTGTCTGTTCTTCGGCCGGCCATTATGCGCAATGCTACACCTTGTATTCTTCCACCATGGTTCTGCATGGTTCTCCCATTCAGCGAACTTGGCCACGTGCGGAACATTTTTCGCTGCCACTTTTCTTCTCTCCACGCTATCTAGATCTCCTTACTATTACTTCGTGCCCTTTGATCCGTTTTATACATGTTCTAACCGCATTATACGCTTTCATACGTAGGAAATGTAGAAAAGTACTCGCAGCGCCAAAATGCCCAACCCTGAACAGAATGATGTGAGTATGCTCCTAAACACAGTAACGAGTGAACCGGTACATGAAACGTTTCTTCGTGTTGCACGAATTGTTTAACTACTCGTGCACTCAGGCGTTAAAGAGAAAAAAGAGAAAGAATAACGTTTTTAAATTTTGATACGAGTTCTGACGTAAATTTTTTATTTGTTTCAGTTTTTGCAGTCCTTGGGTGCACCTCACGTCGACTCTTTCAATTATATGTTAGAAGAAGGTCTCTGCGAAAGTATAAGAGACAATGCGCCAGTATATTTAACTCTTCCTAACGGTGACAAAGTAGTCCTCCAGTTGGACGATGTGCGTATTGAACATCCTACAGTACCTCTCAATACAATCGGTGTAAAGAATCACAAAATATACCCGACAGAGTGTCGGCAGAGGGGTGCTACTTACAAGGGTAATATAACGGTGAGGCTCAGGTGGTTCATCAATGATCAAGAACAGGAATCCCTGGAGAAAGATTTAGGAGAGATCCCAATTATGGTTAAGGTAAACTTGAAATGTGATTGACTGCAAAGGATAAAAATTCAAGATGAATCTGAATTGAATACATTCCTATACTTTGCCTCTCTGAATTTAATCATAGAGTCTTGTTTTTTTTTTATTTGGAAGCTTACCTTCTGATGAAAATCTTCTGTTCGTGCCAAATTGGAATTTATATTGAGATGCATGGTACATTTACAGTCTAATCGATGTCATCTTAACAAAATGAGCCCTAAGAACTTAATTGCTCACGGTGAGCACGAACAAGAGTGGGGTGGATATTTTATAATCAGAGGATTGGAGCGGCTCGTGCGTATATTGGTAATGACTCGGCGGAACTATCCTATCGCAGTCCAGAGGCCAACCTGGAAATCTTCTGGCGAAGAGTTCAGCGATCTGGGTATTTTTTTGAGGAGCGTTCGGGATGACAATACCACCGCTGTGCGCATCTTATTTATCTTATAATTAATAGTTTCCTTTCTGATTAATTTTTGGTCTCACATTTTTCGTCAATCTATTCTCTGCAGATCAACGTACTGCACTTTGTGACCGATGGAAGTGTAAAGCTATCATTCGCCTACAAAAAGGCCACGTATTACGTTCCGCTGATACTGATGTTGAAGTGCCTGAGGGACGTGATCGACGTATATATCTACAAGACCTTGCTCGCTGGATGCGAGGATGATCACTATTACAACAACAACATCAAGAATATGATGCTCAAACTGCACGAGGAGAATCTACACTGGCACAAGGAGTGTAAAGCATACGTGGGAAAGTTTTTCAAAGTCAAGTTCACCGAACTGCCCTCGGACGCGTCTGACATAGACGTTTGTGATTACATTATTAAGTAGGTTTGAATTTCACCATTTCAGTCATCAAGTTTACTGGCTGTTCCTCATTTCACTCGCCGTATTTCATATTTCTCTGCCCAGGCATTGCGTCTTCGTTCATCTCGACGACCCCGTGGACAAGTTCAACCTGCTCGTATTCATGACGAAAAAGTTATTTTCCCTGGCCGGTAACAAGTGCGCCGTCGAGGGCATGGATTGCGTGATGATGCACGAGTGTCTGCTGGGTGGGCATCTGTATCTGCAGGTCCTCAAAGAGAAGCTCTCCTCGTGGCTGACCGGACTCAAGATGTACATCCTCAAACGCGCTACCAGCGCTGGGAACCGATACGCCTTGACTATGCGTGAGTATTCCACTCGTAGCTCTCGCGTTCGAGTCGAGTACAATAATGGATAACGTATTTGTCTACGCGTTTGTTCAGAGGAGATGCTGAACGTTACCAAGTACAAGAGCAACGTCGGCGCGCAAATGGAGTACTTCCTGTCCACTGGAAATATAAAGTCGTCCACCGGTCTGGGCCTCATGCAAACTTCTGGCCTCACGATCATCGTGGAGAACATCAACAGGATGCGTTACATGAGTCACTTCCGTGCGATACATCGGGGCGCGTTCTTCCAGGAAATGAGGACCACCGAAGCCAGAAGGCTGCAGCCAGATGCGTGGGGTAATTTAAGAAGCTTTGCAACTTTTAGAAATCTAAGAAAAATTAGCCAATCTATTAGAGCTTCTTGTAACGCTGGTTGTCACTGTAATAACACTGTTCAACAAAAAATCACTTTTTTTCGAACACCGGAACGAGACTAGTCGTTTCTTATAGTTTTTTGGATGCTGAACACGGATCCGGTTTCCAAATTGCTCCATCACGTCACAATTTTGAGAAATTTGCACTTAAAGGTACAAAAAAGGGCTATTTTGACGAACTTCATCATATTATAGCTACAAAATGTGACGTGCTGGAGAAGTTTAATTACAATGAAAATAAAGTATGTTAGTAAGACTTTCAATCCTCAAAAGGAATTTTTGGTGTCGGTTATGGTTCATAAGATATCCATGGTTATATATGGAGTATATGGGAATACAAATAACTCGGGTCAGTTTAGTTCGCGTCTTGCCGCTAGATGTTGCCCTGTGATACATACTCGCATTTAAAAATCATGAACCGAGAGTATATATAAATGTTCTTAACTTGGAAGCATCCTGCTTTTACAGCTTAAAAGTTAATTATATTAGATAAATGGCACTTAGCAGAAAAACATTTTAGTTATTTACGACGTAACAAACAATTAAACACACAACGTTACATATATTTCGTATTCAGCGACTTAAAAAACACTTAAGTTTAAGGGAACATAATTGAAAGATAATTGTCAATGACCTAAGTCACAGTTAACTTCTCTAACAATACACCTCATATTTAACCATAAATATCTTATAAACCATAACCGACACCAAAAATTCCTTTTGAGGATTGAAAGTCTTACTAACATACTTTATTTTCATTGTAATTAAACATCTCCAGCACGTCACATTTTGTAGCTATAATATGATGCAATTCGTCAAAATAGCCCTTTTGCATCTTTAATTGCAAATTTCTCAAAATTGTGACGTGATGGAGCAATTTGGAAACCGGATTCCTGTTCAGCATCCAAAAAACTATAAGAAACGACTAGTCTCGTTCCGGTGTATTTTGTTTGTTGAACTGTGTAATAGATGATAATCGTAATTCGCAGGATTTATCTGCCCTATCCACACACCTGACGGTGCACCATGCGGTTTGCTCAATCACTTGACGATAAACTGCATCGTGACGAAGCATCCGTGTGCGAAACTGAAAGCCGCACTGCCCACGGTGCTGATAGACCTGGGAATGATGCCGCTGTCGATCGCGGATGATTGGAAGAACTCGTACACCGTGATGCTGGACGGAAAGTTGATCGGTCTGATCGAGGACAAGATTATCAATAAAGTAGTTTACAAGATGAGGATGCTCAAGATAGAGGGCAAGGAAGTGAGTGAACGCTCAATGTCCTTTTAAACAGACTTGAGCTAGCTGTTACGTACGTGTTGCCTCACGCGTTTCTTTCCTCTTCAGGTACCGTCGACACTGGAGATCGCGCTGGTGCCGAAGAAGACGGTCCCGGCTCAGTACCCGGGATTGTTCCTGTTCACCAATGCGGCCAGGATGATGAGGCCGGTGATAAACCTAGCCGCGCAGAAGACTGAACTTATCGGAACGTTCGAGCAGATCTACATGGATATCTGCGTGATTCCTGAAGAAGCATATGAAGGCGTAAATATATGTTATATACAGGGTGTTTCCTCTAACTCTAGCACTTAGAATATCTCTGCTTCCTTTGATGATATGAAAAAAGTCAAAGGACGAAAATTGTTCGATTCAAAGAGACTAGTACTCTGGTAAGAAAATTATTTTTCTTAATGTGACCTTTCACAAGATATCAAGGTCATGAACATTTTTTTAAATGAGATGGTATATTTTCCTTAACGAAATGTAAACGAAATGATGTAGCTTGTAAAAAAACAAATTCAACCATACAGAATATGTTGACCTTCAAATGACTTTGAACCACAAAAATCACGTTTAGGAAAAGAAACTCTATTGTATGTATAACTACAAAGATACGCCTTTTTTACAGATGTTCGAAATGATCACCGTTTACTTCCATACACTTTCGAATTCGATGAATAAACGATTGTTTTACGTTTTTGAGAGATTCCGGAGTAATTGCGGTGCACGCACGCTGAATTCTTTCTCGCATATCAAGTTTATCGCGATATTCCGACAGTTATACATACAATAAATAGAGTTTCTTTTCCTAAACGTGATTTTTGTGGTTCAAAGTCATTTGAAGGTCAACATATTCTGTATGGTTGAATTTGTTTTTTTACAAGCTACATCATTTCGTTAAGGAAAATATACCATCTCATTTAAAAAAATGTTCATGACCTTGATATCTTGTGAAAGGTCACATTAAGAAAAATAATTTTCTTACCAGAGTACTAGTCTCTTTGAATCGAACAATTTTCGTCCTTTCACTTTTTTCATATCATCAAAGGAAGCAGAGATATTCTAAGTGCTACAGTTAGAGGAAACACCCTGTATAAAATTCTTTATAATAATCTTCATTACTCATTTTCTAATGAGAAATTTTTTTTGTTAGTTAACGACTCATCAAGAAGTGAGTCAGACAGCCATTTTCAGCAATTTGGCCAATCTGATCCCGCTGCCGGACTGTAATCAAAGTCCGAGGAACATGTACCAGTGTCAGGTAGGTTTCTCCACGTTTAGGAAGGCGGTTAATGCGTTTAATATCCATGCTTGGTTCGTACAAATATATATATTTTGCAGATGGGGAAACAAACAATGGGCACACCGTGTCACAACTGGCAGCAGCAGTCGCAAACGAAATTGTACAGATTGCAGACGCCCGCCACGCCGCTTTTCAGGCCGGTGCATTACGACAAGATCAAGATGGACGATTTCCCGATGGGCACCAACGCCATAATCGCCGTTATCTCCTACACTGTGAGTCTTCTGTTATTTTATTTTGCTGCAGAGATCCCGATTTCATGCTTTGCTCACGGTTCCGTATTGCTGATACACAGGGATACGATATGGAAGACGCGATGGTCATCAATAAGTCATCGTTCGAACGCGGTTTCGGCCACGGAACGGTCTACAAGTCCGAGTTCGTCGACTTGAACGATAAGAAGAGCTACTTCGCGCGCGATCCGACCAAGCCCGACCTCGCGAAAACGCTGGACGTTGACGGTTTGCCTATGCCGGGTGCCAGGATCAAAGAGAACGATGCGTACTATTGGTTAGCAATTTTTCGGTATTTTTTTGGAAATTATCAAGCTGCACGCACGCTTGATTTTGGGAATTAATTGATGCTTCTTGCTCTCTCCTTCCAGTTATTACGATGCCGACAAATCCCGTTACGTTATTGGAAAATACAAGAGCACGGAAAATACTTACGTCGACAGTGTGAAGTTGTGCGGCACATTAAACGCTCAGGAAGTCCAAAGAGCATGCATCACATTCCGTGTTCCTGTAAGTGTACAATCATTCATGCTTTTTCTTGTTCCTTTTTTAAAATAAATCTCTCGCTGTTTTCCCAACGTGCCGACATTTTCAGAGGAATCCCACCGTTGGAGATAAATTCGCGTCGAGAGCGGGACAGAAAGGAATCCTCTCGCGGCTGTATCCCGTCGAGGATCTGCCGTTCACCGAAACCGGCATGGTTCCCGACATCATATTCAATCCTCACGGTTTCCCGAGTCGTATGACGATCGGTAAGCTGAAGTTATTTAAAGTTCAGCATGAAAATTTAATAATGTGCTCCGCGATAACATATCCACGAGTCTCGAATCGCTTCAATCATTTTTGGTGTTAAAAATAAAAAAACTGAAAATATAGATTCCGAGACAATAACGTAGCTGCAATCCCGATTTCAACTGTAACGAAACAATTCTGTCGTCGCAGCTATGATGTACGAAGTAATGGCCGGCAAATCGGCGGCTGTGCACGGCCTGATTCACGACGCAACGCCCTTCAAGTTCGACGAGGAGAACATGGCCGTGGACTATTTCGGGAAATTGTTGGAACTCGGCGGTTACAATTACTACGGCACTGAGAGAATGTACTCGGGCATATACGGCAACGAGATGACTGCCAGCATCTTCTTCGGCATCGTCCATTATCAAAGATTGCGGCACATGGTCTCCGATAAGTGGCAGGTAACTGGCTTCCAATTTTTTTCTGTTACGCGATTATCGAGCATCTCTTCGCATCCGTGGAATCTGATTTAACGAAACCTCGTTTTTTGTTTTTTACTATGACAAGAGCAAGATAAGCACGAATATTGTTATATTTTTAGGTGAGAAGTACTGGACCCGTGGACATCCTGACGAGACAGCCGATTAAGGGTCGCCGACGCGGCGGTGGCGTGCGATTCGGAGAGATGGAACGTGACGCTCTGATCTCTCACGGCTGCTCGTATCTTCTCCAGGATCGTCTCTTCCACTGTTCCGACAAAATAACGGTAAGCGAATTCTCACTTTCCTCAACGTATTATCTAACAAATAATAAGTGTACTGCACTCTATATAGTTCATTGCTGGTTATAATAAATAATATTTTTGCAGACTTTAGCATGTACCAAGTGCGGCTCGCTGCTCGGCCCGGAAATAGTCGCCGAGAGATATTATCAGCACAAAAAGTGCCGCCTGTGCGGTGCCGACTCCTCCGTACGCGAGATCGAAATACCGTACATCTTCAGATTTCTGTTGATACAGCTTGCGTCTTGCAACATTAACATTAAATTGAATTTCACGCGCAAGTGATCGCGGAATACGTGCAAGATGTAAGACACACACACACACATATGTGTATATATATCACGTTGTACAGCTCTTTTCAATAAAACGACATTTTATTTTCTAACATTTCAGAACAAATTTATTTATAGCAGGCTTAAAGTTTTACGCATGACGAGCTCCGATTATGCCGGCGCCCGGCTACTCTTGCCTTACGATTTAAAACGATATATTTATACAAGTACTGTACACACAATCCGATCAATAATTATGTTACAAAATTACATTGCACGAGAAGAGATAGTGGATTCGACTGTACCTTCTTTCTTTTTTTTTTACACAGGATCAAAAGGAATGTAAGTGTCTCGAATTACGCGTGCGGAATTTTACGCAAGCGGATGTAGATTACATTACGTGAACTAATAATACTCTCGTATCCCGTTCGGAAAATTCGAATAGTTGTCGAGTAACTTCGACAAGTTGGACGAACGTTCAGGCCTTCGCCGGCACTTGTGCTCCAGGCTTGTTGGTGGGCGCTCCGGATGCGTTAGTTTGTTCCTTCTCCAATTGTTTCCCGAGATACTCCCTGAAAGGTGAAAAGGTAAGACACCTTACATAATTGTATTAGGTGAAGTGTGTCCAGAAAATTATCGAATTCTCATCAACGACTTCAATGCACTTGAATGATATCGGACAAAAGTACGAAGAGCACTGTTCTCTGACCCACCAATTATGCACCATGAGCTTCTGCACTGCGAGAAGGGCCTCGTATCTGACATTCGGATCCTCGTGCCCGAGAAGCTGCATCACGCGCTGCTTGCCGCCGAGCTGTTCGATTATGCTGAAAAACGGGTCGTTATTTCAAATAAATTGCAGTCGAGCAGATAGTTTCATCGTCATCGAGATGACGAGATGACAAATATGTAGGGGGACCCATAAGAGGGATGCACTGCTCTACGTATGGATTAACGTACTGCTTGCCGCGCGGGTAATGCCGCACGTATTCGCCTATGTCGAAGCTGGCCACGCTGAGGACGAGCGGGTCTTTACTGGTCTCCAGCAGGTGCACCAGGATCCGCAGCAGCTCGTAATTCTTCTCGTTGAGGCGGCTGGCGTTCTCGCGCCAGAACTTGCCCGACTTGTGAACGGGCGACCACTCGAGGCGGCCGGATTTCACCTCCGTCGAGTACTCGTCGAACGAGCTGAGATCCTGCACGGACGCCTGCAGCTTGTCGTTGAGGAACTCGATGTCGTCGGTGATGTCCTCGTCGTCGAATTTACGCTGGCACAGTATGGAGAGCTGCTTCAGCACCTTGCACTGCACCATGGCGATGCAGTGCTCCTTGGCGACCTGGCCGTCCTCCACTTTCTCGATCAAGTTCTACGTTTGCGTTGGGAAGAGAAACGTGAACGATCGAAGAATAATATTAGGGGTGTGATTTAGTTTTGAGGGTTTTTTGGCTCAAAAACGCATGTATTTAAATATGATAATGAATGAATACCTTAATCAAAATATTTTCCTTCCTTTTCTATAACTTTTTCCCATCTTTCTGGCAAGAGATCGATTCCACCACGATAAAATCACTCTTCTTTTCAGTCGATCCATTCGTCGACGAATTTTCGCACTTCTTCCAAATTATCAAAGTGTGTATCCTCTAAAGCGTGTTGCATCCACCGGAACAAATAATAATCGCATGGAGCAATGTCCGGAGAAGACTTGCCATTCAAGCTCTAATAGTGTTTCTTTCACTGATAACGCAACGTCAGGTCGAGCGTTGTCACGAAGAAGAATCACTTTCCGTCGTTTACTCGCAATTGCTGGTCGTTTTTCGTCCAATGCTTGCTTCAACTTGTACAATTGGTGTCGATAACGATCAGCCGTGACAGTCTCATGCGGATTTAACAGCTCATAGTACACTATCCCACCAAATACAGAGCATTACTTTTCAACCGTGAATATTGCGTCTCGGAGTGGATGTTGATGGTTCGCCTGGATCCACCCCTGATTTTCTGCGTTTCGGATTATCAAAATAGATCCACTTTTCATCCCCAGTAACAATCCGAGACACAAGACTCTTCTTTTTTTGCCTGGCGATCAACGAAATGCAAATGTTCAACCGGTTCGCAATGGCACTTTCCGATAATTCATGTCGAACCCATTTCCCTTCTTTCTGAATTTTTCCCATTTCATGTAAATGTTTGGTAACTGTTGTACGATCAACATTTAATGCTCTGGCAAGTTCTGAAGTGGATTGTGTTGGATTTTCGTGCAATAATGCTTGCAAATCTGCATTTTCAAGCTTTCTTGGTTGTCCCGAGCGTTCTTTGTCCTTCACATCAGTATGACCACTTTTAAAGCGTCTAAACCAGTATTCACGCGTCTTAATTGATGGGGCAGAATCACCATACGTTTCCACAAGAATTCTATAACCGTCAGCCGCAGTTTTCTTTTGATTAAAAAACAAAAGCAACGCATGTGGAAAATGCTGTTTCGGAAGTTGCATTTTTACGATGATATAAACACGACTGTTATTGCATCTATTGCTACAATGCTACTAAATGTCATGGATAATGTCAACACTGTAAGAAACAACAGTTATCGGAAACAGCTATTGGAACAAACTGACACTACAGCCATCTGTTGCAAAACCCTCAAAACTAAATCACACTCCTAATAAATAATTTTATTAAGTTCGACGCCACTTGCTCTCCAACGTCTCCCGACTTACCCTGAACACGGCGAGTATGATGCGCGTTACTTTCTCCTTGACGGAGTCGCTGAGTATATCGGCGAGGATGGGTATAACGTTGAATCTGCAACGTAACGCGCGAGTTGTCACGTGAACGCAGTGCTATACCGCGTATTACGCGGGTATCTTCGATAAATTTCCTACTCACTTGTTCATTTTCTCCGCCAAGAGAGGATTGAAGGTAAGTACCCACAGGCAGAAAATAAGCTGATATTGCACTTGGAAGTTTACCCTACCGGACAGGACGCTGAGGAGGGTCGAAATCCCGTCGACCGACACGAATGCGAAGCGATACTCGTCTATGCGGAGCATCATTTGCAGGCATCGCGCCACCGACTGGATGTATTCGTTGTTCTAAACGAGGTAAATAAAATGTATATATATTTTATATATATATTCCTCAAATATGCGTGAAGGAAAAGATGAGAAACAAAAACAATAAAGAAACGAATTTACTTGCAATTCAAAAGACGAGCATTTAATCGATGTGTCGCTACATGCAAAAAGTAATAGAGTAGCAAAGTAAAAAATTCGATAAAAATGAGGATCCGGCGCCTTTTGAGAGAGAGAAAATTGGATTTTCTAGATTCCACGAATCGGCTGAGAGTTTTTAAGGAATTTGCATACATGAGTCTCACATTCGCATGGCTCTCGTGAAGCATAGATCATGCATCTTTCGTAAATCAAAATTTGCCAGTCGGTTGTCCCGAGCGCAAGATATTCCTGACACTTGAAATACGGGGAAGCTCCCCGTTGAATTGTCCTATCGGTAGCCCGCTCGTTGGTAGAGTAAAAAAGGTTCAAAGATGTATCTCACGATTCATTCAAGGTAACGATTAATATTAATGTGATTAGTCGTTACAAAACCAACCGGGTTGAGCAATTCGTGCAGTTCGTTAGCCTCCTTGGCCTGCTCCGCAGCAGTCTCCTGCTCTAGTCCTGCATGCAAGCCCGTGTGATCCTCAAGGGCATCAAACTAAAATCCCATTTCATCTCTTTTATCTATTTACAGGTTCTACAGCAATTCAAGAGGAATCTTTTGTGCGAAGCAAAGAATCTAGAGGGCAATTTGCCAGATTTTCGGGTTAGTCATGTTTGCGCCTAATTTATGCATTGCTGTAGACTTATATTATACAGATTTTATCATTTCGGTCATATCGTAGCGACCGCTAGAGCTGCCACCCATTGGATTAGTAACGTCGCAAGTGTTATCCACAGACCGGCGATACCTCTACACATTTGATGAGTTATAATTATGCGTGAAGCAGTATATTATTTATATTAAGGTGTTAGTATGTTGAATTAAGTTAAAGCATTGACAGTTTTAATGAAGACAGTCACGTCCTTCCGCTCATTGAGATTGAAATGGAAATTGAATATTAATTTCTCAGACGCATGACCATTCCTGTAGAAACCACAGCCGAATAAGAGCCAAGACAACTAAATTTACCGGACACTACATCCCATTGCATGCAGTACGCACCTTAGGAAACATTTTTTAAATTAAACTAAAGGACAAAGCAGTAGCGCAAGTCATGTAGTCATGTAGATAACTACGAAGCAACTAATACTGTATCAAACTTTAATCACAGATTAAAAAGAATTGCACCGCAAGCAAATTTTTCCTCAGAGAAAGAGTTTTAATAAAAAAGACATAATTATATAGAATTATATAGAAAGTTTTCAAAACCAGATTTATGTGAAATAATGAGATTTAAAAAATAAAGCAATCCAGGTAGTTTGCATAGTAATGTAACTTTAAATCATGCAGCGTGTGTATCTAATATTCTAAAATAAAAATGGATACAACTAAGGCATGTCGAATCTTACAGAAAGCTTTCGACCGACCGATTTGCAAGTTGCATGCGGTTGAATTCGCTAAAGTAAACTCACGCTGAGTTTCAACTGATCCTTGAGCCAAGTCAAGTAGAACTGCAGATCGGTCTTCTCCATGAGATCGTGGCTCCAGCAGGCCAGCTTGGCTATAATGCGCGACGTCATGTTCATTATGAAGCCGTCTTGCCGATTCAACAGATTGAGGAACGGCCCCCAAACGGACTCTCGTTTACGCGTGGAATGCTCGCGGAAGATTTCTACGCGATTGCGATCCTCCTGCACGAAAAGGCGTCACGTTAATTTCAGTTAATGAATGGAACATCGAGGAAAAAAAAATTTCAGCCGTCCAAGTGAAAGGGAAAGAGGTGATGACGTACCTGCAGCATGTCATCAATCATCGTCAGGATATACTGGATTGTCTGATCCTTGGAGACATGACCGAGCAGATTGAGAAACGTTTTAGCCGCTTGATGTGGATTCTCCTTCAGCTTGTTCTCCCTGGCTTTCGTGTCGCTCGTGTCAAAGGCTGCTATAAAGTCATAGTCCTCTTTCGATATCATCTGCGATCTGGAAACATCAAACTTTGGAACGTCCATTTGCGATAATTCCACATTAAGCTTCCACGTTGAATCTCTCATCCGATTTCTGTTATTAAATCTGTCAAGAATAATTCGTAAAGGCACTCACTGCAAGTACGACTGCCAGTTGATTCGCTGATTCCTAATGTCAGCTGCCTGCTGCTGCAGAACGCTCGTAGCTGCCAGCATATCTGCAAAGTCACACACACAGATCAACATTTAAAGATCGGCCGACAGGACGACAGGTGGTGAAACGATCCCTGTATGAATGTCATTGCCCGCAACAATTGTTAAACAAACAATAAGGAAACAGACTGCTTCGCTGGGAGGGGCATCGTCAAACGAGCACAGCAGAATCCCCGTCGCGCACGCAGGCGAGGGCGTATTTACCGATCTTCTCGTCCGGCAGCGCCGGTATAATTTGCTTGATGTTCGCTCGGTCCACCATGGTTGCTGTCGGAGTCCGACGTTGATTTACGCAGAAATAATCCTGCTCGGAAAAGGACTGATTCCCGTTCTGTCTCCGTGTCTCGTGCTCTTCGTCTCGTTCAGCTGTTCGATCACAAGACCGAGCGAGTGCCAACCTAATCCGACGGATTCAACAACTCCAATATAGGGAATTTCGTGGGCGGTGTCGCCGCTCGCGCATTCCGCGACTTGAGATTGATGTGCGCGCGAAATGGCGCACTGGATTTCAATGAATAAATGTAAAACTGATAATAAATATAAATAAAAATAAATTAATTAATGTAAAAATAGAAATAAAATGATCACTCGTGGGATACTTGGTAATGAGACGGCAATTATTCTAAAAAAAAGGAATATATAGCCGATTTATACGACTATAATCCACCAACCTATCTAATTATTACGTATCATTTTCGGGGGATGGGAAAATTTATAATATTATCGCCACGCCGCACAGTGGGGAATTTTGTCAAAAAGCTGGTCAAAAATCGAAAAATGAAGTTTCGAGTTAGGGTCTATTGTCCTTGAGAATCGATAAAGGATTGTTTCCTGGATAGAATCCCGTTGCCCTTAGTCCCCTTCTATTTTAAGTCGAGCAGGTATGTCAGTTGAAAGTAGGCCTTTATGGGCGACACACGTTTCTCACTCATTGCGTGAATATTTTCATTGAACTTTGAGTGTTAATAACTTTGTAAATAAAAGTGATAATCAAGTTCTGCAAAATGGATGCTCTTCCTGGAGGATTGTAGAAGATTTTTCTTATTTACATTTTTGAAATAACGCTTGTCGTGTTTGTTTTACGACACATAACGATAGTCCGACAAAGTTGATATTTTCCTAAATTAATATTTACTTCGTGTAGACTTTAGTTGCAGATCCCGCTAGATCCCGCGTTCTTTTCTTTTTCATCTTGTAGTCTATACTATTAGCAACTAAAATTCACAATAATTAGCTGTTACTCTTGTTATAAGCTTATTACAACCACCTTATTACTTTTCTCGATATATCTCGAAAAGTATTCGAAATATCAAAAAATGTTTTATACAAAAGTTTCATGGTAAAAACGCCCGTATTTAATGAAGTTAATAAAATTTTTGAAAAACAATTGTTTACATAAATTTTTTAAAAAATTATTTAAAAAAATTTTTATTGATGTCATTAAATAGAGACATTTGTACCATGAAATTTTTGTATAAAAATTTTGTATTTTTTTTTTATTTTTTTTTAAACTTATAAAAATAAACTCTACCCTGCACCATTATTAAGTCTAACATTATTTTTCCAGACATTCTCGAATCTGATTCGTAATCGGCAACCCCAAACATTCATTGATATCGATATTGATGAGTATTTCATGGTTCGCTACACTATATTAAGACCGCCATTGTGTTTTTGCAAATTTACATATTGGATTCGTGATCAGCAACCTCGAAAACATAAGTCTACCAAGTTTTGTGCAAATCTGATGATTCCTCGATTTATGGCCACGTTTCAGCGAAAATTCCCCACTGTGCGCCGTGCGCACGGAACTCGTTTGCATTCAGCGCGAGCAAATCGGCCGCCCTAAATCTAAAATAATCAGAAGGCGTGAGTTGCAAAATGATATCATTACTTTTAATTAATAAAAACGTATTTCTTTTTCACGTAACGCGTGACAGCTTGCTCGCGTTTTAAAAGAAGAAGGTCTCCGAGTTCGACGTGACGGCGTCGTAGATGAAAGTGTTGTGAACGGGCTTGTATTGATTCGTGATCAGCTTGATGGTCTCCTGCGCCGCCAGGCCACCGAGAAACGCCGAGACCGAGTGCAATTCCGCGCCGCCGAAGCGACAGAACTCGTGCACGTAATCGTCCTTGGCCAACGGTCCGCATCCCCATTCGCTCAGCAACTTCGTGACGCACGCCTGGAACGTTTACTCGATTGAAAAACACTGATATGTAAATTATATTTGTAACATTTTGCGAGCATGAAGAGACCTTGAGCTTCACAATATCGGGCTCCACTTGATTATCGAACTCGCCGGGGTAAGAGTTGTACTCCGCTTGGAACTTGTCCACCCCTCGTAGCATGACGTAGTAGATCATCATACTCTCGGGATTCTCGAGATTTTGAACTGTAAAAGACGCCAAGTCATTTAGAATGATTACACTTCGACTGTACTTTGACCGAGTTAATGATATAAAATTGAAGATAATTATTGCGCAATTATTTTTCTGGTTTTTTTCATAATTATGGTAATAATAGTAAATTTAAATTCACATTAATTCAGATTGCAGTAAATTTTAAATTTAAACTAAAGCTTGATGATCACATCATGAATAAAATTCTAATTTATTCCTTAAATTTAAACTATCTTTATGAATTGATATATTTTTTATACATATCTCTTTGTTCGAGAAAAAACATTACCTATCACATTAGCATCGAAAACCTTGGAATCGTATTCGTCTGCGATGCAGCTTCCCCTCTCCACGTAAATATCACTGGCATGCCTGCAGAATAGCTTGACGTCTTTCTCCGAGATCGAGTCTGATGGTCGTCCCAACTGACGCAGCAACTGCAAAACGCGTCGCCATACGGCCTCCGCGTCCGTTGATGCTTGTTTGTGATAACTGATGAAATAGAAATCAAGTGTTAGTAGACAATCAAGAAATCGAGGCACACGAAAAGCTAGCCCGAATTAATGCATTAATGTCGATAATAAAATGTTATTTTTTAAAATTAATTTTAAGATATTTTATTTTCGCCGACGGATTGCACGCACATTTGTTGAAGTGTAATGTACTTCTCGGTGTCTGCGGTCATGTCGGGCAGCGCGCCCTTGAGCGGCAGGAGTCCTCCTCCCTCGTTATCAATGAAATCGCGCACCGCCTTCGTGATAATCCAGAAGGAGCTGCTCTAAAACACGTATCGATCAGTTTGAACGCGCACTTTTCTTTCCCCACACGCGGCGTGCGGCTCATGGAGATGTTTCAGACGATACCTTCGCCGTTAGATTGACGCAGCGGTCGTCATTGAAGATATTTACGACGCTGTCGGGGACATCGCTCGTTCTTACACATGTATTCACAGCCTTTATAGCCTCCTCGAAGTTCTCCTCGCTGTTGGACGAATCGTGCTCGTCGCGCCTCATGCCGTTCTTTATCGTCTCCTTGAGCCTCTCCTTGTCCTTGTAGGTCCTCGGCAGCGCGCCGTGCTCCGAAATCCACTTGCCCAGGTATTTGTACAAGAGGACCAGATACGGCACGTGACAGTGGTCCTTGAAGCTCATTTCGTCCAAGTCGATGGAGTCCAGGTGCTTCTTCAGGCTGTCGAACGGCTTGTCCAGCCGCAGATCTGGCGCTTCGTTGTCCGGATGCGTCTCCACCACCGTGTGCTCGTTTATCTGAATGCGCATGTACGCGATGAACCCTATACTCTTGCACACTATTAGAGGAATATTCAGCTCCCAGAGTCTCTGCGACAGCAGAACTAGCGTTCTGCAAAGATTTTTGCAAGGAGTTTACGTCGTTGCGGTAATACCAATGCTGAATTGCTGATTTCGTATTATAATATCGAGACCCTTACTTCTCACTTAGTGCAGTCGCCACGACCGCGGTGAAGCTGTTAAAGAAATCCGGACTATTGGACAAGATCTGTTCAGGCTCTTCGTCGATGTAATCACCCGTCACGTCTGGATTCAGCTCCAATAGCATTTGGGTAGCTACTTGCGCCCTGGACTTCCCGACGCTATCGGCTTCTAGAAAGAAGCTGGTCCGAGTCGTGCGATTATAATACATTGTACCGAACTGCAAATGTATCAGCACTCCAACGCGACGGTAACAATTAGAAACGAGCTACATACTTGGCTCCGATGTCGTCGTCAGTAATCTTCTTGCCATCGACTATCGTGAACGCTCCTATACCTGGAAGTACTAACGATTTCAGTATCTCCGTACCGAGCGCAGTAGCGTTTATCACACAGACGTGCGCCGCCTCTAACGTTGCTTGGCCATGGTCGCCCCATAATCTGTCAGTGATAAAGGGTACATGACACACAATGATTACAATGATCACAATTACCTCCTTGTCGCACGGAAAGAGAGCAAGAAAATTTCAAGAGAGGTGCGCAAGGGTAAGCATAAGAAGCAAATATCGCAATGATATGCCCCCAAAAAAGCGCGAAGCAAAATAATCAGATATTACAGGAGAACTGTCAATCTTATAACCTCAAAATACATTCTTTCGATCGCAGGGATCACGATCGTGCGTCGTACCTCAACTGCCTGTCGTACTTTCGACTTTTCTCGGACTGCTCGGGAGACTTTGACTCGGGCGATGCCATTAGAGAGACAAAATCCGAGATAACGCAGCGGCAAAAAACACTTCAAGTTGCACAACCACACACAACCACGCGACACAGCAGGACACTGCAAGTGCAAGCTGCAATCCTGCGCGCGCATGCGCGCCGACGCGCATGATGTTCGAACAACTTCACGCACATCGTGCGAGTCGTCGATTTCGCAGGTGATGATTAGATATGATTTAATTAGAAACTGACGTGGTGTTGTGTGACGGATATATTTATAGCAATGAATGAAATTAACGGTGGTTACCGGCGAGAAATTCAACAAGCTTGAAGGTTATCGGAAAATTCAAATTTTAACTAGTAATCGAATAGACAAGCGCAAGACAGAAGTTTTAATTCATTGTCGCGCGAAATAGTGAGGATCGTTCTTTTATTAGTATATATTTTTATTTTATTATTAGTATATTATAATTATATAAATAATTGTGCGTGATATCCATTCTATTAGGAGTGTGATTTAGTTTTGAGGGTTTTGCAACAGATGGCTGTAGTGTCAGTTTGTTCCAATAGCTGTTTCCGATAACTGTTGTTTCTTACAGTGTTGACATTATCCATGACATTTAGTAGCATTGTAGCAATAGATGCAATAACAGTCGTGTTTATATCATCGTAAAAATGCAACTTCCTAAACAGCATTTTCCACATGCGTTGCTTTTGTTTTTTAATCAAAAGAAAACTGCGGCTGACGGTTATAGAATTCTTGTGGAAACTTATGGTGATTCTGCCCCATCAATTAAGACGCGTGAATACTGGTTTAGACGCTTTAAAAGTGGTCATACTGATGTGAAGGACAAAGAACGCTCGGGACAACCAAGAAAGCTTGAAAATGCAGATTTGCGAGCATTATTGCACGAAAATCCAACACAATTCACTTCAGAACTTGCCAGAGCATTAAATGTTGATCGTACAACAGTTACCAAACATTTACATGAAATGGGAAAAATTCAGAAAGAAGGGAAATGGGTTCGACATGAATTATCGGAAAGTGCCATTGCGAACCGGTTGAACATTTGCATTTCGTTGATCGCCAGGCAAAAAAAGAAGAGTCTTGTGTCTCGGATTGTTACTGGGGATGAAAAGTGGATCTATTTTGATAATCCGAAACGCAGAAAATCAGGGGTGGATCCAGGCGAACCATCAACATCCACTCCGAGACGCAATATTGACGGTTGAAAAGTAATGCTCCGTATTTGGTGGGATAGTGTACTATGAGCTGTTAAATCCGCACGAGACTGTCACGGCTGATCGTTATCGACACCAATTGTACAAGTTGAAGCAAGCATTGGACGAAAAACGACCAGGAATTGCGAGTAAACGACGGAAAGTGATTCTTCTTCGTGACAACGCTCGACCTGACGTTGCGTTATCAGTGAAAGAAACACTATTAGAGCTTGAATGGCAAGTCTTCTCCGGACATTGCTCCATGCGATTATTATTTGTTCCGGTGGATGCAACACGCTTTAGAGGATACACACTTTGATAATTTGGAAGAAGTGCGAAAATTCGTCGACGAATGGATCAACTGAAAAGAAGAGTGATTTTATCGTGGTGGAATCGATCTCTTGCCAGAAAGATGGGAAAAAGTTATAGAAAAGGAAGGAAAATATTTTGATTAAGGTATTCATTCATTATCATATTTAAATACATGCGTTTTTGAGCCAAAAACCCTCAAAACTAAATCACACCCCTAATATATATATATATATATATATATTTTGATTAAGGTATTCATTCATTATCATATTTAAATACATGCGTTTTTGAGCCAAAAATCACACCCCTAATATATATATATATATATTAGGGGTGTGATTTAGTTTTGAGGGTTTTTGGCTCAAAAACGCATGTATTTAAATATGATAATGAATGAATACCTTAATCAAAATATATATATATATATATATATATATATATATATATATATTAGGGGTGTGATTTAGTTTTGAGGGTTTTTGGCTCAAAAACGCATGTATTTAAATATGATAATGAATGAATACCTTAATCAAAATATTTTCCTTCCTTTTCTATAACTTTTTCCCATCTTTCTGGCAAGAGATCGATTCCACCACGATAAAATCACTCTTCTTTTCAGTTGATCCATTCGTCGACGAATTTTCGCACTTCTTCCAAATTATCAAAGTGTATATATATATATTAGGGGTGTGATTTAGTTTTGAGGGTTTTTTGTGCTCAAAAACGCATGTATTTAAATATATATATATATATATATATATATATATCACACTCAGAGGTATCTTCAAAAGTGCCAGCACTGCTCCCGTTGCTAAGTAACTGTGCACACATCAAGGTACATACAATCCGCTGTCCTCCTCTAAACCAACGAATGATTCGCTTCTTGTTTTCGCAAGATATCGGTCAACTTTATTTCCTTCCTCGTTCCTTAATCTTTCCTTTTTTTCTTCTGTTATTTTTTCCCCTTTTTCTTTCAGGTCAAGCTGACCTGTCGATCGGCTGAATCTGCCGATGATTCACAAAATGGGCCGGCCCATACGATCGTTCGATATCGCGTGCACCACGTGCCCACGGCAGAGTCGTTATAAGGAAGCTAGCGTCGTCCGCGTTTGACAGTTCTTTCCGATCAATCGTGGCGTGCGATACGTGCCTGAGCCAAGTGGCATCATGTTCAAGACGTGAGTAATTGACAGCGAACAACATTACAATCCTCCGTCGGGCTAGTTTCTGCTCCAAGCGCAAAAACGTCGGTGCAGCCACGAGAATAAGTTGAAATAATAATTATACATCAATAATATCATGCTGTGAAATAGTGTGCTGTTATTAGCGCGAATTTTCCGTGAGTTTACGTGGTCGCGCTCACTCGGGGAGAACTTGAAGCGATCCCATGTAATTCGTGGATCGAGGAAAATACGGGACTTTGCACGTCACACATCTGAACGTAACGCGTGTCGATCATGATGTGAGTACTGGTGAAATTAATATGTTCTTTGAAAACGTCAATATCCATCTTTGCAACGTTAATGTATTGTGACATATATTTGTGACATCAATCGTCACCCATTAACTACATGAATTATTTGCCAGACGGACGAGCACGTTGTTCATGACGATTTCGTGGAAGCAAGTTAATTAGAACGTTAAAAAGTAAAGAACTTTCGAGAAATTTACCCAAGTGCTTTTATTATATAATACCCCCTTGTCGATGTCTCGCACCGCGCGTTTAACACGTTTCTCGTTTCTGTGTGAAAACATGCCGGTGAAGACACATGACTTACTTCCAGCTCCACGTAAAAAGATGGATTTGTTGTTTAAATTAGCGTTTGCAAATTTGCCCGCCTAGCTCGATCGCATGGCAAATGGGCGTAATTTTCACACGAGCACTTTGTACGTAACGACGGAGAAACTTATATAGAGCCTGCAGTGTGTATTGTCGCGACGTTCTATAGTTTGATGCGTAGCACAGTCATTTTGCATGTTGCACAATCATGTTTTCGCATTTTGCAAATTTGGTCGAATTAATTATACGAATTTGCTTGCTTCCTTTTCACCAGCAGCGAGACCTGGAATAACGCATGAAAAGAAAAACAATCCATTTCTTTTATCTTGCACGTCAAATATTTGTACGTTGTTATCGACGTTTATCGATGTACTATCCGTGTGACTTCCGCGGGTGTGACTACGTATCTCAATTATGTAAAGAACTTCGATCCAAGTGTTCCTTGAATTTCGATTGTATGCTCGCTCGTATAAGCGCGCCTCGCCGTGTGTAGGCACACTTACAGTAATCAGTACTTTGCACTTTATACACATTATACATATTGAGTTAGCGAATAACAAAGTAAACCGCGATTTTTTTACGAGACGAGGTAGCTCGTTAAACGATCGTTTAACGAGTTATATCTTCCTTGTTTTTTTTCTTTTTGCGAAAAAGAACGCAGTGGGTTAAAACAATAAATAAGATGAATCTGCGTAGGAGTCGGAGGATAACAAAGGTATTACGAATGAACCAGAAACAATTAGCGTGTCTCAACAGATTACGCCGCTAATTCGAGGCAGGCTGAAACTTATTGAATGAAATCGTTTAACCTTTGACGAGCGAATTAGGCCCACTTATCAGCTGCAAGTGCAGAGATCTCGAGTAATAGTCAAGCAGAATCCTGACCTGACCCGCAGTTAAGTAGTTGTGATCGCGTGATCCAGTGATTTTTGTTCAAAACAAGCGTGGAAATCACAATTCAGCAATCGAGCGTATTCTTAAAATGATGAATCTATTTTAGGACTATTTTTAAATCACGAAAATTTATATTTTATTATTTTTATACTTCGTTAATTTCTATTACATACGCATATTTTATTTTAGTTAATGATATAATTATTTATTTCCGTTAAATTCTCAGTACGATCAAGATCTGATGGTGATGTTTCCAATTATCCAAAACTTAGTCCAGTATACGCGACAGTCTAAATACTTTCCAACAGATTTGATTAAATTTTTATAACTTATTTTAAATTTGTTACTTTAATATGATGCACTTTAATTGATCAAAGATTATCTACCTTTATTTACCTAGCTTTTATGATGTAAGAATAAAATATTCAAATTGTGAGGTATAATTAACTATAATTGAATTGAATTGAATTTCTCTGGAAAAATCATCAGGCGATGATTCAAAAGCGTAAATTTGCTCGAATAGCGGAATCGTTAAGCGAAACAGATCGGAAGACTGCGTGATTGAAAGACCACTTGCTATATAGAGATGTAATATATACAGGGTGTCCCGGGTTTTAACCGACAAACTGCGGGAGCATATTCTACTAGTGGAAATAAGAAAAAATTCTTATATCGAGTTTGCTTAGAAATGCTTTATTACAAAGTTATAAACCAATATTCAAAAGAAATATCAGATAAGTAACAACGGATTTTTTCACAAAAATAAAAATTATCTACGCAATGATTTAGTGACGCATTTCAAAATGTTGTCCTTGCACATCGATACAAGCTAGACATCGACGTAGTACAGAATTTGTTACGGTACGACATTCCTGAAAATTTTGTTGCATCTCAGTAACTGAATTAGTAATTCGTTGCTTTAAATCTATCTGGTACTCTCCTGTTAGAAAATCTACGTTGATACTCTCGTACGGCAGCTCGTGCATTTCCGTCACAGAATCCGTACACGAAATGAATATCAGTGTATTCCTCATTTGAAAACACTTTTGGCATTCTGATAGTAATTGCTAGTTCACGCGACGATTGAAATCTAACAGCTACTGTTGTAAAAGTAACAATCATACTGAATCGTTTCAACATAGTGAACATGAATACATGTGAATACACATAACATAAACATCTTCGACCTTCCAAATTCTACACTATGTTCCGTTGTTACTTATCTGATATTTCTTTTGAATATTGGTTTATAACTTTGTAATAAAGCATTTCTAAGCAAACTCGATATAAGAATTTTTTCTTATTTCCACTAGTAGAATATGCTCCCGCAGTTTGTCGGTTAAAACCCGGGACACCCTGTATATATATATATATATACGTATAATGTACATATAGAATTAGTTTGCGCGGGAATGACTTGACCCCGCGTTGAAGCGCAATATGCTCGAAAAAGAAACGAGATTTATCGGCATTATCGCGCCAAGAATTGAGAAAACACTATTCGTCATTGTTGTTTATCAGAAAGCTTGCATTTTCTTATGCTTCCTTCGTTGAACAATAATAAGCTGATTGATTATCGTTACCGAATATTCATTTAGCAAGTGCTATAATAGTATAATATATTTCCATGTGTTACGTGGATAAACATTTGCATAAATATGTGCATAAATATTTGCATAATTCCATCAAGTACGAAGTTTCTTATGTATACCGAATCGGCGTGGTCCGAACAAAATGTGCTATAATATAATTGAAAATTATGTTTGTCCGATGATATTCTCTTTTTAATAATGCTTCAGTGATTGATACGATTGGAAAACCCGCGGAGATTGAGCTTTAAACTTTAAACGAATTATCAACATGCGACATAATTCCACAATCAGTGTCACTGATATATTAATAAAATCGATTGCATTGGCTACGAAGTGCTTTGGATCTCGGATCTCGTGATTGTAATTTGTAATATGATCATGAATTATTACATTACGACTTGAGAACTCTAGCTTTTGACTTATATTGGCTCCTCTCGTTCTTTTACTGTTTTTAACAGCGAATATATGTTACAACCCAATATATGTTACAACCAAATTAATGAAGACACTTAAAAAACACGACGAATATATGTTACATCCCAATTTATATTAACTTTTTTTTTAATTTTGAGCTTCTTATATATTTATTTTTTATTGTAAATCATTATAAAATGTTTACTTGAATATGACACGCGAGATAATAGAGTATTAAAGGTTGTTTATCTTTTTATTGAAACCGAATACTCTTGAGATCCGATAATTCACATACAACAATATAGTATTAATATCACGTATGAAGAGAAGCTTATGTAAATAATCTCTGTCTCTGATTGTCCGTTATGATTATGAAATAAATATCTGATTGTGAGATAGATGAGCAAGTTCGAGTTGTTACGGGCAAATAAAGAATAAACCACACAAGACAATGGCAATCGTGTTAACTCTCGGACGAGTTACCGAGATGTGAGAAGGCTCGAATTATCTCACGCGTGTATCGCTTTGTTTCGACACTAGAATCAAGTCAAGTGTTTTTAAATCAGAGCTGTCAAAGAGAGAGAGAGAAGTCTGTTTTTTTATAAACTTTTAAAGAAACAATAAAACCACTAGTGGATTTATTACACAAGCATGCATTTGTGTCTGCACGTATGTAGAACCGCGCGTGTAAAACGAGCGCGCTTCTTTTTGTATTTTTAAAACTTCTTTTAAAAATAAAAACAGATTACTTTCCAACAATTAAAAATAAAAAAAACGAACAGATATTAATTTCTGAAGCAATAATCGAGTTAGAGATACGTCGTAATCATTCTATTAAAGTTGAATAAACTTATGTATGTTTTAAAATGTAACTTATGTTTTTAAAGAGTTGCATAACTTTATTTTAATTAATTCTATATTCTTAGAGTGTTATGTGGCTTCTGCACCACGAGCAGCATCGCGCTGGTGTTCCTTTTCGTGATGCTGTGCGCATTGAGCGAAACCGTGAGATACCGTGCGAAGTTCATCTTCTTCATAGTAGCGAGCGCACTATCCGCGGGACTGTGGATACCGTTCATGTTGTTCCGAATCGGCAGCTGGAAGAACGCATTGTAAGTATCCGTGCGTGACGAACAAAGTCAAATTGCCGTTGGACTCCTGCGCGTGTATAATAATGCAATAAGATGCAATACAAAATTCTCCAGAGTACCGGCCATGTGCGTGGTGAGAATAGCAAAGATCATCGGAATGAATTTCCGTTTCCGCGGCAAGGAGAACATCATCAAGGACACAGGCTGTGTCGTGCTCATCAATCATCAGAGCTCACTAGACCTTTGCGGTAATTTATTATAAATTGCACATTGACTCCACATTCAAAACGTAACAGTTTAACCCTTCGTGGTCACTCGGGGTCCAAAAGACCCCAACGAAAGTTTAAGGCTTTATATCTTTCTGTTCTAAATTGAAAATTAACTTTTTACTGCCATTTACCGGTAACTTCAAGTACTCTTTTTCGGTTCTAATACTAGGTATCGCCCGCAGCGCACTAGTATAGGAAATAGCAATTATTCAAATAACATTTCCCGCGTGCTGGGGTCTTCCGAACCCCCTGTGTGACCAACTTGTAATTTGGTATCAAAAATTTGAAAAATTTTGTTTTTGTGATTTTCGCACATATTATCTGTGGAAAAACGTAAGTGCAAGTTTAAAGACCGAGTAATTTTTTTCTACAAAGGTTATAAGCATTTATTTACACTTATAGATGGCATATGATTTACGGAGTCGTGAGTTTCAAAATTCGTTGTTGAATGACATTGAAAATACAAATAATTATTAACAATACTTGTAATAATAATAATGTTCTATGTTATATAAATACCCAGATAGCAGAGAGAGTTCAAAAAGAATTCACTTGTATGTCACCAATTCTGAGTTCATTTTCACATGCAAAAAGAATTCAAAAGAATTCTAAGAACTCTTTTTGCATCTGAAAATGAACTCAGAATTGGTGACATGACAAATGAATTCTTTTTGAACTCTCTCTGCTATCTGGGTACACTTATTTTTCCATAATTGTAGATTTCATTTATCTCGAAAATGATCCACTTTAAGTCTGAAAATAAATACCTTTTTTGAAACGTGCATTATAACACTATTTTTTAAATTAAAGTATTATATCTCCACAATATGACCCTAAATTTGTATCGGAAAATAATAAAAATTTAAAAAGTTATAATTTTTTTAGTGAAAAACTCGGGTTTTCACGATTTCTAAATTCGTGAATGTTTTTAGTTATGTTACAATTAAAATTTGCATAAAAAACCTATTTCTTCTTGTTATACAAGCTTTCAAATTTATTATGTAATTTTGTAATTCAAATTGAATGAATAGTGTAAACACGGCAACCATTTAAAGTTGGTAGGGTCTATTGGACCCCATGTGACCATTACGTGATTTTCTAGAAGTGTGACCACGAAGGGTTAAGAAACCTGACCTGAAAAATAACGTTGTGTTGACCTTCAGCTTTGCATTTTTCTTATCTGGAACAAGTGGGAATTTTACATACACGCGATAAAATCGGTCGTACAGTTCTAGGTGAGCTATGGCTGACGATGAAAAATTGCTGTGTAATTTCGAAGAAGGAGATCATGTATCTGGGACCGTTCGGTCTTGCGAGTTGGCTCTGGGGAACAGTGTTTATCGACAGGAAGAATGTCGAAGAGTCTCGGCAGATTATCAACGATACGGCAGAATCGATTCGTGTAGCAAAGGTAACTGCGCAAAGTTTATTCTTCATATTGTGCACGGTATTATTATTACGATTCATATACAAAGATTATTTTAATAGAGTTGATTATTTCAACTCTTGTTCAAGTCGTTTTCAGATTATTAATCTAGCTGTGTATTGAACCGAAATTTCTGAACCTTCCAGCGGAGACTTCTTCTGTTCCCCGAGGGACATCGGCATTCCGGTAATGCATTGCTTCCCTTCAAGAAAGGTGCTTTCCACGTTGCGATCGAGTCGCAGATGCCGATTCAACCCGTCGTCGTGTCGAAATATTACTTCTTAGATGGCAAATTAAAAAGATTTTACTCAGGTAAGTGTGAAAGAAATATAATTTGATGCATACGTAGATCAATGTTTTTAATATGATTACCATTTTATTATTCTTTCAAATTATTTTAATTATTTTTATCGCGATAATATATAAGTGTAAAGGTAAATAATCTTGCAATCAAATATCAATTGTTGATATGTCATATGATTAAATTCTTTTCACATGTAATGATGATCTTCCTTCGCATTTAAAAGGAGAAAACTTTACATTTCAGGAACTAGTTACATAACAGTTCTGCCGCCTATTCCCACCGCGGGCATGACCAAGGACGATCTTCCGAAGCTCATGGAGCGAGCGTACGAAGTCATGAACAGGACTTTCGTGGAATCCACGACGGAGTGCCTCGAGGAACAAATACGAAGTTTGAAATGCGAGTGACGTGGACGAGGATGCAGAACACGCGAGCCGTAATCTGCATCGTATCTGATCGATTCAGATTGACTCGCGATTGACTGCTTCGTGAAACGATATTTTCAGGGACCGCATGTATAAATCAGCTGTATTGCAGTACAAGTTCTGTGAGCGAATTAGCTTCTCTGCAGGCTACTTCGTACACAATATGTGTACATCAAGAGCCCTTTTGGTTTTCACATTTCCAATTTGGAATTCCATGTCTCGGATCGTATTTTTCCGATCGATCGAACATCTTCGCCTCGACATTGTTATCGCGATTTAGCGTCGTATCAAAGCGACGCATTCTTCCACTGTTGCTACTAATTGTAAGATAATTATGCGTAAGGATCACAGAGCTCAAACATACAACATCGATTTGTACTTTTTATACCTCGCTGAAAGATGTAATTCGTGACCGAGTGAGTTTTTATTTCCTATAGTCGCATAAAACATGACGTACCTTGTTAACGAACCACAGGAAACCAGATGTAAAATCATGCAGTGTGTAAACTAGCTGTTCCAATACATGTTTATGTACATATTCCAGCACGTCTACACATGTACATACACGTACATAAATTATGATTATGAAGTTGTATATATTTAACGTTGTATTAAATTTTATCAACCTGAATGTTTTTTCATTAATTATACCTTAGACTGCTCCAAAGATCCTTTTCTCCGGTCCACGGGCACCCGATGTGGGCATGCTACATGTTGCCTTTCTGGGTAAAAATGTTTACGCATAAAATAGAAAAGAACAAGTGTTTTTTGTTCTAATCACATTGGATGTAATTAAATTAAGCATGAAAATTTGAACTGACAATAGAGAAATAGAGGATTTTATATATTAACGAACACCGAATTCTTCATATTAAATATTCATTTATTTGATTTGTCGTATGTTCTAGGTACATTCGGTCGTCAGTCGGTGTTGCGTATCGTAGCAGACCGACTATCAGCAATAGTACGGTTTGGTAATACAAAACTTCTTTCCTAGCACGCATACGCGTAATACTATATTCGTAAATCGTATGTACAATTGTTGTTACTTCGTTTATGTCACGATTTGGCGATCCGTCACCGAGCTAATCGTCGCTTCTCCGTGTTCTTGCCGACACACAATTATCGCGTGACTTTTACAACGCAAAAATAATTATAAAAAGACACGTAGAAATGACTGTGTGTGCATCGGTAAGAAACAGAATCTGCATCGCTGGCTCGAAATAAGTGTCAGGTTTCTCTTTTTTTGTCTTTAACGTGTCATCGACGGCCTACGACGACGAAATCTAAAAGTTTATTCATCGCGGACGATTGCGAAAGAATGGCGTCATTAGTGTCCAACGATCGGTATATAAAGCGACAAAAAAGTGCGTTTTATAGCGATAAAATAATAATGCATCGATCACGATTAATTAATTCGCGTTTCTGCGTAATCTTGTACGATCGCGAAACCTTGACGTTTCTCTGGAATGCTGATATCATGTCCCGTTTGATTGAAAAAAATCCCAGTTTCGCCCCTTACGGGATGTGTGACTTAGTACTCCTGTTCTAATTAGCGCTCCTAGAATCGAGGTAATCGAGTTGCCCGTATTCTCGTCTCGTGCGCAAAGAAATCATTCCTGCGATATTTCTGTCGTCGAAGATCTGCGACAAAAAGGACAGGGGGTGTATCGAGCATCGCGGATGGACCAGCATTCGGATAAGCGACCGCGTTTTCGAATTATCCGTCTGTACAATTGTATCGCTAATCGAGTTCGAGCAATCAAGTTACGCGGCGATCGATACTGCTCTGATATCTCTCAAAGAAGCTATTACTCTTCATATTGACTAATTCGTATAATATAATACTGACAATCGCGATCTTAAATAAATTCTTCAAGTCGTTGAGCACCAGAAGGAGCGCGTCTGAATCATCCTTTAGTCGCAAGATCCTCGCGAGAAGACATCCGGCACGATATCGAGCACAATGTGTTAATACTTAGAGCTACGCGTCTATCTAACGCCGTGGGTCTAGTCGTACATAAATAAAAGGTAGAAGTGTAGACATGAACGCAAAGAAAGAAGCGGTTCAAAGAAGTGACTAATGGAATCCCCCTGGCTGTCTTGACCATCGAGAGACGAGCGGAACCGCATCCTTGGTTCTCTTCCATTATTCGTGTAGCACAGCCTTGCTCCCCCTTCTTTCCGCACGAACGAAATTTTTACTCTCCGAGCCTGTGGCTCCAGGTTACTCCTGGTCCTCGTCAAGCTTCTCACCGAACACTAACGACTCGACGTCGGAGACCGTTGAGATCGGAGTATTATTCGGGACGAAAACGCTCGTTTCGGGAGAGCTTGCTTCATCTCCAGCGCGGAAATGGAGAGATCTCTCTCCTGTCAGCTTTGCCTGCGCGGAGTTCTTCCAGTTTGTCGTGGCCCTTCATCGGTCATCCAAGCAAAACTTCTTTCCTGTTGTCTCGGGCTGTCGTGTGCTGCTGCTGCTGCTGCTGTGTCGGACTAGCTCAGTTTAGTCGGCCAGAGTATGGTCTGTCGGGAATTCGGGGGGGAATATTGGGTACGGGACGCCTACAACATAGACAGATATTGAGTGTTGGACGTATGCCCATGAAATTTCAAGCTGAAGCACGCCGTGGAGGGAAAAAACAATCACCGAATGAAAGAGAGATGCGAAATCAGTGCACAAACGTAGGGAGGACTCGAGAGAAATTCAATGTCCGACTGTGGATTCTCCGGCTAAATATTCTGCAATGCTAAAAATACTGAAATACTTTTTAACAAACTATCGAAGGAAATACAACATTCGGGCATGTGCATGCTGCGATAAATGACAGAATGTATAACGTAGAATATGGGAAAATAACATAAGTGATGGAATGCCATATAATTAACTCATTAAATGACTAGAAAATGAGACAAGATCGTATAATTATTGTGTGCATGAAACATTCAACTAATGTTTCCCTTCATTTATAATCGGACATTAAAATTTTAACGAGGTCAGCTAACAAATCACGCAGTCCGGTGAATTAAATGCAATTAATCTGAAAGAAAATATCGCGTGTACCATGATGAAACATTCATGATGTTCGAATCTTAAGAGAAATAATTAATGAGTTCACGGGACGGGATTTAGAATACGAATCAACAATGATGATTCGGATTAGAAAGTAAGATTTACACAGCATGCTCTCAAGCTTCAGCGATAAAAACACATGCAGAAATTAAATACAGTGAGGAGACACGCTCGATCTTGCGCGTTGTTCAATCATGTAACAAGTAAAAAAACCCAACAGAAATGCAACGTGGAAACGTAACTCTGGATGCGTAGATGATAATGTACCGCAGGAGGATCAGAAATCATGAAGTTCAAGATCAATTGGAAAAGAATTACGCAGAACGGCGAACACGCATCCCCGTGCACGGGGGAAGCACCTTCGAACGTTGGTGTTCGACGCATGGAAGACGTCAAACGTCACGTTTGATCCGCGGATGTGCAGAGACGAATCGTTTTTGCTGCGCTTATGATAGTCCCAAGACGGAAATGCGTCTTCGTCTGTTCAGAGTAACGGTCCTTTTCTCACGTAATCTTATTTCTCATATGTACGCGCGTATATACACACATATATATGTATTGCGTTGCTGCAATTTAGTACGCACATGTACATATATATACGCGCATATACACATACACGTATAGAGATGTGTGTGTACTCTATGTAACGTGTTACTCCCTATATACACATTTATATTGCAGTAAAACGGTGTTTCTTCCTCTCGTGTCTTTTCAGGTGTAACCGTAGAAGAACTTAGCCAAGTAACCCGCCAATATCATCGTGATACAGCTCAAGCTAACGAGCTCACTTCAATAGGGGTAAAATTCTGCCTGCCCGTGAATGTGATCGCGGCCTCCTGGCCTCTCTCGGATTTTAGCGGTTCGAATAAAAATCGCTATAAAAATCAATACGTAGTATAAAAATTAACAAGGGTGTTACACACTGCGGTCTCGTGTTTGCTCGTGGCGAGGATTGTGCTATCCTGGAGTAGATCAGAAGTACATAGTGATTTTGCTGTATGGATTTCCGTCGCTCGCGGTCCGCTTATCAAGGGGGTGCGAGGGTTTGCTAATTTATAATTGGGGGTTACTTTGTCCATGTATTATCGATGGGTTCGGCACGACAGCGAAGAAATCGAGAGAGAGAAGGGAGGGAGAGAGAGAGGACACGCGTGCATTTCATCCGAACGTATTTAAACATTTGATGCAGTTACATATCGGTGATGGTGGAGATACTTGCGAAATTATCGTTTGCAACACGCGAGTGCAAGTTATCGCTCTGCGAGGAGAATGATGCGGAATTAGCAGCTTCTCGTGCCGAAACCTTCGGGATACCAACGTGCCGACAGCAAAACCGCGATTCGCTCTTTGATTAAAATATATGTATCACTGCCCGCGCTGTGCTCTCGTAGGTATATAACATCTCTTTGTAACATTATATATACGCGCGATTCAGAGATTCTCTCTCTCACACACACACAGCCCGCGGTGTACAATAGAATTACATACTCAATGTAGGTGTGTTAGTTTTAATAGGAGATAAGCATAATAACTAGAGTGACATATAAGGCTTTAGATGGAAGCATGTAATATATAATGCTTTAAATAAAGTGTATATAGTGATCACTATGTATATATAATATATATATATAATTATATAACACTCTCTTTGTTTTCATTTTATGAACAATATAGAGAAGTCAGTATCCACGGGTACAATTTGTCTACAATTAACATCAGGCCTTAACATCTTCGCGGCTTCGTCGTGATAACTAATACGTAATGTAAAGCAACGAGTGAAAGGAGTGATCTCAAGAGCAGAATGTGTTAAACTATTCGACTGGTCGAATAACGCCAAGCTGTTCACAATTAGATAAATATGTTGTAAACCGAATTTTCCTTCGTTGCAAGACTCGAGGTCGATATCCAGTTATCCGCGCGGTAGGTACGCGGATTTCTATAGATCAACTCTCACGACATCACAATTTGCGAGAATCACTACGGGTGCAATCACAAAGACGAAAAACGAACTGTTCTCTTTTCATCACCTCCAGCCGTTTGCTTCCCTTGCAAAATGTATAATTCTCTCACGTGTGCTCCAACGGACTCGAACAAGTGCCAGAACCTGAGACGATTTCTTTCCACTTCGAAAACTAAATGCGAGAGGTGCGCACCATCGAAGGATGTGGAATACGTTAATTTATAGCTATGTCGAAAAGACTCTAAATGTCCCGATTAATAACATCTGGTGCAACGAATGCGCGTACCACGTGATATGCTTGACCAAAAAGCTACACCTTGCAAAAAGGCTATCCACTCTTTGTCCAGTGCGTTAACAATTCATTAGCGCCGAATTGTGTGTTACTACTTCACAAAGAAGTAAGAACAGAAAATTCTCTCACGATCTACCAAGGGTGGAACATGATGCGTTTTCGCTAAATAAACCTATGGATATATATATATATATATATATATATATATCTTACAATATAATATAGCGCGATGTGATAATATTATAATAATATTACGCGCGATTATGTGTGTATATATGTATACACACCCAGCCACAACACGCACACATACACTCTTGTTATCTCGACAGCGTTCAATTAATTTCTGACATTGCTTCAGAAGATTAATATATGCATATCTGTATACAAGTTACACTGTACAATAACATTACAATAGTGCACCATATTTTGCACGCGAAATCTCTTTTGTGTCGATGCTCTTTGTGTCTCCCGCGCCGAATGCAACATGTGACAATTAGCATTCCGGAACTTTACGAGTCGCCTGAAGCTAGCGTAATATCTTTCCGACAATGATACGCAAACTAGAGTCGGTCCAACGTGCTTCAAAGAGGGAGCGCGATAAGTATAAAAAAATATTAATAATAAAATTATTGCAATTCGAGAAAATCCATGAGAAATCTGTAAATCGGAAAACAATTCAAGAAACATATCGCAATCGAAGCAGATCTTTACTACGAATAAGTTAGAAATAAATACGTACAAGAAACAGTGTTGTTAGGCCATATAATATTGAAGAAATTTAAGTGCAATATATTATATGTATAGTTTTTCCCAATATTAAACTGGTAATGTTATAACAAAAGTCGGATACAAATGGAATACAAATAGCACAGTGACACGGAGAATACGAATCCTCCGCATTGTCAGTGTTCTTCTAAATTCATCATCTACCCGAGGAGACATCCAACGTCCTATTGTAACGAAAAATAATATTTTTTATTTCTTTTTTAATTGCACTTCGATTACACCGCCTTTAAGATTCTCCCGGATCACTGCGCAAACGAGTATTCGAAATGAGAAATCGCTCCGTGTATAGCACTTTTCAACCTTACAAGGAAATTTTCACAAGTGCACTGTAAATTCTATGGCAATGAATTTATAAAGTTATTATATCATACGCCATAATTTATTTGCGTTCAGTATTGCATTATAAAAGCGAAATTCATACAGAAACGCGTACTATACGGATCTTGAAGCACGTCGCCGTACGCTTGTGAATACGCGAAAATACCTAATTACAAGAAAAATTTTTCTTATATGTATATATGTACAGTCGAATCGCAAGCATAATTAGGGAGCTCTGAAATAAATAACTCTAAACAATACAAAATACAATGTCGCTCCTATGTATGCCTGCCAAATGTGATTGTACATCCATTACACACTGCACTGTGACATTGTGATTACTATTATATATTCTCGATTTACTGCGTGTTAATTTAGACTATCCAGAGAGAAAAAGAGAAATTTAACTTCGGATTTTCATGCAAAATCCTTGAAGCATTCTACGCTATATCACATCCTATGTCTGAGCACATTCTTTTCTTGATCATATCTCGTAAAGATTATGTCTAATATTATATATTCTTTATTCTTTTATATGTATATATATGTATATCTTTTTATCGGCTACAAGCAAAAGAAAATAATCACGAACTTTATGTTTAGAGGTAGAGAGAAATAGACTCGATGGTACTTCGCGTGATACGGCGCTCTTTTCATTTGCAAAGACTCATCTTTGAAACAAGCTGGATACACATTCGTGATTGTTTTTTAAGCTATCTTCCCAACAGCATGACATTTTCCCATCCGATATTTCGTTACCGACGACGACAACGACGAGACGTTCGACAGTTTCGTCGATATTACAACGCGAGCGCGTATCGAATGCAGCTGTCGCTCGATTGTACCGCTACATTTTATCAAACTGGATTTTCAACGATGCAAACGCTCACTACAATCAATGCGAAACTACGATCGATCACATTATCAGGTTCTGGTAGACTTTCCAGGATAGATTCACTGGAGTGCAAATGCATTTGCTCACAAGAGGACTCGCTAACACGACTGCTTGCAAGTTTCCACACTTTCGGGCGTAGTGTGAAAATAACAATGGGATCGGGTCGGTGTGTGCTAAATCTCTACGTTAGCCCAGTTTGCTGCACTTTACATGATTATACATTTTTAATTTGTGACGTTTCCTGATCATCGTCATTCTTTGATTCCATTTGTGAAGCCGGTAAAATATACTTCTTTATTGCTCGATCAATGACTTTGGAAAATACCGTAATCGACTCCTCTAAGAACATTGAAGATAAAATGGAGTATTGCATAGATAATTGCAAGATAAATAGAGTGCTTACACGTATGCATATTATCAATTACCTGATATTATTATATATATGTATTCTTATATACGATTATTAATTTCTACACAAATATGCACATAATTAAATATACATTACGCGTACACACACACGCGTATACGGTGTGTGCACTATACAACTAAATCAAATATTTAAATAAAAAGCTGTTAATCAAAATTCATGGGTGAAATACCATGCACAAAAGAGACAGAAAGACACAGGGGAGAAAGAGAAAGAGAGCGAGGATCAATTTAGCGAGATTATTTTGCGGAATTCTGTTACAAAGATTTATCAACAAAAAAAAAGAAAAGAGAAATTGGAGGGATTAGTTCATTCTCAACCCTGAACAGTCTACCATCTACTGGCGCAACTTAACAGATATACCCATGTATATTATTATTATTATTATTATTGTTATTATTATTATATCGTTAGGGGTACAGATCTCGAGAAATTCAACTGATGGCTATGCATCTTATTTACTTGATCTTGAACGCATCCATCAGCTCGTTCACGGCGGCCTGAGTCGCAGCCTGTGTCGCAGCTTGCGTCACCCTCTGCTGCAGACCACCCCCTCGACTAAACACACCACGGATACCTAGTTTTGACTACAGATCTCACTCTTATGCAGTTTATTTTTGGGATGGCATACAACATCATACGAATGTGGCTACTGGATGTGAAACTTATTAATGCGTGCCTCGAATAAGAAAGCGTGCACGATGCCCCTTTCGAACGCGCGAATCCGAGGACGAAAGCAACGGATTAACTGTAGCCTTGTAACAGCAGTTATAAAAACGTCCTTACAAGAACAACGCGATATTTTATACGATATTTTATACGATAGCAGCTTGTGAAAGCCGCTCAATGCTACAGTCCGGATCTTAGTCTGCAAATATACACGACATTTATACAGATCGCTATTTTCTCGACTTTTGCTTTAATAAATCGTAATGCAGGCACCGACATGTTCGTCCACAAATAGTAATTGACAAGTTTCGAATTGGTGTTACTTCATAGAAAACATTCAGATGACGAGGGACATATTACGGCGGAAGAGAGAAGCTTTAGATTTGCATTGAGTAGGAAAAAATCGGAATTTTTAACATTACACGAGATATATAACTGGTTGATAAATACAATTGATAAGACAGTCGACGTTTTTTTTTGTTCAATGGCATTTTGCCGAAATGTCATGCTGTTAGTAAGTAAATGAACGGTTATCTATTTGCCGCAAAGAACGCAAAGTTCTTTATTTGATCATTATTTTCAACGATATATACATATATGATATACAGCTTCGCCAAAATAATTTACAGTCAAACAAGTGTGACTCGACTATGTATATGTATGTATATTTTACGTCTCTCTCTCTCTCCATTTTCTCTGAGAAAATGGTATATATATATCTTTGGAAATATTTGGTGTAGCACGAACTATTGGCGCTAAGATACAGCTACGCTTAGGGGTGTGTCTCAATCTCTACGTGAGAGAAGATTTGTATTATACACAGAGAAACGTGTACGTATGTACATATAATTAGACTAAAATTATTACAACTCCTGCTCATGCAATTATAAATGTTAAATAACAGAAAGACGACACCATACAGAACGATAACGTATAGTTACTCCTTTTTTTGAATTGATTGATCGAGTCACCTAAAAGATATGTCGTTGTGTGTTACGCAGGTGAGACGTACTCATACAAATTGCCCGGTATTTGGAAGCTCTTTTAGGATCCGACAACACAAACAGGTGTGCAGGGCTTGCGCGATCGAGAAACAAGATGATTCTCGCGTAACTTCCACACCCCCTACTTAATTAACATTGACCTCGTAATTTTTGATAGTGTATGCAGACAGACAGCACGTTAACATTAAGGAAAAATAGTGGAGTGTAGTGTTTTCTTTCTCTTTTTACGTGTAAAATATACACCGAATATAATGCAATGCGGACGCGGTTTTTTTGGGATTAGTAGCGAATAGGCGAGTTAGTGCGGAGACTTATTGTCGGCGCCTGCAATAGAAAGTGAAATTAGCACCCAAGCCCCAATCACACAAGCTACTGTTTAATTAGACGGGCAAAATTCTCGAGAGAGCCGTAAATTTGCTTTTTCCCTTTTCCCTTCTTCTTTTTCTTTTGTTTTTTAATTTTACGGCCACGCGAGAAGGATACCCTCGTCACGTTACTGAAATTTTGATGTTATCGCGTCGTGAAATTTCTGATGCACAATCAGGGAGGAATATTATATTATGCGATTTTAATGAGAATTTACGTGCGTACAGCTTAGAATTGCGCACGATGAGACAATGGAATCGCTACGCGCGACTCAAGATCTACGATCTCGTCGATGATATTAATAAATGGTACTTGGTCCTACATTTTTACGTAAATTGTGATGTTACTTACGATGGTATCATAGGTGGAGGTAGGCCGGGATTAGCTCGTGCCGGTGGTGGTCCACCTGGACCAGGTCTGTTAGGAATAGCTGGTGCCGGTCGGCCGCCTGCAGGTACTGGTGGTGGTGCTCGTGAGCTAGAAAGAGGTGGTGGCTGTGTCACTCCGCGTCTTGGGCCACCAGGAGATGGTGGCGATAATCTAGAATTTACGGCACTTATCATCAGTGTTTGCGTCACTCGAGCGCTTCAAATTCGCCATTGAAGACGTTTGGTGAACATAAACGGACGACACACGTCAAATAAGATGTTAAGAAGAGACGATCTTACGAGATCTTTGTTTGAATGTATAACACAGACTATAATCATTCTTTGATGATGAAATAGATATACAGGGTGTCCCGGGTTTTAACCGACAAACTGCGGGAGCATATTCTACTAGTGGAAATAAGAAAAAATTCTTATATCGAGTTTGCTTAGAAATGCTTTATTACAAAGTTATAAACCAATATTCAAAAGAAATATCAGATAAGTAACAACGGATTTTTTCACAAAAATAAAAATTATCTACGCAATGATTTAGTGACGCATTTCAAAATGTTGTCCTTGCACATCGATACAAGCTAGACATCGACGTAGTACAGAATTTGTTACGGTACGACATTCCTGAAAATTTTGTTGCATCTCAGTAACTGAATTAGTAATTCGTTGCTTTAAATCTATCTGGTACTCTCCTGTTAGGAAATCTACGTTGATACTCTCGTACGGCAGCTCGTGCATTTCCGTCACAGAATCCGTACACGAAATGAATATCAGTGTATTCCTCATTTGAAAACACTTTTGGCATTCTGATAGTAATTGCTAGTTCACGCGACGATTGAAATCTAACAGCTACTGTTGTAAAAGTAACAATCATACTGAATCGTTTCAACATAGTGAACATGAATACATGTGAATACACGTAACATAAACATCTTGGACCTTCCAAATTCTACACTATGTTCCGTTGTTACTTATCTCATATTTCTTTTCAATATTGGTTTATAACTTTGTAATAAAGCATTTCTAAGCAAACTCGATATAAGAATTTTTTCTTATTTCCACTAGTAGAATATGCTCCCGCAGTTTGTCGGTTAAAACCCGGGACACCCTGTATAAAGTATTATTAAACGAAAATATTAATAAATTAAATTTAATAACACTACAGTCTAGCTTGATACTTTTACGTAAAGGGATGTTACTACGCATTCAAGAAAATCTACTAGGGGACAGCGTGCACAATAACGAAAATGTTTGAAATTTTTTTCTAACACTTCTCACTCTTCATCAAGAAAAAAAAAGATAAAGACAAAACACATATATTGTACATATAAAGGCTCTTACCCAAGACTGTTTCAACGGTGTTCAAATGTATGGCAAAGCAGACGGTACAAAATGTAAGGATAAGAAATTAGTAAAATGCGCGACAGATAATGCCAGGAATAACATAAGGATTACCTTGGATTGTCCCCGGTTACTAGCCAGTCGTTCTTCACGGGCGGTGGTACCGGAGTCGAAACCGTCGCCATCGACACATCTCCGATGATTCTGAGTGCCTCTTTGCACGCGTGATACATGCGTAACATCTCCTCTCGTTTCTGCGCCTCCTCGGGTGATTCTTCCATCATGGAAGTCTGCAATCGCCACAAATTCCTCTCAAATTACAGTCAAAACACGTAGAAGTGCGTATAAGCGTGGATTGTCCAAAAATAAACTTGTCTTATTAAAAAAGTCGGAAACAGAACTTATTTATTTTTAAAACAATTTTTTTAAATAAAGGATGTAGCTTTCTTTCAGCGTTAGTGTTAGAATGAAGGAGAGAGAGAGACGGGAAAAGGCACTTACGATTTCGGGATCATTAAATATCTTCAGAGTACTTATTTCACCTTCAGTTGACTAGGAAATAATGGAGAGGATTAATCTACGAAATTCTTAGGGTGAGGAACGGTTTAGTAATGAGTTGTTGCGTAAGCAATGTCTCGTTAACGACGTTTCACCTGATCGCCGCTCGCATAGAGGTGCGCCAACAGTTCTCCGTTAATGAAGTCCTTGGCATTGTTGATTATAAGGTGCATAATCGTCTTTGGAACCAGATCACGAGTAGTTTTCGTAACGATCTTCATGTAGGAGTCTACCAAATTCCTGATGGTTTCCACTTGGCGCTCCAATTGAGGATCCATCGATGACTGACCCTCCGTTCCACCCTAAAGAGGCAAGAATGATTACATTGTTACTCTGTATATATTTTATTTGCGCTCTGAGTTAAGATACTTCCAAATTGTTCAACGACTAAAGGCATTTATAAGACAATATTGGCAATATCGCACTTGATTAAAGTGAGATATTGACCAATCTAGAGATAATTATTGTCTCATAATATGTAGAATGACGTGTATTGTTAGCGTTTTCTGCAATGCTTGGCTGAGGTGGTGTTCGTTGCTCGTGTCAAGTGTTGTGTGCCTTGTAATACTTGAAAACACGATTGTACCAACCTCATATCCTTCCTTCTCGATTCAAATATGAGACAGAAAAAATACGATTACTATATTATGCAATCAATAGAAAGTTTATATTAGTTCTAATTCAAGGAAGATTATAAAGATTGTAAGGATCCATATCCTTTGCATGAATATTTCAAGAGTTAGAGAAATTTAGAAAGCATCCACACAAACTGATGTCCCTATGTAAAATAACAAAAATGCATCTAAAAATGTACAAAATTTACTTAATTCTGCACGCATATTCTGATTCTACATGGCGTTCATAAGAGTGAAACCAAAATCACATTTTAAAAGAATTTTAAATCTTTTTGTTAGTTTCCCTCAAAAATGTAAAAATAACTCATGTCATCACACAGTTAATAAATAAAAAAAAAGAAAAAAAAAGGAAAAATTTCGTTCACATTGCCTTCACTAACTCACCCTCTGCTTATCCTAAAATAAATTAAAATCAATTCCAATAAATACAATAAACCATCATTACAAAATGAGAATTAAGATTGTTTCCTCATGTTCAAAAAGTATGAAAAATTAATGAAACTGATTTGAATAAACTGTCGCGCGATACAAATTGTCTCTTTCGAGGACACATATATATAACTCAATCCTAATCATGTAAAGCGAGCTTACCTCTCCTTCGCCGTTCGCCTGTTCCGTAGATTTTTCAGGGTACACGCCAGCCCTCAGGAACGATGCCTTCCAAGAGTCAACGTCATCTTGAGTTTCACAACTTAACTCGAGCTGCTTGTAATCTTTGTACACGTTCCTTCCCTCCGGATTGAATAGTGCAAACAGATGACGTCGCGACATGAAACCTTGCTCTAAATCGCGCAGTTTCAGTCCGTCCAAAGGCAACATGTATTTCTTTTCGCGTTCCTTCGAACAGAAATACATTGAATCAAGTAATGTATTTCCACAATTTAAAGAATTTAATAAACGACGGTTTAATGACGAGCGATATTTACTTCTTCGTCTTTGAACCAGGAGATACTCTCCGACGTTAAGACGAACCAGTAATCTCTCGAGCCGCCCTTCATGATTCCGAGATTATGTATGCACATGTAGCCTTTGCGAATCACTTGGTTGCCTAACGTATGCCTCCCAGACTTAACGGCGTTCTCCGAGGATTGTTGCGCACTGCAACACAAACGGTAATATATAATGAAATGTCAAATAACAGAGAGATTTCATGTACCCAACTGCGGAGATTGTTGCCACCATATCACGTATTAGTTTATTATAATAAAAGGAGACACTAACACGGTAGGTATATCCTGATATTTGTCTTAGAACGATATAGCTGTCGAAAAGAAAAAATTAACGGTTCGCTCATTGAACCGCTTGGCTCACGCCACGAATTTTGCGATCGCACGATATTTCCGTTAAATTTGACGAAGTATCTTTATCTTGCACAATAAGGACGATAATATGTGAAAAAAAGAAAGCTGGACAGCAGTTTGTGCCTTTACCTACAAGTCAGTGTACATTTGTGCAAGATATTCCGAAGAGATTCACTGAGAAAATTTTTACCTTGGAATTAATATAGAATACACCGGAATTATCGCGTATTATCAGATCGCCCCATGCATCTTATGCTTCATACAGCTCCAAACAATTCTAAGAGTGCACACTTGTTGTACAATGGATATGAACAACATTAGCACATCACAAGCACACACCAGTGTAGCTACCAGTTTAGGCAACGTTTAGGCGAAAATTTAAACATTTTATGGTGCAGAAGGATTGCACAAGCACATATTACATCAATTACAAAAAACAGATTACAAGATGACAAAACTAAGACTTGATGTTGCTGTATGAAATATAGTACGAATCTGATGAATGATACAAATGACTTGGCAGTTAGGTTTTATAAAAAATTCTCGTTTTTCGATGCAATTTAGAAATGGGAAATACTTATTTTTATACCAAATAAAGTTATAATCTGAAAAGGCTTGAAAAGAAGAAATAGATTGAGACATAATAGATAATATAAAGACAACAATAGATTTATATAAACGAAAAATTAAAAATGTGTGTCAGAAAAAGAACATGTATACAGCATACAATATGTATTATATGCTTCAGACTTTATCCGTATACAATTCGAAAATTTAAGAAAAGGAATTGAGAATATGCAATTGTACACATCAAGTTATATAAATGTACTATTTCAAATAATAATTAGTTTTGACTTGGAAATTAGTACAACCATCAACGTAAATTATACAAAAGGAATAAAAATAATACTTTTGATCATATTTAAAGATTTTTTTAAAGGTAAGAATAAGTACAATTAATATTAAGATGAAGAGAGTACTAAAGTCTAGCTCATGTGTTAATGTGTCAAAGTTGAGGTAAAAAGCGGAGAAATATTAAAAGAAAAAAAAATAAGCGTAAGAAAGAGCGTGAAAATGGAGAGGGATAAAAATGTAGTGTAAATCTTTGTTGGAATGTACTTTAATATTCTTACCTTGCATTATGGCTACTGGCTGCAGCGCTGCCGATATAATTAAATCATTTCTTTAATTGTGATGTTTGAAGAAGTCGACAATGAGAGAATAGAAATACATGTCAGGATAAGGCCACATTACACTGATTAGAGTAAGGCACACATAGTCTCAGAGAAAGGTTTGAGAAGCTACCCAGCAAACACAAAGTAACAGGTAATATACATGTTAGTTATAATTTCCCACTCAACAATGTAATTGTTACATAACACGTATGTTATGTTGTATTTATATTAATGAGTGGGAAATTATAACTAACATATATTACTGTTACTTTGTGTTTGCTGGGATATATGTCATAATCTCACGTTACTTAGTTACATTATTAAGCTGTGCTGAGATTATATGAAAAAATAGCAAGTGAAAAATCTACAGAATTTGTATGCCTTGCCTCTAATAATCATTACAAGTGAGATCCAGAAAATTTATGACACTTAATCTTCAACAGTGTTATAAATTTCATATACATTCGTCAAGTTTTCATTTATACTTGTATAGATTTACGTGACTAAGCTATACGTTGTATCTTTCCTAAGAGTAATATTTTAAAACAAACTTAAATGTACTACAATTGCAGGAATACTGCAATTTGAATCACAAAGAATGTAACACAACGCAAACATAACTCTACATTTTTTTATCATTTATACACAATATCCTTGATGCACATTTTATTAATATCTCATTATTAGCTCAATTAATTATTTCATTTTAATTATTTAAATTTTGAATAATCTTAAGTCTCTTAAGAATTTGGGAATATATAAAAATTCTACAGACAGTAATAGATTAAGTTTCAAACCTTCAAGTGAATAAAGCAGAAAGAGTCGTGTTAATTAGACAAGTGGCAAGAATTAAGATCGACATGTCGTAAGAAAACAAATATATATATAAAGAGAGAAGAGATTAGTCTAGCATACTGTTATGCGTGAATTTAGCAGTGTCGTACGAATAATGTACACCGAATAGACAGAGGAACGTTAGCTATGAAAGTTATTATTTGTCCAATCCTAAAGTGACCTTTGGCCTTGAAGGGAGAACGAGCTAAGAATGCTGGCATGATCGAAGATCGCTACGTGAGCTGACTTTAGCAAGACATGCACTGATCGTGGAGGTATATATGAGTCGATGACTTCAGTGGAAATAATTGGTGGCAAGCAAACAAATAATTTGACATATCAATCACGTGTAGTACGTTCTTCTCGTCTTTACTTCTTCCGGAGATATCAGATCTTGTTAAAACAATTATCTTTGTAATTATCTCTGTGCTCTAATAAAGTATTAAGCATGCTTCATACATGTGACACATTGCTTCATGTTTAAAGCTACTTTAACATACGTATTTCAAAATTACGGACAAACTTTTACCGCAAGAAATTGTGAAATATAATTTTTCTTGAATTGAACTTTCTAAATTTGTATAATAAGGCGATAATGTGTATTATAAAATAGTATACTATTTATATTAAATGAATTCGGCGTATATGTACTATCGCATATGTGTGCAGAATATTAAAAAATTTTGTAGAATATAAAATGCAATACACGTGAATTCACATATTGCTGATATCTTTCCTTTCTTAAGCAACTTTTTGAAACATACAAATTTGCCTAGATACTGTAACAACATCATAATATCTTTTACTATTCAATTGCTATATCAAAAACTTAACTTGAAACAAAATACGAGAAAATATAGCGGCAAGCAGAATTATAACGGAAACGACATGTATAGGAACTAGATATAACAACTTAACGGAACTGAAAAGTTTCTCGCTAAAATGTTTACGTCCGTAAATAATAAATAGTCTAACGTAACACACAGGTAAGAAACAGCGATAATTGACCTAGCTGATTACTTACTTCGCGAAACCGATGAAATCTTCGTGATTCGTGTTCATGTACGCCAGCTCGCAATCGACCAACAGGATCAGCTGCTCTTTGCACATTTGCTCGCGCTGCCTCACGTATGTCGTTATGATACGTTCCGTTTCTTCCCTTAGTCTGGGGTAACGGGACATCTGCGATTTGAAACAAGGATCGGCACATGAAGAAAGGCGTCTAATCTCGCTGCTTCGCTACCGAAACGAGACTCGACTTGACGAAGACTCACCCTATCTGTACAAATGCGTACGACGTTACTAAGTTCTAGCACGACTAGGTCTACACACTTGAGACTCGGCTCTTTAAGTCTGTTTATCTGCTTTTTCACTATTGCCTCGAAAGCCATGTCTGGGGTGAACAAGCCCACCCTGATACCTGTATTAAGATTTCGAGTTAGTAGGCTGACTCTCGCGGAAACTCGCGATTTGATTCTACGATTCCCTTCATTGTATCAATTTTCTTAAATTGTTATTATTATTATTGCAGATTGAATAACTTTTTATGTGTGAACGATGAGGGGACTACTTACCGTGTATGTTCCTGATGGCAAAAGCGATCTCTCTCCTCAGCTCTTTCTCGTCGAACTCCATTTTCACGATCTCGAACGGGAAACGTTCGTGGAAAAGTCTGTTGATCTTCGCGCCACCGCTCAGCTCCATCGTGTTAATTTGTGCGGAGCCTGAGCCTTCGATGGTCCTCTCGAAGTCTGACTGAAGCTGCTGTATCATCCTTAAAAATGTTTTTCTATTAATTTGTGTAATACGCGGTGTCGCGAAGTGATATTAGTTACATGGGTAGAGAGTCTCGTTGTTATCTACCATTTACTACACGAAAACACGTTTGAGGTTTGCAATATCTGTTACTGAGAGACACAACCTGCAGAATTGAGAGAAAAAGAGAAAGACGCCTATTAGTAAGTCTTGTTAGCTGTCTCGTAGCAGAATTAATTTCATGCCGTCAATTAAGAGATTGCGATTAGAGGAAGAAACGCTTCAATGACAGTCGCAATCGCGTTATTCGCTGAAAATCTCATGCAAATGGCACACACTGTTAAAAAAAAGGAAAAAAAAATATAAAAAACGGAAGTACCTACATATACAATTGAATCGATCTGAAAAATAAAGAGTAAATGATCTGAAACTTCAAGACCCTCCACCCTCCACGAAATAAATAAAAAGTACAGGAAAGAAGAAGATAAGAGAACGGTAAAAGAACGTGGCCTCATTTGCATGATCGTTACTTCGTGAATACAGATACGAAACAGGTGTCGAGCACAGTTATTAAAACAATTTCGACATTAGACAAACATTTATAGATAGAAAGTACATTCTGCTAGAAGATATGCATTCGTGATCGTCACAATACGCAAATTGCGTGCGCAGGAGGAGCACCGGGATGTAGTACATCGCAAGTAGAAGTGGAGTGAATATTCAGAAATTCTGCGTTCACTTACTGTAACATAGCCTTCGTCTTTATCGCGGGATCATCGGGTCTGAAATGTTTGTACTGCTCGACGTCCTTCTCCAGAGTCAGCAGCTGCTTCTGCAATCTGTCCCTTAGAGCCGGCAACGTGTCCCTGATGTGGTTCGTCAGCTGCTGATTAAGAATCCGCTGCAAGTACGGCGTGCCCAGCCTGTCCGCTAGATGACGGTAAGACGGATGGCTAGCGAGTGAAACAAAAGCGTCGTATTACACATCGTCGCGACGGAATGGATCGTTATCCCTCAAATAATTTTCAAGAGTCGCTGGGGTACCTGAGGAAGAACTTTCTCTCGGCGGCCAGTGCATTCTTGATGTCCTTCCGGCCCTCTATGTCCTTCTGGCTCCTGTTGACCACGCCGATGTAGCCTCTTCTTAACGGCAACAGTTTATTTTCCAGAATATCCCGCGCGTCGGTGCCGTCATCCATGAGGTCCAACTTGGTGATGACACCGATCGTACGCACACCTTCAAGATATCACGCATTAAGCTACTATTAACGTCGTTAAGTTACAGCGTTGCATTGTCTAAACTAAAGGAATACCTTGTGGATCCACCTCCTTCGCGAGCTTGAGAGCGTCGCTGTTCGCCAGATCAGTGTTGGCTGGCGTGACCGCCAGTATGAGGGCGTTTTCGCGTTTGATAAACTGAAAGATCATGCCCTTAATTTGATTCTCTATGTCCGCCGGCTGATCCCCGATTGGTACTTTCGTCAGTCCGGGTAAATCGATTAACGTTAAATTCAAGACTGTACGGGAACAAGGGTGCGTTAGTGAACAATAATCATTGTTATCTCTTGGAACGACTCTGTCTTTATTTTTAGATTGCACTTACCGTTCGGTGAGTACACTCTGAGATTGATCGGTATATTAGAGATACCCTTGTTACTTCCCGTTACCCTGTCCGTCTCCGCTTCGATTTCCTTTCGCACTTCATCAAAATCTATAAATTTCTTGCCCTTGCAGTGCAAAAACTCCGCGTATTCTGCAACACAGAAGAAAAAGGTATCTCATATCTGCGCAAGCAATCTTTCCCATTCCACGTTGCAAAAATATTAGAAAATGTTTCGTACGTTTTACGTATCTTTTCTGTTTGTTGAGGATGTATCGAATTTGCCGCTTATCGTAAGTTTTGGGCTCAGGAAGCGTGGTGCAGGAAGTACAGTGATAATTCCGTGACAAAGTTCAAATGTGACGGGTGACTGTGGTGCTATTATTATTAATCTTGCTTTGTCGCGCCAATATATTCAATCGGAGATATTAATAATCGCCTTTTTATGAATTTATTATAACGTGATAAATGTCACGCCTACTGAAAAAGGATTTTCAAGCAGAAAGTAATGCGAAAAGTGGAGCGAGCGTATATTAGACATTACCTTGGTTAAAAGGAAAATATTTGTCGCGTCTACGGGTCAATAGGTTAACAAGATGATATTACGAGCACACGGGGAGACTCTAGTTTCATTAAATGGCTTCTTTGTGTACGATCTTAAAAGTAAGGGAAGGTTCGGAAGGTGGCACAACACGTGCCGAGGTGATCCTACGTTGACTGTTAAACATTCAAGCAGACGAGAAAAGTAATGTTAGAATCAATTACGACTTCATTATGACTCACCAGTCGGGCAGTTAATCAGCTGTAAGATGAGAGGTCTTCTCGTCACGATTCCAGAACCTCTGGGCAAGAAGTCTCTGGAAAAGGAGCATTTATCGTTAGAATTAATCTCAATTAACATCAACATTGCCTTCTGGTACGATTATAAAATGCACAATGCATCCGTGTAATTTACTAGCGCTCAAATGTAACTTGAGAAACGTGCTCGGAAGACAATTAATTTATTGTCACGTGAAACTGATCGTAAAATTATTTTAAAACGCAAAACGAGATACGCTGACGCTGAAAAATCAATTATTTGTTTCGCGATAGCTTTATTCGCTGTGATAACAACATGCGTATTCGCCTGCTTATCATATCTCTCAGATATATCGCTCATAGTGTATTATTTCTCTAATAAGCTTTTGCGGCTGCCTCTTTCAACTGTACGCATGTATCAACGACGATGATACGACAAGCACACCTGCAGCACGTCGCGACATGATAAGTCGGTTGTCTCAAAGAAATGCCGCGCGATAAACATTAGTAATAAAAAGAGCGATTATCATTATTCTAATAGATTAATTAAGCAGTCTGCTGAAGGTCAAATTGACGTTGAAAATTTCATTAGCTCTCAAAAATACAGAAATTAAAGAATTTTCCACCTTTCTATTCTCTTCCTCGAAATCAACATCTCGCGTGTTCGTAAATCCTTCGCGTTGAATCGCGACGTCGGAGGGGAGCGTGAATGACGAGAGAGGCGTTCGTTACGAGGAACGTAGAACCGTCCCAACGGTTTGCGCATGAACGGACGTTTCTAAGTGTCCCAGACGTAACGCCGAAGAGGAAGACGTCGGGTCGCCTCGTTCGGTCTTTCTAAATCGGCGTCCTTCGGGCATGCCTCGTTCGCGTGTCTTCACGCTTCGCTACGGGAAGCCACGCACGCGAGGCGACAGCCGTCAAGCGCTTCTGATGCGGGCATCGTGATCGTCACTGCGACGACGACCGCGAGACAGTAGCGGCGAGGTTGAAAAAGCCGCGCGTTCCGCCACGCCTAGGACTTACGTATCGACGAAGGCGTCAGCGCGAGGTCGAAATGAACGGTCCGTTCCTTCGGCGCTCGTGCTGCGTGTGTCGGTACGTGCTTTCCGTGCTCGAGGCACGGGCCAAGCCATGCACATTCGACAGAGGTTTCAGGCGCGGTGGTATAGAGACGATCGAGAAAATCGCAAGGAGGCGTAGCTCGGAGGAAGGCATCTCCCCGAAGGGGGAAAAAACCGGTCGCGCCGCGGCGTCAATCGCGCTCGGCCGAATCCGCCTTCGTCTACTGGTCTAACGATCGAGACGGACGCGAGAGAGAGAGAGAGAGAGAGAGAGAGCCCAGGATTTCCTGATCCTCTCGTAAAGGGTTACTCTCCCTTCTCAAGGCTTCTCGAGGCTTGCGTGGGAACCCGCGGACTGGAATGTGCCCCTCGGAAATTCGATTAATCGCAGCTGCGAGGAGCGAGAGAGAGAGAGAGAGAGAGAGAGAAGGGTGCCGAAAGCGCTCGAGTGTCGCGTCACGGCGAGCTCTTGCTCGATACTCACTTGCCGACGAAGTTCTCCAGCACGGAGCTCTTGCCCGCGCTCTGGCCGCCCACCACCGCGATCTGCGGCAGATCGAGCTGCATATGCACGCCGAGCTGCGTGAACGCATCCTGCAGCTTGTTCACGATCGGGATCAACTGTTCCATACCCGCGTTGCCCGCCATCCTGCCGCCGGGGTCGCGTAAGCCGCGTTACGCCGCTTCGATCGCGGTATATACGCGCGCGATAGGTTTTTTCCCCGCCGTACGCACGCACGCACGCACGCACTCCCGCTTCGTCCCCGCTTGCCCCGGGTTTCACCGCTACGCGGATCGCCGTTCTAGAGTACTCTGCTGCTCTGCCACCGCCCGACGAGGGTGGCTGACGGAGGCGAGGAGTGACCGTTCGTCGCGGAGTCCAAGCGTGCACTAAGCAAGATGGCCGATTTCCGCGAGAATCGACCGCTCGCCCGCGCGCGCTCGCTGCCTCGCGGCTCTGGCTCCTCCGCGGCTCGCTTCACCGCATTCTCTCCGCGGCGGCGGCGAGACGAACCTCGCGATCTCGCGCCCGTCTCGCTCGCTGTTCGCGAACGCGCGCGCGGTTACGACGCGACGAGGCGCTGCTGCGCGTCGCTAGCGACTTATCTCGCTCGGCGCGACTCGAAACTCGCCCGAGGTAAACGGCACGGGCAGCACCGTACCACCGAGCGCCGCGCGTAAATGGGATCCGAGTGACTGCGCGACGGTCACGGCGACGACGGCGACGACGGCGATGGCTCGCGGCGCTCGCTGAAAGAGCCTGTCGAGAGCGGTTCAATCGATAATCGAAGCGTGCGCACAAGTCGCCGTCGCCGTCGTGACCCACTTTCGCGGCCGCGAGATAAAATCCATATCGTTTGCGAGAATGCGAGCGTCCGTCGATGCTCTGACCTTTTTCCCCCGCTCGTCCCACGTCCGTCCGTCCGTCCGTACGTACGTACGTAGGATACGTATAGATACACTTGGCGCGTGCGACGCGCGACGGAAATTCGGCGAGCGACGTTCCCCAAGTTCCCTTCCGATGGCACGAGCGACAAATCGATACTCGGTCGGATCGATGCGGCGATATCGGCTCACTTCTCACTGCGCGCGTAACGAGTTGCACGTTTTCGCTTCATTTCTGTCATTCATCCTTTTTGAATACCTGCTAGAGATATCCGCGACGATGAATATACGCTGTTAGAACGAACAGATCCGTCGGCGATCGTTGGAGCCACGAGATTTTCAAAGTTGCGCGGCAAAATCCCGCCGCCATTGCTATACGTACAAAAGTGAAAAGAATTTCACCTGCCGGTTTGATATATCCTTTTTCCTGCGGAGTGGGATCGTCCTCGGGACGGTCGCATCGATTTCGCAGTCGACTATAGGTCCGTGTGTCTAATTATATAGATGTCTCTGGTACTCGCCTCCTCTATCGAAAGAATTTGTTCTCTACGAGCTGCGCTTCGTACACGCTCGCGACTTTTCGTCTTTCTTTCTTCGAAGAATTTCGAGGAATTTATTCTTTAATTTCGCAGAAATTATAAAGAAATACAATCAAGATGAAGAAATGATTTCTTATAAATTAGGAATGGGATCGTTCGAATCTGAAAAATGCAGGTTAGAACCCAGCAAACACAAAATATAACTATTATATAACACAGAAGTAACACGTAATATAACAACTGTTATATGTTATTAATGTTGAGGTTGCATAATTTACTTTGTAACTGCAATATAACTGCGTTATAAAACTGTTATACATTGGTTATAATAATATAACAGTAATATAACTGAAATATGCGATATTATATAACTGTAACATTTGCATATTCTGTCTATGTTATATATCATTTTTAAGGGGATGCTGGAGTTGCTAGTGAACTATTTTTTCACTATAGCGATGGTAATTGCAGTTTCGCAAATTCTCTTTATTGCTCGTGCAGAATAGAAAATCCTTTTCCACAAATGAAGTATAGATAGAAAAAAGTCCGCTCTACAGGACTTTATATTCAAAATGGAAAAAAGTTAGAAAAGACAAATGCAAGTTTTTAACTTTTTTCCATTTTGAATATAAAGTCCTGTAGAGCGGACTTTCTTTCTATCTATACTTCATTTGTGGAAAAGGATTTTTTATTCTGCACAAGTAATAAAGAGAATTTTCGAAACTGCAATTACCATCGCTATAGTGAAAAAATAGTTCACTAGCAACTCCAGCATCCCCTTAACATTCAGATGTCGAGTTGTCCGGTAGATGGCTTCGTTTCTCGCATGCAAAATATAATACAAAATATATATAGGAACGGTGATTCACGGCAGGGCACAACTTGTATCGTAAGTCCATTTTCTACGATGAAGTGGTACATTTTTGAACGAATAATAAATAAGAGGAAAGTACGAACTTGTATATAAACGTTTAGGAAAATAAATTAAACATACACCTGTAGTTGTAGAGAGAGGAAGAAAGAAAATAAATAATATTTTAGTAATACCCCAGGCAGCACACATTGGTTTCAAAACCGTTTCATAAACGTTTTGCCGTAACGTTTCATAACCATTTTATTGAAACGTTTATTTAGGAGAAAAACGTCCAACGAAAAAACGTTAGGAGAAACGTTTCTTTTTCGGCAAAAAAACGTTTCAGAAACCATCAAAAAAATATTTATCATTCTATATATCAGTGCCTCAAAGATAGACAGAGTTAAGTCACATTTTTGTAAAACACTAGATTTTTATATTTTATGAATTACTCTCTAAATTTCGTGTAGGGGAATCCCACTCTTTTGAAATATCACTTCAAGTAACAGCGATCTCAAAAGTTTCAAAAGAAAAGAAGAAGAAAAGAGTATTGGATCGGTTTTCCGGATGGTTATTTATAAGGTGATAACACAAATGTTACTTGCGAGAACGTCACGTCTGGCCGGCCATCTATCGGTCGCTTGGTGAATCAGAGGTGGGAATCACACACACTTGTGTTGATTTTTGTCTCTTGTTCCATAATCGAGTACATTGAAACGTATGATGTAAAAATAATGAATACTCGCAAAGTAAGTAGAAATTACTATTTTTTCTATATTAATTATATAATTTCAAATCAATTTAATAAAACACATTTTTCGTTTCTGTGGAAAGGTGAAAAATACGTTTTTAAAATTTAGGTCTAAAGACGGTTTCTATTTAAACCGTTTCTTAAATGGTACTTTATGTTTCTTAGACATTAGATACGTCTAAGAAACATATATTAGGCTAACATGTGCTGCCTGGGACGTTATATTATTGTTATATTACTGCAATTTCGTTTGAGTGGGAAATTACAATTAACATATGCGTTACATGTAACGAACATGTTATATTGCGTGTTACATTCTGTTATATTATGGCAATATCATTGTTATATGACTGTGTTTGCTGGGAAGATTCAGATTTGATCGCGTCGGGAGATCAATAGTGCACTTTGACGTTGTTCTTCGATTTTGGGCGGAATGGAGAAGATGCTACGGTATCGCGTAAATACGTCAGCGCGTGTAACGTACGTGCATGTGTGCGTACATGGTGTGATGATATCGACTTATCTGATGCGGTGCTTAAATTTGGCCAATTGATTGGCAAACTTAAAAGCGGTCTCGTTCAATATAACCTGACATTGGCTATCGTTATTGATCATTGACCTATAAAGGCATAGTGTGACGTGCACGCTATATATAATTAATAATGACAAAATTTAGCAACTTTTTCCCCTCTGAGAAGTGTAATTACATTTTTTGCACACTTCAAAGGAATTCAACCATGATAATTGTTTCCGGCGAATATATATTGTTTATTATATTTAATTTAATTTAATTTAATTTAATTTATTCAATGAACGGGAAATTACCCTCTAGTGTCACAAAAGATCATAAGCAGGATAACATTTAACGTAAATAATCAAATAAGCAATACAATAATCCAAATCGCAAACTCCAGAACGAAAAGTTCAAAATCGAGTGAAAGCAGGATAAAGAAAAAAGGCATTATGCCAACCAAATATTCTGATTAAAGTCGTTAAAAAAGACAAATAAATTCCATTGCACACAAAGAATAAAAATACAGCCTAATAAAATTAATTAAACGCATGTAACTTAAACTTAATAAACGCATATCAAGACAACTAAATTCAATTGCACACAAAGAATAAAGATACAGCCTAATAAAATTAATTAAACGCATGTAACTTAAACTTAATAAACGCATATAGCAAGTAAAAAAGTCCAAGAACGCAATACAACATTAAGGCAAGACAGATGCAAATACGAACGCAACGTATGCAAAATAAAAATAAGCTAAAGTAAATACAAACTCTGATACAAACGCGAGGCCTGAAGACATAATCACAATAACCTAGCCGCATGTAACAGTGTATAAGTATGCAAGGTGTAAAGACATAATCATAATAACCTAACCGGATGTAATAGTATAAAAGTATACAAAATTCAATATTGCACAAGAATAAATAAAATTGTACAAAATTCAATATCGAGCAAGAAAAAATAAAAGTATACAAAATTCAATATTGAGCAAGAATAAATAAAAACTCACACAAAGACATATTTGCCTTGCGTTAATCAATGAATCAATATAAAGTAACTTATAAATAATTGCATTCTATTTTTGTGCCTTCTGCACCTTTTCCGTACGTAAATGTTCCTTAAAAGTTTATTTCTTAATTTTTTTTAATAAAAAACCGTAATTTTAATACATGTTAAATGCATCATCTCTCTCTCTCTCTCTCTCTGAATTAATTTGACAATTCTAGTTTTACGCAAGAATTTATGCGCTCAAAATAGAACTAGTATATTCAAGCATCGTAAGAAAACAGAAATATAAGATTAAAAGATAAAAATTGTTCATGAATAATAAAAAGCTGAAAGAAAGAAAAAGAGAACAACCAAAAGAGAGAAGAGGAAACTCGCGAGGTGCACCGAGGTGTACTTAAACCGAACAGACCTGGGCCGGGATTCTGCAACTCGTTATCGATAATTTTCGATATCGTTAACTAGCGATAGCCAATGGCAAGGACGACCTTGGAGAAAAGCGTAGCTCTCATAGGTTGTCGCTAGTTAACGATACCGAAAATGATCGATATCGAAGTTACAGAATTTCGGCCCTGAAGTCGCATTCCTATATCGAGGCGAGCTTCGAGGAGCGTCCGCTCGAGCTTCTAACCGCCGAGCGCTGTCGTCATTCGGCAGCATCGGGCGCGCACGGACGTCGTAGCTGCATGGGGGCGCGATCAGTATTTTCATACGGTGCGAATCCAAAATGTCAGACATCGATAAATGGATAGAGATCGCGCAAGAGTGCAAATACCTGCCCGAGAATGATCTCAAGGTAAATAATCGCGGCGGCGGACCGTCCGCCGGTCCGTCTCGCGCGCGATCAGGTTACCCGCCCGTAACGTCACGTCTGCCTCTTTCTTTCTCTCGCCCGTCGCCGATCTAATCATGCCAAACCAATCTCTCTTATCGCTGCCGACAGAAACTCTGCGACATGGTATGCGACTTACTGCTGGAGGAGTCCAACATCCAGCCCGTGTCCACCCCGGTGACGGTGTGCGGCGACATCCACGGCCAGGTAAGTCGCCCAGGATGTACGCCCTAACCTGAAAAAAAAATCGGAGCATCATTTCCGATCGTTTCGTCGGGCGTGGAATCGTTGCTCGACGGATGTAGAGATCCTTGAGATTGTTGTTTCTCCCGTCTGCTGACGTCGTCGACGACGGCCATCGTCGTCGTCGACGTCTTGAAATCTCGAGTGCTTTTTTTTCGGCACGGTTTTTGTACAGTCGTTGATAGAGTCGGTGAGCGTCTCGAGTAGCTTGAGCTGCTTGTGCTGTTGCAGTTTTACGATTTAGAGGAACTGTTTCGCAACGGCGGCCCCGTGCCGGACACGAACTACATATTCCTAGGGGACTTCGTCGATCGGGGCTACTATAGTTTAGAAACGTTCACTCGTCTGCTCACACTCAAGGCTAAGTGGTCCGACAGGATAACGTTGCTGCGCGGTAATCACGAGTCTAGACAAATCACGCACGTTTACGGATTTTACGGTGAGCGTAACACGGTAGTGTATAACTTGCGTACACTCGCATACAAGAGGCTTCGATCTTACTGGTATTATTATTCTCCGTTGCAGATGAATGTCAAAACAAGTACGGTAATGCCAATGCATGGAAGTACTGTTGTAGGGTGTTCGACTTGCTCACAGTTGCTGCCGTGAGTATTTTTCTGCAACGCAAGAGATTCAGCGAGGATGATAGTTTGTACGCTTGACGCTTAAATGAGATATTTTGTTGCAGTTAATTGATGAACAGGTTCTTTGTGTACATGGTGGGTTATCTCCGGCTATTAGGACACTAGATCAAATTAGAACGATTGAAAGGAATCAAGAGATTCCACACAAAGGTGTGAGAGTGATTGGAATACGTGAATTTTAATCGAGATGTCTTACTGCGCCGAGTTAGTGCCAGACGTAACGGGCAAACTGCAACGATGTGTTTCTTATTCGATTATTACCTTTGCAGGTGCTTTCTGTGATTTGGTCTGGTCCGATCCAGAGGATGTGGAAACGTGGACGGTGAGCCCGCGCGGGGCGGGCTGGCTGTTCGGCAGTAAAGTGACTTACATGTTTATGGAAGTAAACGATCTTAAACTCATCTGTAGGGCACACCAACTAGTTCAGGAAGGTGCGTTCTCAACGCTCTTTTAATCTGTCTTGCAACTTAAGTTTTTCTACAACGCTGACAACGCGCGTCTGTTGGTCCTGCGTTACAGGTTATAGGTACATGTTCAATGACAAACTCGTGACGGTGTGGTCGGCCCCAAATTACTGTTACCGGTGCGGTAACATAGCTAGTATCTTGCAACTCACGAGCGTGGATCAGAGAACACCCGTGCTGTTCCAGGCAGTGCCTGATTCCGAGAGGGTGATCCCACCGCTGACTCCCACTCCGTACTTTTTGTGATCTAACTTAGTGGCCGATCTGTACGCAGGAAGAAGAAGAAGAAGATGCGGGAGGGAAGTGTCCGTGTCTAGACTTTATGGATTCGCATGACTCGATCGCAGGTCCTGGTCCACCACGATGAAGAGCCACACACACACGCGCGCGCGCGCAAATTCACGAGAATAATACGTATGTCACAAAACACACACCGAAACACACGTAACTTCCTAGAATTTTGATTCCCTTAAAAGAAAATAAAAAAAAGCAAAAAAGATAAAAAAGAAGAAGTGGAGGAAGAAGAAGAAGAAGGAAATTGCTCGAATGCGTTCCACGAAACGAAACTTGTGCGATACCGAGGAGGACCGAATTCGTCGCGTGATTGCTCTCGTTCAGGGAATGTTCTTTAGATTTTTTATCAGAACTTTATCAGGTTTTACATGTTGTAAAGCTAACTTTTATATATATACATAGTGTCTGCCATCGCATCAGCCTGATTTTTGTAGTTCGCGAAAGGAGGGGGGGGGGGGAATACACATATTTTGCAAATCGGGGCAAACGTGAAAACGCGGTTCTGTGGTCTAGACGCTTTTGCTGTCTACTGTGTACATTCTGTAGAGCATTCGTATCTCAGAGCAGCATCGTGGACTTCGATGTTCAAAGGGACTAAAGAGCTTCTAAATAATTTATGAACGCGAGTAAAAAGATGTACGCGAATAGTCCAGTGCTGCGTGTGTGATCGATCAAACCGAAAGAGTACCGAGGGAAAGAAGAAAGAAACATTCATATCACACATTCAAACACATTCCGGCAGCGCACCATCCGAGTACAGTTGAATGCTTCTCTGATATCGCGATCGTCGTGCGTAGAATTCAGGTTTATCAACAAAGCGTGAGCATATATAGTACTGTTAAGGTCTTCCTGAACAATGTAAATGGTCTGTTTCCGGTTTAGGTACTGTGTGTGCTGCGTGCGGTTCTCTTTTCTCTTCTCTAGAATCGCGCGATTAGTGATCCTAGCGAGCAAATCATATTGATATACGGCCCGGCACTTCCGGCCGAGGTACAAATAGCGTGTAGCGGTAGCCAAAGTTCTCCCGCCTAGGTAAGGGAATCCGGATGATAGCGGGATATCGTTCTACCATCTCTGTAAAGGTATTCCCGTGTCTTACTTTTATGCACATGACATTTCTTTTTTATAAGCTTAATTTTATAAGGGAAATTCTACGCTCAATATTACCTCCATCACCCGATATATACACACGAGCACACTTTCATACTCGCTCACCTCACACACAGATACATACACGTTTACACGAATTGATATTCCGTTCGGAAAAGGAAAATATTCGTTCGTCGCACTTCTCTATACATGTACAAAGCAATATTTTTTCGAATACCATTGTATTCTCCGAATCTTTGTACAGGTTTCCGATATATCGTATGCCAAATCGCTGTCGTACTAAATAATCATAATTAGCTAATTGTCATAAGTTCATTAATGTAGGGAGCAACTTTAAAAGGAAAAAAAAACCGAGACCCTTAGCAATGTGCCTCTAAATTAATAAGAGCGTTTGTGTAAAAATATAATACGATACGATAACTGATACGACATAATTAACGGGATGCACACCGGCCATTGCGTATATAAATAATCATAAGCCTGAATTCTGATCATCGATTTTTGCTAGCTCACGATAACTCCTAACCGATCACAGACCCGACAGAAAAAAAAAAAAAACGGCATCGGCATCGTGGCACTGGCTGTCAAGTTGAGACTACTCTATTTTGAATTTTGTGATATAGAGAGATCGAAGGAGGCGCGCGCAATGATCATGTCGACGTTTATAACGACTCTCCTTGTCCGCGCCGTTCGCGAGGTGGTTCGCGAGGACCCGTTATCCGCAAGAGACGTAATGGACTTTTGAACAGTGCCTTCAGAACTATAACATGACGGTCTACTAGAAGTATAAAAATGCTTTCTTACTGACACATACACACACACAGATAATCATAGACGAGTTAACCGTAAGGACACAGGGGATCGTGCATAAATATACACATATGCCAGAGCTTAAACGCATGATGACGCGAGGAAATTTTTATCGTCCTTTCTCTGCATTTTTCTTTCGTCTCTCCCACGGACTTTTTTGGAATCTGAACCCTTTTCCAGTCGCGGAGCTTTCCTACGATATTTATGATTTTACGATTTTTTTACGCTTCTTTTAGATCCGTTCTTACGGATACGATCGTTTTGCGACGTCGCAGCGCGCGGGATATTATCCATTTGTACCACATTTATCGCAACGTACGATTTATGCGATGCTTTACGCGAGCAAACGCGCGTCGCGTTAGGTAGACGCGAAGAGCGCACCGAGAACGAATCGACAGACACGGAGCTTACGTTACAAACTCGACTCGCTACATTTGCAAGCCTCCGGGTCGTGAAACGGAGTCGCGACGACGACGAACACCCCGCGTGCGGTACGGGTATCCTAAAAAAAATAAAATAAAAAATCCTAAAAAGTATTAGCCTCTGTATGTCTACTACCGGGGTGTTCGCGGCGTTTCGCCTTCTGGAATGTCTCTGTCTGTGATCGCTTTAAATCTTATCGAAGTGTCCAAGCGCTTGCGGCGACTCCGATGTCTCAATGGATCGGCGAGCGCGCGAGAAAGAGAGCGAGGGGAAAGCGAACGAATAAAGACAATTTGCAAGATAAATAAATAAAGAATAACGAAGACTAATTTAGCTTAATTGCGCTCCGTGCGGGAGCTTGAACACTGCGTATAATCCTTAAAGATCTCACAGGTAGACATCATTTTAAAACGATCATCGTGTACCTTGAAAGTATAGACTTTGTTATGTTAATGTAATGAAGAACGTCTGTAATAAAAATGCGCATGAAATTCGCATTCGGTCGCATTGGTCAATGCTCAACTCCCGGCTCGCCTGTGTTCGTTATAGTGATAAGCGAGAACAAGTACAAATCGCACTGCGGGAGTGATAAGGGACAGCAAAGGGGGTGTGACAAGATACGTGAATAAACGGCGAATGAGTTTTTTATTAATCTTTAATCAGTTTATTTACTCGTAATAATATTATTTTCATCATCATATATATATATATATAATAATTCTATTTACTCCTTACTCTCTATTTATATATATATATATATATATATTTATATATAATAATATAGTGTATTTATGTTCAGTATGTATAATATATTATCTACATTTATAATCCCTATATGAAAGGCATCTCCAAACAGACTTCAGATTTACTTTTCTTTTTTTTCTTCTTTAAATATCTTATTTATTCATAAAAATAGAGGGGAGGGGGGTTCACGCGCCGCCTGTGAAATTCGGCCTGCTCTGCCCGGAACCGTGAACCTGTCAAGCCCTCGATCGAGTTCGTCGAATAACGACAAATTAATACGAGTCTTTGTCGACACATCCGGGTCTTGTTCCGTCCGTAACAATTTCGAGTTTAAGGTACAGCGCGATTTACTATGTACATCGCGTATTGCGTCTCGAATCACGTTACGTTACGCGAACCGTTGCGTTAATTAATTTTGCAGTGGAATTCGAACAACGACGAATGCAGTAACAAATGCAATGAGCGAGCTTCGTCGTTGACATCCGTGAGACTCTCGTAACTCTCGAGGAAACTGATAGCACTAATCGCAATTGTAAAAGTGACAAAGTGATGACGACGAAAATGCCGTGGGATTTCAAGAGAGAGACAGTCGTGCTGCGTGCGACCGACGCCGCGGTCGGGTGATGGTTTCAAGTCCATCGAGATTTTAACGCGATTTTAAACCATCGCACCACCGAAATCTGCGATCTTCAGTCTTTCGATTATTTTTACTCCCGTATCTACAATTAAATCTACAATAAAAAAACCTCGCGAAAAGTATGATGCTAACTATCTGCTATCAACTATTGCCAGCCAAAAGACAACAAATTTGATACAGAAGTTGTTATTAACGATTAATTCGACAAATTGGTGCCAGGAACGTAACAGAGCTTGCTCACAAAATCTAAGAACAGATTGGCGGCAGAAACCGAGCAGAATCTGCAAACATGGCTCGAAGTCGGATTGTCGACAGAAACCGAGCAAGATCTGCGCGCGCGGAATCTAACGGCAGATTGGCAGCAGAAACCGAGCAAGATCTGCGCGCGCGGAATCTAACGGCAGATTGGCAGCAGAAACCGAACAGGATCTGCAGCTTTTGACAGTATTCAAATTTACACGGCTATGAACATGTGTTTTCGCTGCGCACCGCTATGCGGTGCACACGTCGAGTTCTTACTCGATGTTAAGATTTAGCCTAACAGTTATATAAGTTAATATACGCGCCTTGGCATGATAATATTAATTTTTCTGAAAATTTTTGCACTCGCGGCACAGAGGCTCCCATGGACAACGTCCATGTAGTTCACGCACGCCACGAGCAATCTGAAGTTCGAAAGCAAAATTCGGACTTCGGATTAGAATAAATTAACAATAAGAGAGAGATTATGCAACGAACTGTCAGAAAGACACATCAAGCCAAATGTACTTTAATTTAACAAACAAACAAATGCGTTCTTTTAACAATTTATAGTGTGTTAAAAGTAAACACATGCTTTAATACATCGTAAATATGAATGGCCAAAAGCTGCAGATTCTGTTCGGTTTCTGCCGTCAATCTGCCGTCAAATGTTAACAGATCCTGCTCGGTTTCTGCCGCCAATCTGCCGTCGGAGTCTGTTAGCAGGCTCTGCTGGCAGATCACTATCCTAACGCGGACATAACGGATGCCAATTTGCTATCAACTTCTGCAGTAATCTGTTGCCAATCTGCTGGCAGATTGCACACATTTTGCTTACTGGGAACGTTTCGTTTAGCAGAAAACAGGAGGGAGGAGTATTACGAGCAGTAATGCACGCCGTGGAAGAAAGGGATTCACGCGCGCGCGCGCGCGCGTGCAAATCGAAAAGCACACACATGATATACGCGTTTTGTGTGCGTCTCGTCGCACTGTAACAAGGAAATTTATCACGAGATGGATATCGACGAGAGACGCCTTCGCGAAGGGCGACGCCACTAGAGTTCCCGGCAGAGCGACGTTTCACACGGCGGCGCCGAAATCTCAGTTACAAAAGGAATATAATCGAAGGTAAACGAGATAATAAAAACGTACTTCTTCCTAAACGTAGGTAGAAATTGGTAACTTTTGACTCACTCATTGAAAAAGTATCTCTTTCTCTCTTCTTTCTTTCTCCCTCTCAGTCTCTCACGCGCGCATACACCCATTCTCTCTCTCTCCCTCTCACCCTTTTTCTCCCTTAATCAATCCGGCGCTCCATGTTTCTCTTCCTGACTGTCGTTCCTGGGTTAAACGTTTGCATTTCTTCTTGTGCCGTTTCCGATTTAATTGCAGCGGGAGACGCGCCGCCGGTTTCCACGATTCAAGATCCAAGAGCAAGCGGAGGAACGTGTGCTATCGATGGCTACGTCGTTTCTCGTGAAGAACGAAGAAAGAAAAGAGGAAAAAAGGCGCGATAAGGATCACGATAACGATATAGTCGAGCTATGAGGGATTACATTAATTTATGCCGGTTGTAAATATATACTCAGCGCCGGCAAATCAATTAAATGCAACAAGGCACTGGAGTCGTGTAGCACCAGGACCGATGCGATCCGCCGTGCTAAATAGCGACACAGGTCCGACCAAAGCAGTTCCACGATGTCGCACTGTCATCGTTCAATGCGTTCAAGTATCGCGATCGAGTCGACGAACAAAGTAAATGCGCGAAACATTTTTTTCGCACAGTCCGAAAAACAAACGGGCGTTTTTTCCGAAAATGTGTGGAAATCCTCTAGTCTTCCAAAGTGTTTTCTGAGTTTTAACCGGAACTAAATACACTGAGCTACTTCAAGCTAAATATTTTTTAAAGTTTCATTAAATTTGTTACCCGGGAGGTTGCAGGAAATCTTAGAAGCACGCTTGCGATATTTACGTTCTTTTAACTTCGTTAAGATGTCTTCTAAAACACGTGCGTAATTTGTGCTCTATACTGTGCCGGTAAATGCGAGATAATGGAAGGAAGCGAATATGTAACGAGAGAAATAACGAGAAACTTTTGCGCGCACGTTCCTCCACTTGCTCTCGATCCGACGAAACGCGGCGGCGCCGCTCGCTGCCCGCGTGCGAGCACAAGTATTCAACACGGAATTATACAAAGACAGGACTAGTACTTTCAACATAGTTATTATTAAATCTTTCGTACAATATGTACACAAAGTTGAACCCACAAACGAGAGGCGCGCGTACCGTTGTACGTGCGTTTCCTTTCTTTTTTTTTTGTTTTTTCTTCTCCCTTTTTCGTTAAATCTCTTTTTCTATCTTTCTTTCTTTTGCTCGGTAGACTCTCACTCGCACTTAAATATTAAAGGGTTGGGCATGATAATACTCTTTGTAGTATAATGCCCTAAGTCTTGCTGATCCAACGCTTTAACTCTCCCGTAAGCAGCTGCTGTACTCCCAGACATCGATGCACATTTTTTTCTTTTATAAAATATATCTACAGGATGTCCTGGGACACTCGGTTGCTCCTTTTGTCCTTCGAACCTTCGACTAACTGGATTCTTTCGACAGAAACATCTTTTAAGATCGGATCCTAATACATTATTTAAATTTAATTTCCAAAACTAAATAATAAATTGATAACTAAACAATAAGTTCTTAAAGTTAAAATATACGTAACAATTATCTAAAATTGTCTGAAGACTAAGCTCGTTTTATTTTTTGTTCCGAGATATAATTTGCTAAATTCCCTTCGTGTTCAATTGTCGAATAAAATTAAGCATTAAAAAATTTTTAAAATTGCGAAAGATAAATTGTGTAGAAAGATAGACTCTGTATCACTCGAAGGATCCACAGACGAAAGGAGCAACGGCAGTCCTAGGAAACTCTGTGAAAAATATGTGTATATATATATGTATATAATATACATACACGTATATTTATATAATCTACGAGATAGTCGAACTCGGCGCTTTTTTCCCAAAACTCTTTTCTCTCGCGACCGACGGCAACACTCGTATGTGCCACTTGTATGTACAACACTAACAATAAATAGGACGCGACACGAACAAACTTCTTGGCGGGAAGTACGCAACGTTTTACAAGCTAACGATAAGAAGAGAAGGGACGAGAGGAACGTAGGAAAAGATGGTAAAAAGAGACAAAAGAGAAAGCGAACGGTAATGTGACGCTTTCACGTACATCTTCGTGAACATATTATATTGCACTAGCTGGCTCGGCAGGAAGTACACCGATAAAAAAAGGATTGATCTCCTCAGCTGCACCTTCCGTAATCCTTCTCCCTTTCTTTTCTCTATTTTTTTTTTTATTCAGGAATCAAACATACCCGCGTCTCATCTGAAATGCGAAAAATGCAGAAGAGTGCCGAAGAAAGACGGATCTGCTTCATCTGTATCCGGGGTAGTGGAGAGAGATATGCGGGTTCGCGCCCGAAGGAAGCTGAAACGCGCCGGAAACCGCGCAAGCGAGACGCGTATCCCGTCCCGTCCGCCAACGGTCACAAGTTATCGGGTGGTTTTCCCTCCTTCCTTCCTGATTTTCAGCGAGGACTTTCGTGTACGCGACGTACTCATCGTCGGCTTCGTCCGATTGAACACAGAGACGAGCGTACGGTGATGTCCGGGGAATACAGAAACCGTTACCCCTAACGTCGCTTAACGTCAAATAATACACATCGTTTTACTGTATGAAGTATCCCATCGTTTCTAGTTAAGTCTTATAGTATGGACAAGAATCCTTAGGCTAGTAGGCCCAAGGTCCGTGTTACAGTTCAGTGTTTAAGTATGTTGATCTCTGGAACGTGCGACCAACGGCCACGAGTCTGACCGAGACAGAGAAAAGAATGAGAATTTCGACAGCTCACTAATTAATTAATTACCAATGTTAATGACCATGAATCGGAGCCTGCGACAAGTTGACGCATCGACCGAAATGAACGTAAATATCGTATAACGTTATCTCTATAATTCGTACAGCGTGTAGTTACTGTCACAATTACGCATTTGCACCCCATCGACTTGTTGACGAGTAAAGCTCGCGAATAAAGCTACGTATATAGATGTTAACAACGACTCGATTATAGATACATGTAGTGTCAATCGTAAGCTCATGTCACACCGTGTGTTTTGACCAATCAGTCAACTCGTCGCGATCTCTGATTGAAAAGACAGTTTCGCGAGTGTCAAGTCTCGGCTGCCATTAGCCGGTCGGTGTAAAATTGATTTTCCCGACGATCAATCGTAATTCCGCCTCAATTTGTCAACGTTTTAAAGAGAAAGGGAAGGACGATTGGATGTGACGTAAATTAATTAATCGGGAAAATCGGAGCTCGAGGAGCGGATTGCCTACCTACGGATCAAGTGGAATTGCGAAGGAACGGAAGAGGAAGTGCAGGAGAACGCGACTCCCAGGTCATCCTCGTGGCCGCGAGCTCGTCAGGCGATTAGCACGCACTTACGGTATCTTCTATGGAGAGGCAAGATGAGAAAGTCACGTCGACAGAGTAAACCGCGCGGATTAGATCGTTACATGCGTATACAAGGAGCATAGTCTGTCAAGACACGAACAACGTTTCGACCGGCGTCAGCCAGACCGGCTTTTCTATTTCCTCCCTGCAACTTTTTCACGCTTTCTCGAGAGTGACCGGTATCCCAATTTCGCGAGGCGATCAATCATCATTGTAGTCGCTCGGCGTCGACAAATATACATGTATATACGTGGATAATATATGTATATGTACGTAGCTCGTTTGCTTGAAGAAACAAGGCAAAGGAAGCGATCTTTTTTTTCAGTAGTCTCTAAAAATCATTCGAGTGATGGATTTGCATGAACTTTCGCGGAATTCCTCGCGCAAATGGGATACCGGTGCGCTCGCGTGGAGTTTCGCCTTTGTACATACACGTGTTCCGCTTCCTTTTCCCTCTTTCTCGTCGTAATACTAGGAGAATATCGCTTCGGTGTGGAATAATGCGTGAGAGAGAGCCTCTCTTCGTCCCTCATACTTTAATCGCGATTGTCGAACAAACGACGTGCGCGCTGCGAACGAGAATTCGATCTTCCGTATTCTTCCTTTTTTTCAAAATTTTTCATATTAATCTGATAGAATGAAGATGCAACGAAGAAATGCGATGTATCATTTTTCACTTATTGCAAGACGCTACGTACTTGGTCCGTACACCGTTAAAAATTGTGCGTCCATATGTTAAAATTTTCTTGTGTTGCCATGTTTTGATTACTACTTCAATGTAAAATTAACATACAACTGATATGTTATTTTTATAACAATTTTATATGTTACATTACTGTTACCTTCATAATTTAACATTTTGTGTATGTCTCTTAGAAATGGAATATTATTTGAAATGCTTTTAACACAATAATTTTAAAAAATCAACATGTCACAAAGTCAGTTTAACATTCTAAAAGAAGTTAAAGTAAATCTTCAAATAATCATGAACTTTGACATATAAAATAATCAAATTTACTAAAATTAAATGTTTCTATCAAAAATAAGTGTTATATTCTTCAGGATTTTTTGAAATATATGTCAAAATTTACATATTTTTGTGTTAAAACATTAACATGTCATGTACGTTAATATGTTAGGTGACTGAAGAATTATGTTAAAATGTATCAATTTTTTGGTTCATATTGTATGAACGAAAATGTTCTATCAACTTTTCTGATGAGTTATTGTAACTTCTCTTCCATGTAGTTTTCAATTACTTTGTATGTTAGTTTTACATCACACTTAAAGTTACAATAACAAAAATAAATGTAAAGTATTGTGTTAATTACTTAACATTTCTAGTTTGTCAAGAAGTAACATATGACGAATGAGTTACTTTAACTTAAAATTTAGAGTGGACTTTCTGGGACATGCAAAAAATGTTAAAATTAACATTTTATTTTTTACCGTGTAATATTCCCGCTTCAATCTGTGTATTACTTTATCTCGAGACAAATCAACAACACATGTGTGCTAAAATTGTGCGAATAAAAAACCAGATGAATTAATCTGATCAAATTCGACTAGAATTTAGGAATTAAATATATTTTATGGATTTCGCGTCAATATTTCTGCGGTAATTGACAGTAATAGTAAAGTAGCAAATAGTAAAAATAGTAAAGTAAGTTAACTCTATAAACTCTTCATGACTCGATTAATTTCTCATTAGCATTCTCGTTATGTTTTTATTATATTAAACTATACTCTCACTAATTAATAATATTAATCAGTCAACGTTTGAATTAATCGAAATGTTTTCATTAATATCTAAATTATTCCCCACGAGTTCCAATTAAAATGTAATCATCATTATGGAAATTTATCTGCATCACAAGCCGACGTGATGCAACGCCTTTAAGCGAAGCACGAGCGGAAGATCGAGGATCGTCCGAAAAACGCACGGCGCGAGAACGCGAGAAACCCTAAAACCCGGTGAATAATAATGCGTATACGTACATTTCGATCGAAATCGCGATCGAAGCTGCGAATGAGTGAGCTGATACGCTGTAAATAAGAGTTATCTCTTCTACGTTGCTTGAACTTGCTTGCTTCAGAGCGTTGAATGATGAAGATGACGACGATGGTGATGGCGAAGACTCGATGTTGACTGTTGTGGAACACGCGACGGATGCTCACTTCTGGTCGCGTGCGAGTGGTGAACGAATGAGGCGATCGAGTTCCTATGTACTATATGTTTCTTTATCTCGGCGCCTCTTCGCACGTCGATTGGCGAATCTCTCCGCTCGTTCCTCGCTCTGCAGCGGGTGCGGTGAAGACTTGGGTAGAAGAGGATCGGTGTGAACTGCGACAGTGTCACATCCTTCTCGCGTACGTCGTAGCGTTTTGCACGGTAGTGGCGGACAAATTGCGAATAGAGAATCACGCGAGTTTTGTGACAGGCGTTGTGATGATGTACATGCATGCACGCCTAGAAGTACGTGTGTACGTGTGTGGATGTGTGTTAATACATCTGATCGCAGAGCTGGTGGTGATGCCGTGTCGAGCCGGTATGACGATGACGCGTCGTCGATCATCGATCGGTCCAGTCGGTCGATTGATCCTTCGGACTATCGATCCTTCAGTCAGTTGGTTCGTGGTGTCTGCTGCTGCTGTTTTCCTCTTTCTCTTTTTTTAGCTTCGAGAGCGGTAGTAGTAGAAAGTGTGACGGTATAGTAGTAGCAGTAATAGTAGAGTAGTAGTAAGTAGTAGTAGTAGTAGTAGTAGTAGTAGTAGTAGTAGTAGTAGTAATAGTAGTAGTAGTAGGTGGCCTACGGTGAGCGGTACGTAACGAGAGTCTTATTTTATCGATCGGATTATGCAATGTGAACACACAATGACGTAGTTGCGCGGTACGTTTGCGTACAGAAATATATTATTATAGTCTTTTAGTTTCGATAAAAAAGTTCAGTTCCCTCCTCGATTGATTGCCCATCTCGAGGTGGCGCGCTTCCTTTCTCTCCCTCCCTTTCTCTCTCTCTCACTCTCGCACTCTCAATCGTTCTCTCTTTCTCTCTCGCTCTCACTCTCTCTCTCTCTTTCGCTCTCGCTCTCTATATACTTTTATATACTCTTTCTTTAATATTCTACTTAAATCGTTCCTCCTTTTCTCGCTCAATTCTCTTCCCACCTTCTGTCGCCGTCCCGACGTTGGTTACTTTCTCATCGTCCGCTGTTCTTCCCGCTTGAACGATTCCTCCTTCACTTCCGCCCTCCTTCGTTTGTACAACGCAACGAACACACACATTTATATTATTTATATTATTTATATATATATATATATTTGTATATATTTTATATATTATACATACACAAGCAAAGCCTTTCCCCATTCGGCTCGAGTCCTCTTTCTCTCTATTTCTATCTCTCTCTTATCGGGCTCGTTTCTTTCCGTTTCTTTGTTCGTTTGTTGCTTGTTGTCTGTTTTGTTCGGTTCTGTTTTACTTTTCTGCGTGTATATATTTATAATATATATATAGTATGTATATAGGTATTCAGCTTCGTTTATCGTCGCATTGTTTATTTACTATCTTTGAATTGCTGAGTTCAATAGGAAAGGAACGTAGAACATTTTACTCTCGAGTAGAAGAGCCGCCGCCGATTGTACCTGTAATTTAGCAAACAGACAGATTCCACTTAACCACGGGACCAATTTGTGATACCTTGTATTCTCTTGGCACCGAGCAAAAAGGCAGTTTCGAATGAAATTTAGTATCGTTACAGTTAACTGGCGAACGATCACTATTGTTTTGCAATTGAATAATCAATAATTAAATTCGAGCTTAACTTTTGACTCTCACTTGGATTTTCAATGATTAAATAAACCGTTTACATTACCCGCGTAATGGGTGACGTTCAGTTAATTCATTAAATCCCGATCGGGGAAAATCTTCCGTAATTTACTTGAAAGAGTTTTTGTTATGTATTTCTTCAGGACTTACTTCGGGCAACCTGACGAGAAGATCGTGAAATCGACTCGGCTGCTGGGGCGCACTGTGCTCGACAAAACTTCGTAGACAGCTCATGTACCGTTCTTGTATCTGTTCTAATTCCAGTGTACCGCCTCGTGCTAAGGGAGATAAACGTGATCAGTTGAGACGTGCAAAGGTTCCGATATCCGATACGTTCTCGCGACGGTCGAAAGCTCGAAGAAGAAACTCGGGAGACACTGAATCGGTATAATTACGCTACTTGCGACACAAAGAATTTCTTTTTTTTTTGCTTGGCTCTGAATCTTTTTTTCTACGAATAAAGCGCGCGTTGGGTAATCTTCAGGAAGATGCAAATTAAACTTTCGTTAAAACTGACACTGAATTGCACGCGCGGCGATTGTGTGCGAACGAGAGAGCGCTTTTAGAAAGTATTTCGAACTTACATTTCGCGTCTCCAATTGTAGCATTGGGAAAGAAGATACGTTTATATCATTATACATATCACTCGTGCAGTGTAATCGGGGTAAGAGTTAAACGACGCGATAATAATAGACGCGGCGCGACGTACTCGGTGAAAGTACCTACCTTGTGAGAGCATAGTGATTACTTTTAGACAGACGTACTCCTCCATCCGTAGCCTCACCCGCCTGAACATTAGCGTGACGTACGTGATTTTTTCCACCATGAGCCCTACGTCTTGCCGCAATTGGTCCATGGTTATCGGTCGACCCATCATGCTGGTTAGGCACGTTTGCAACGTATACATGTTGTTCGTTACCTGGTCGCAAAGAATTTATTAGCGGTCGACCTAGATATATATACTCATCGTGCCTTTTAATGTGACGTAAAACCAGCATTAGCGAATTAGAAATTATCGTTAATAACATTTAGCGTCGTAAAGAAATTGAAATCAGAAGATGCTGATTACGCAACAAAATTTGTCTCCTTTTTATATAAAAATAATTTTTAAAAGATGAATCATTCTTTAACGTAAAGAATTCTAATCATGATAAATAATCTTTAAGCTTGCTATAAAAATTCCATACGTGAAAGGAGATAGGCTTATCGTTACAACTTCCGCGGAACAAGTGCGTACCGCGTTACAAGGCGAAAGTCTTTACAAATGCAGTTATAACATGCGTATGTATGAATTATCGGAAAGATAATTACTTCCTGCATAAAATCTGCACCCGTTCCGTCAGTCCCGACATTGGTCAACCTGTGCTGACCATGCATCGCTTGGTAGGCGGAAGTGGTCAGTACAAGAAGTTCATGCCACTTGTGGGTGAGCAGCCTCGTGTGAACTTCGACCGGCAGCTCAAGGTAAAACGGTAACCTTTTGGTCCACTGCACCAACTTGTACACTATGCTGTCTCCTATCTGACACAGCTTCTCACTTAAGTCTGAATTATGGTCCAGCAGCTCGTCCAAGTTCTGTAATACAAGCGGGGTAGTCGTGTAGAATTTTAGAGAACGTGAGGATTCGCCTGGAAACTAATTATTATATCGCACGGATTTTTTATTTAATTTAATGGAGAAATATTTAAATAAAAAAAGACTAGAATTTAAAGAAATATAAAATACTAGTTAATTATGATTGTATATAAAGATAAATTATTGTACGTGTTACTTAATTGATTCTTATTAATTATACATGCATGCATATTATATTCGGCAAATTTGTTTACATGTTGATTTAATTGATTCTTTATATTATATAATGTCGACATGAAATTAAGACGTATTTCACGTATATTTTACTGTAAAGGAAGATGCAAAGCTCACACACCCTCAACGTGGCGATATCTTGGAACTCGTCGCAGTCTATAAGGGTTTGAATCATAGTTAGAGTTGCGTCCAGAGGAAAGACTCGATCCCTCGAACTGCTTACTGCATTGTCTAGCCTTTGCCGTAAATGCACCACCTGAAACATACGTTCATCATTTGCACCGTCAACACGTAAAATCTATTCTCCTCCATGCGGCCTTTTATGTAACATAATATATTATTTTTTGTTTAAAAAGCTCTTTTATAAAAAGTCTAATGCTTGTAGAGAAGAAGAAATTGAAGAAAGAAGAAGAAGAAAGACATCATCCATGAAAAGGTGATGCTTCATGAAAGAATTGGGTTTCACGAGGGCGTTGAGAATTTATGAAAGCTATCCTGTGTGAGCTTGTAGCTCTCTTTCATAGATCACACCGGGCTTCAGGACCGCGTCTATGCAATCTTGAAGATTTTTCGCATCGCGAAAAAGTCATCATCGCGGAGTTCCAGGCGCGCGACCCAAGTTCGGCGGCCCGTTTCAGCTTCCTACGCCCAGCTAGCGGACTCAGCCTTTCACTGACCTTTCGGACCTCGAAACGCTTCCTCGGGGTCAGGCGCGGAATGTACGGCTACCGTAGAGGAAGAGAGGGAGGCAACAGCCCGGCCGATTTCTGGATAACTTCGGGGAAAGCTGATCGCTTCTTGCCGGGTGTACCTTTGGGGTTCATGCATAAGCGATCGCCGTGGAGAACCGTGGGACGCGTTCTTGCAGCTAAAGGCGTCTGACACGAGGAAGGGAATGAGAGTGACGAGCGGGGGAGATACACGAGAGGTGTTGGTGCAGAGGAAGCGCGAGAGGGAGGGAGGGTGAGGTCACTGTCCCCCGTGCAGACTTTCACGAGTTACGAAACCGTCCGAGAACTGCCCGTCCTTGGCACCGGCTGCCGCTGATTTTCTATTGTCCCTGCCTGCGTCGTCGCTGTCGTCGTCAACGTCGTCATCGTCGGTGTTGTCGTCGTTCGCCATGACGCTCGCACATGCGCATCGACGGCGACGTAGAATCGTCAACGCGTGTGACGGGTATTCTATTAATCATATGAGGGATATCTCACGTGATTGGTATCTGGTAAATGAGCGCGACAAATGTTTAGAAATTTGCAGGAAATTTGTAGCTAAATTACAAGTGCAGTTTCTATAAAAAAAAGGAGAGATAAATTCATGTACAATGTCACGCAAGTAAACTTAAATAAAAATGCTTTCGTAGAAAGTACATCTGTGGAATTTGCCTCCTAATGATAAGGACACATGTGTCAGTTTATAGCAATTAAATAATTTCTTTAATTACGTTGTATTCTTGCAATGGAGAACGTCAGAGAGTCTTTTCCTCGATGAGAACAGTCGTATCTTCCATCTCGCGATTTTTTACCCTCTACAAAGTTATGCATCTCACGTACGATGACTCTACTCGAAAGTGACCTCCTTAATGGAGCACTGTCGTAGCCAATACTTATCCGGTTTTGACGGCATCGGTTTCACTTTTGGCAATGGCCTCTACCGGGCCATTCGTTCGCGATCGCGGCAGTTCCTTCGTTTGCTCATCCGATCCGGGACGAAACGTGCATATTTTTCAATCACTCCTCTCTCTGCCACGCATCTCTCTCCGATTATCCCACTCGAGAAAATCGAGATGCAATCATCATGCAATTTGATTCGTGATATAGAAAACAATTTTACCGCGTATTTCGTTTTTAAGTAAATTATTTTCACGATTATGCGTCCACTATCGTGAATTTCTATAATTTGTTAACAATTCCATAGAATTAATCGTCATCGCGTGACGCGTGCGTTTTCTCCACTATTCTTTATCGAAAATTTCCGTAATTACTAAATATGATTACACGATGAGAACGCATTATTTTGCAAAGATACGCAATTTCGCAAGACGTACAAGGATCTCTCGCGCTATACAAGGAGTGCAGACGAACGCAAAAAGCGTCGCGCGACACGATGACGATCGCTCGATTCTCGCGAGCAGGCTACTCGCTCGTTCTATCTATCGGCTTTCGTAATGTGGGAAACCTTGAGGCTTGCGCAAGCCGAGTCGTAAGAAAGTGAAATTGCAACGGAGAGTTCATTCATTCCAGGATCGGTGCGAGGGAAACCGACCGACGCGCGCCGGATTCGCTATTCGCCTTGTACGTTTCTGCACCATTGTTCGCACGATCGCATTAAAATATCCTGAATTATTTATGCAATGTGCGCTCCCTTGTCACTCGAAGCAGTCGCGTCGAAGCTTTAATTACGCAATAAAGGCGAGGTGAATAACCGGTCGCTGATAAATAACTACTAAATCCGCGTTTTCTTCTGCTTTTTGCGCTACGCGATTACTTATATTCCTTTCCGTTGTTTATTTTCTGGGAGCCTTTGCGTGTCCCAATTTGTCAGTGATATTTCTGTGACATTAAACGCGTATCATTTGAATCGATATTAAATAGCAATGTAAGATTTCTAATAGATTTTAATTAACAAGTATCACGTATCACGATCTATCATAACTTTGTTTTCTAAAGCACGCTACGTGAAGTACAAAGTGCGGCACGCTCCGCGATGATTAATACAAGATTCTTATGCACGATCGCAACAGGTTCTTTACCGTCATAGATTCGAAGATATCGATGATGCAATTCTGACTTCATCGAAATAATTCAATCTTTGTTTTCCCAGATAAATAACGGTATCGATATCGAATACGTATCGTGCAATTCTTATTTATAGCAGAGAAACGACAAATTTCCATAAATCGGTATACTGCAAATAAATAAAGATGCACGAAAATACAGAGGCTTTAATTTTAATTTTAAACGAATCTCATTTTTTTTAAATAGTAAACATACTCACACATATATTTAAAGGAAGAATATTACTTATTTATGAAAGCGATAAAATGTCGTTCGATAAAATATTTCTAAAACAAAGATATCAGATTTAAAAGAAAGTATCATAAATATGAAAACCGAAAGAGAACAGATATTAAATTACCGAGAAGTGATCAAAATTAATAAATAAATGAAAAAGGAGGCATCCGAGATCCAGGGCGTCATTCGATTGCCGAAAGATCGTCCTCACGGTGAAGACTCGTCGCGTGCAGCAGCTGCTTCGAAAGTGAAAGCGAGGATGCCCGCGGGACGTTCTCATCTCAGAGTACCGGAGATTCCTCCGCTGACGCGGCCGAGGAGTCAACTTTTGTTTTGACCCACACGCTCGATTTCCAACCAGAGCTACGTCGTATAAATCACGTAAATTGCCGACGACGGCGAGCGGAATCGTACGGTCGCGCGCGGACGTTGATCTATATGTGATCGCGTCGATCGCGAGAAAACGTAAGGCAAGATCACACGCGCATAGATCGACGACGACGGCACTTTCAGCTCGCATAATCGCGCGATTCGATCGGGCGGACTTTTAGAAAGTTTCCGCGCGGGTATCTCACGCGCATCACCGACGCGTAATACACATCTCGAGCGGCCGAGATTAATCTGCGTTACGCCGACGACGATGACGACGGCGCTCGCTTTGCGTAACGCTCAGATAATTAGGGGAAATGAGTAAAAGCGGTTATGCACGGATGCATAACGAAACTAGTTCTCCGAGACGCGATTCTGTCTCGCGAGGCACGCGGAAGTGGGCGAGATGAATCGCGGCGCAGGCAAACTCGCACGGCTCGGCGTCGGTGATCGTCGGAGATAAGTCGTTCGCGGTGTAGAGCGTATCGGATAAACAAATTATTTTTCAATAAAGAAGATGCTGAACCGCGCTCGGGTCTCCGCGAAATTATAGATACCTGCGACTTCAACTTTAAGGGTAGACTTCTTGATTAACCCGAGGTCGATTTTTCTTTGATCAAAATGTCGAGGCTCCGGTACTCTTCGCTGTTCATATACAACGATTTGAAATAAACGACCTTTCACGAAGCAAGATTCTAGAACGCGATGGAACAACAACGAGGATTGCATAATTAATATCGAGTAAATTTCACTTCCTTAAAATTCGTGCAGTTTTATGATAATCCAAGTCCCAATTAATCGGTATTACGTAGCTGAAAAGTTTCCTCAAGACTTTCATGGGGAATAAATCGGCTCCACATACGCGCACGTTCATTACGGCTCACATTTCTTCTTCTGTTTCCATCCATTCGAAGGATATCGCCGAAAGCGATCGCTCGAGACGTCCGGGATAAGAATTTCATTCTTATTGAAACGTCTCGAAAATTCATTCACCTTGGAAATAAATAAAAAAAATCCGACAAAAAAGGGGGGAGTTACTCACTTCGGAGGGATTGGTGAGCGCGGTTTTCAGGATCGTCCCGTTGACGAGGTGACCCGAATGCGCGGGGTGGCTCGGGTGGCTGGGGGTGGGCGCCGAGTTGAGCGGATCGCCCGACGAGATTTTGTGATGGTGGAGGAAGCTTCCGGCCAGCTGGGCATGCTGCTGTTGCTGCTGCTGGCTGTGATGGGCGGCCGCGGCCGCGGCCATGTGTTTGTCCAGCATCGTGCCCATGGCGGTCTTCGTGCCCCCCAGGGTGCCCGAGCCGTTCACACCGCCGACATTACTGCCGCTGATGCCGCCGCCGACGCCGCCCGCCTTGTTGCTCTTCTTGTGCTTCTTGTACTTCACCTGCGACCGAGTAATGGCCGATCATTCTCACTGATCGCTCACACTTTCTGGCGATCTCTCCGAAAGAGAGAGTGGGTGGATTACTTTGACACGTTTCCGGTTTTGCTCTCTTCAACGTTTTGCAGTGAAGAATGAAAAATATCTGTTATATGTTGATAAGACATCAGGGATCATAGCAAAATGCAAATGACACGGTAGATGAAACTAATTTATTAATTTTCTTGTATTAATGACTGGTTCGGCATGTAAAGAATTTAATCCGTTAATTTACCTGGTCGTGAATATTTTAATTCGCTTCATATCGTTATAAAAGAGCGCTTTGAATACGAATAAATTTAATAATAATGGCATTATGCGAAGGTAATCGACGAAATTGAAGCGGATGAGTTCTGATTCCACTTGTTTATACATATCAGTCCATATTTTTACTTGAAACGAAGACAGATTTGTCTGCGGAACGCGCAACAAGTTGACGCGAATTTCTCAGCGTTTTATTATAATAGAATTTATGCGGCTGTTTAAAAACTCCGGCACTTTGGAACGCATACCTTGTAAAGATTGTACACTGCGCCAGAATTCCTCCCTCCAGGCATCCGGTCTTCCCGAACCGCCTGCAGGACCATACCCTGTTCGATGCACTTCTTGAATCGGCAGTATTGACACCTGTTCCTCTGCGCCTTCGTAATCTCGCAGCCGCCCTCCGCCACGCACGTGTACACCCGCCTGTTCTGCACGGTCCTCTTGAAGAAGCCTTTGCACCTGCGAGCAAACCAATCGCAACCCTGTAATAAACCGTAATCGACTAATCGTAATCGACAGCGTCGACACATAACTCCAAAAAGTTACTTCACGGAAAGAAAATCATACGAATGGATGTCGCTCAATCTGGGAAGAATATTGCGACAAGAATCGTTCGCTTTCTGCGAATCTCTTCGACGAAGATTCTTACAATTCACGTTGACAGAACCAGCGCGATGTCCGACGGGCTTTGTCTCTACTTTACCACCTACGCCGCGTAGGCTCGTGAAGTTGGCCGCGGTCACGTGACCGAATTCGTATTCCTCGGCCAGCCCGCGTCGCGCGTCGTCCGCGAGTAACCGAAATCGCAAGTGTATTACATTTCCGGCGTCCTTTTGCTCCTTTCGAGCAAGTTTTGCGCACGAACGGGTGTCGATGTTTCGCATCTAGCAACGGGTCGTTCTTTCGACGCGTTAATCAGTAACGCGATCGTTGTTATCGCGTTTATCGGTCCTCGTGATCGTGATGTTAATGAACCGCCGTATATAGTTAGCAGACAAATACGATAAATCTTTTTTTTTTATTGCAATCGTTTGGGAATCGTTTGGGAAAGTTTAGGAAACCACTTTTAGAGTTTGGGAAATAATAGTTTTTAATAATTAATGAAAATTAGTTGAGCGTATAGTTATCATTCCAAATAGTGTTCTTTTTCGCTTCTTTGAACGCCAAATCATTTGGGAAACACGCCTATAATGTTTTCAGAGTTTGGGAAATAATGATTTCCCCTCAAAATCGAGTTGAAGTCATCACCCAGACGTGCAGTATAATCTAGGTAATAATTTAGGGACTTTTTGACTATAGGCTATATAATGGAAAAACGTTTATAATCTTTGATATTTCTCATTGTTTTCCATTTCAATAATTTGGGAATCGTTTGGGAAAGTTTAGGAAACCACTTTTAGAGTTTGGAAATAATAGTTTTTTAATAATTTATTATTTATATTATATTTTTTTTTTCTTTGAGTTTTGGCGTATAATGTTTTAATGATTTCCCCTCAAAATCGAGTTGAAGTCATCACCCAGACGTGCAGTATAATCTAGGTAATAATTAGGGACTTTTTGACTATAGGCTATATAATGGAAAAACGTTTATAATTTTGATATTTCTCATTGTTTTCCATTTCAATAATTTGGGAATCGTTTGGGAAAGTTTAGGAAACCACTTTTAGAGTTTGGGAAATAATAGTTTTTTAATAATTAATGAAAATTAGTTGAGCGTATAGTTATCATTCCAAATAGTGTTCTTTTTCGCTTCTTTGAACGCCAAATCATTTGGGAAACACGCCTATAATGTTTTCAGAGTTTGGGAAATAATGATTTCCCCTCAAAATCGAGTTGAAGTCATCACCCAGACGTGCAGTATAATCTAGGTAATAATCTAGGGACTTTTTGACTATAGGCTATATATATAATGGAAAAACGTTTATAATATTTGATATTTCTCATTGTTTTCCATTTCAATAATTTGGGAATCGTTTGGGAAAGTTTAGGAAACCACTTTTAGAGTTTGGGAAATAATAGTTTTTTAATAATTAATGAAAATTAGTTGAGCGTATAGTTATCATTCCAAATAGTGTTCTTTTTCGCTTCTTTCAACGCCAAATCATTTGGGAAATACGCCTGTAATGTTTTTAGAGTTTGGGAAATAATAATTGCATCTTCAAATAAAGTTTCATGTCATCAACCAGACTTCAAAGTATATGCTTGGGTGGAAGAGCACGAGGGGACGGGCTTCGCCCGTCACCTAGTACTCTTCCACATAAAAAAATAACAAAACTTTTAGGTGACCAAAAGTACTGCGTGGAAGTTACAATATAGAACCTTGCTTTGCGTGGAACCTCGCTTCACACGAATTGAAAACCTATTTGGAATCGTACTAATTGTACTTGCAATGCAAATTAGTACGATTCCAAATAGGTTTTCAATTCGTGTGAAGCGAGGTTCCACGCAAAGCAAGGTTCTATATTGTAACTTCCACGCAGTACTTTTGGTCACCTAAAAGTTTTTCTTTTTATGTGGAAGAGTACTAGGTGACGGGCGAAGCCCGTCTCCTCGTGCTCTTCCACCGAAGCATATACTTTCCCAGTATAAAAAATTAATAATATTAAAGTAAGAAAGTTTATATGTATTCTGTATTCCGTAAAGGAGAATACACCTTTCTTTTTTATTATGCTTCCAAAGTCACTTCGAAAAGCTTCATTATATTCCTTTATTTTATCCCGAGTGGTGGCCGCCGCAATTTTTGTGTGTACAAATTGCGTAATTTTTATAAAAAGCATTTCAACTGTAATTTTTGTATGCGTATGAGTGCAAATGGCACAACTGTTTCACTAGTCACTCCAGGATCACCTTAATTATAAAAATTATTGCTTCCCAAACTGTGAAAGTGCCTTCCTAAATTTGCCCAAACGTTTTTCAAATGATTGCAATAGAAAACATTAGAAAACAATGAGATATATCGAAGATTATAAACATTTTCCATTATATAGGCTATGGTCATAAAATCCCTAGATTTTTGGCTTCACGTCTGGGCAACTATCACGTAACTTTTCCCCTAGGATGGAAAATGAAAATTTCGCGTGAACTTTTACGTTATGATTTGCTGCTGAGATGAAGAAATTTTCATTTTGCATTTTCCATCCTAGGGGAAAAGTTACGTGATAGATGCCCTGGTTGATGACATGAAACTTTATTTTGAAATGCAATTATTATTTCCCAAACTCTAAAAACATTACAGGCGTATTTCCCAAATGATTTGGCGTTGAAAGAAGCGAAAAAGGAAATTATTTGGAATGATGTCTGCTAACTATACGCTCAACTAATTTTCATTAATTATTAAACAACCATTACTTCCCAAACTCTAAAAGTGGTTTCCTAAACTTTCCCAAACGATTCCCAAATTATTGAAATGGAAAACAATGAGAAATATTAAAGATTATAAACGTTTTTCCATTATATAACCTATAGTCAAAAAGCCCCTAGATTATTCTCTAGATTATACTACACGTCTGGGTGATGTTTTTCAACTCGATTTTGAGGGGAAATCATTATTTCCCAAACTCTGAAAACATTATAGGCGTATTTTCCAAATGATTTGGCGTTGAAATAAGCGAAAAAGAAAATTATTTGGAATGATGTCTGCTAACTATACACTCAACTAATTTTCATTAATTATTAAAAAACTATTATTTCCCAAACTCTAAAAGTGGTTTCCTAAACTTTCCCAAACGATTCCCAAACGATTGCAATAAAAAAAAAGATTTATCATATTTGTCTGCTAACTATACGGCGGTTGTTAATGACGTCGCGTCGGTTCAGCTATCATCCTTTGCTCGGAAGGATCTCGATTGCCGATGCGCGTATTTTTTTTACGATACCGCGTTCGACAGCTGTCGCGTGCCGCGTCATTTAACGGAGCAGCATCGAGAGGATCGAGGAACCGGCACAATGAACTAATAAACGAAGAATCCCATTTTCTGAACAGTGTCCGCCATTGCCTCGCTTCGAAAGTTTCCGTAAAAATTCGTGCGAATTCGGGAGTGCCGAATATACTTGCGGGCGATCATTTTAGCGCGTTTAGTGACCTAAATGGCGATTTAACGTGTCTTAAGTAGTGTATCAAAGAAGTGTACCAAAGTGCATTAATAAAAAACTTGAGGGACTACCGTATTCGATCATCGATCGAGAGAAGCTGCTATGCATCTATGGTGAGTGTTTGAAATCCTTTTTAATTTTACTTTTTTTAAAAATTTATTTGTAATTTTCTGTCGTTAAAATAGGGCGATAGAAATATTTTAGTCTTCGCGAGCCGAAATTTTCTATATATAATAATTAATTCCAGTAAGAAGTACTTGAGAACACACACACAAATGTTCAAGATCGCTTCTATTTACGTGTGAAAAATAACATAAATTTCTTATTCTCATGAATATGACGAATACGCGTCCATTATTGTTTATCTCGCTTAGAAAGTTCAATATAATCGATTTGTATTTTATATTTATGAATATATCAAGCTCTCTGTGTTTTTACTCTCGATAAATTTTCTTCTCCCGTTTTTATCGCAATAACACAAGTTGTTTATCAATAAGAAAACGAGTCGCTGGCCGTGATAAAAGTTTCAGATTATTTTCCAAAGATAGGAAAAATACAATAAACGCGTAAATTTTTAATCTCACGAGAAGCGAAGATGGTTGATCCAAGAATGATCAGCGATTTTGAGAAGCGCAAAGAACGAGGATCGTTTGCCTCTCCATTGTTTTTCATCATTTTTTAAAATTCAGTATCCATTTCTATCGTTCCTCATCGGCTGGATAACGTTGCCGACAAGATTATTTATCTCGAGCGGCACTTTTGCGTGAGTCTGCGGAGGTGAATCAAGGATTCATCCGTTCAGAGTTACGACTATCGCGGGTACGGTGGCGAAACTTGTCGCAGACTTTTCTCGTCTAATCCTCTTGCTCGCCCGGGACAGCGAGGTTGAACAAGGACGAGCGACGAAGTAACGATACCCTGTGGTAATTTCGCAGACTAATCAAAAGTGTTGCTCCAAGTACACCGCCGCGGAGTGGACGCAACAAGTATCCCCCGTCCTCGCGTTCGTGTTTCTACACCGCATCCCGGGAATTATTAGATTACCGGTTGATTTTTTTGCCTCGTCTAACTTGTGAATCATTGTTCGCGCGAGGGACGTCGAGAGCTTCTCTTTCCAGCGTCCGATGGATTCAGTTATTACGGAAATCGAATGTCGAAATAAAATTGAGTGAAATTTAAGAGAATAAATCCAAAATTCGGACTGATTCATATTTGATAATTCACAAGGAAACGCTCGAAGTGATGTTTCAAAATTTGTCTTTTTGCCGCCAACGAGGCGAAGCGTTGGAAGAGATCAATAATAATCCGATTAGCGAAGCAGTTCGTTGCCCGTATGAACTTCCCGTGCGAACGAACCGATAGCGCAGTCTGAGATGATTCGAGATGGTTCTCGTTTGTGGGTGCACTTGCTCGGATATTGGCAAAGGTCGGAGGTCGCAGGTTATTATACACGCCTGCGAGCGTGCAACTCCGACTATGTTCTGCAGGCAGCTCCGATATAACTAATTTTGATTAGGCGAATCGGTCGATTCTTCGGATTGCGCCAACCGAAAGACCCGTTTAGGTATGCACGCGCGACTTCAAATTCCAGTTAATTGAACTCATTAGCGCGAGTCAATCGCGCGCACGCGACTCCTCCGTCGTTGCGAAGGTGGAACTGCAGCGGATACAATGCACTTGCACCATGTACGGCAGTGCTGTTGCACGCCCTTAAATTCACGTAGGTTCCCGCTCTGTTTCGTTTGCTACTCTAATCGATGAGCGCATCTTCCACACGCGCGGTCCGCGGTTTGTGCAAATGTGCATTATTTCATGTGACTTCCGCTTGGCAAAAGCGCATTTCGGAAGAGATCTCGAAAACAGTTGTATATAAAGAAGTTTGTTAAATAACAGCGCAAACATTTCCACATTTTTTCATATCTACAAAAGCAAGATTCTCTTATATACAGGGTGGCCCATTTTAATTTATACAGTCGATTTTTTAAAAAACTAAAAGAGATACGAAAAAATGTTTCAGACAGACATGTCACGATTTCGAGGGGGACATAAGATGATACCATTGGTTTGACCTTGAATAGTCGTTTGAAGGTCACGCGAAGATCACCTTCAATTTCTTAAATTGAAACCCCAACTTTTTATTGCAGATTCTTATTCTCCATCGAAAAGTAAGTAACTTTTGTCTGAAACATTTTTCCGAAAAATGTCATCTTATGTCCTTAAAATGTCCTCAAAACTCATCTTGAAGATCATTTTAAGGACATAAGATGACATTTTTCGGAAAAATGTTTCAGACAAAAGTTACTTACTTTTCGATGGAGAATAAGAATCTGCAATAAAAAGTTGGGGTTTCAATTTAAGAAATTGAAGGTGATCTTCGCGTGACCTTCAAACGACTATTCAAGGTCAAACCAATGGTATCATCTTATGTCCCCCTCGAAATCGTGACATGTCTGTCTGAAACATTTTTTCGTATCTCTTTTAGTTTTTTAAAAAATCGACTGTATAAATTAAAATGGGCCACCCTGTATTTTGTCTTTCCGTATAATAATCTTTTATTTAATTAAAACTTTAATCAATCGCACGAGTGATACTAACAATATAAATAGATATAGAGGAGAATCCCCTATTATGAGATATGCTCCTAATATGAGATGATGGGGTTTCTGCTAAACTATTGAGCACCATCTGTTAGTTCCACCATGAACTTATTGGTGTAAAATGTATTTAGTGAAAAATTCATTGTTCGTTATTGCGTTTAGCCTTTGCAAGAAAAGGTTTGTGAAATTGTGAACATGCAAAGTAACTTGAGGTAAGTCTTTAAACCTTGTTTATTATATAATAAAGAAATGGTTGGCAATAGATTCAGTATGCAATGATAGAGTAGAATCGTAGTAACAGGAAAATACGCAACTTGTTGAATTGCTTAATTGTAGAGGTTAGATTTTATGATCGCGGAACCGCTAGGCGTGTGGCTCGTATAATGAGATATTCAGGGTACTCTTAATATGAGATAATTATTGCTCGAATATGAAGATTATGTAGTGTAATAAAAAGAAAGAAAATACTACTTGAGGTTAAAGAAAAGTTAATACGAATTTATATTACGAAGTTTTGTATTTAATTTTTATAGAATCTGACTATAGAGGTTAGAGAAACGAGGAAGCGTCGACAGTGGAACCGTGAAGATTTGGCGAAGGCTGTGGCAGCAGTATTTTTATAAAACTATCTAATAAAGTTTTTTACTTGCAATACTGATGTATTTTGCACTTTTAACACCGATTTCTCGAGGTATCTTATATTAAGAGCACACTTTCTCGATCCTGCGTAAAGCTCTTTCTTCAAATTTTTTTAATTTTCAGAAAAAATAATATTTAAATTAGATTTTTCATTTCACCAACCTAAAGCTTATTAAATTCTCTTCAAGATAACGTATTAAATTTTTAAATTCTGCCTATAGATTTCCTTACATTCCGCAAAATCGATATGGTATCTCATAATCGGGGACTTTCCTCTATAAATAGAGAGAACAAAATCTTGGAATATAAAGATATTCTTCCGCGACAAATAATACCCTGGCACACCCGCGCAATCCTGAAATCTCAAGAGCTTGGCTTCGCGGTCCATTCCGAACGCAAGAATGAATGAATCCGATCTCGCGAGCGCGCATGATCCTACTCACCCCTCGCACGTGATGATGCCGTAGTGCAGACCGGTCGCCTTGTCCTCGCAGATCATGCAGATCATGGGCGTCTCGTCCTCCTCGTGCTCCTGGGGCGGTAAGGGGGGTGCAGGCGGCGCGACCGATATGGACTGCGAGGCCGCCTCGGACTTGACGACCGTGCCGCCGTTGCTCACCCACGGTTGCGCGGCGGAACCGGATGCCGTGAGATTCAGCGCCTGCATCTGTTGCGCGGCCGGCAGCTGCGTGAGGTCGCCGGCCCACAGCCTTTCCATGTTGAGCGGCGGCCCGGCGGCGGAGTACGGCACCGTGGTGGACGAGGACGAGGGCGGCTTACCCCGGGACTCCTGGCCGAGGTTCAGCAGCAGCTGGGCGGCCGACTCCTCCGACGAGGAACACGAGGCGGCGGCCGCCGCCGCCGTGGCGGTCCACGACGCCGCCGGCGGCGGTACCGGGTCCAACGGCGGCGCCGACCATATCATCGTACGGACGCCGCCGATCTCGCCCATCAGCACCGTGGGCGGGGGCCGCGGTGGTGCCGGCACTGCTCTCTGCGCCGGGGGTTTCATACCTTCGCCTGAAACAATCGACCCATCGATCGTTACGCGCTACGCCGTAATGCAAATTGGGCGTTTTGGTGAACGCTACTAATGCGTAACAAATCTTTTAAAAGACAGTCATGGGGTTTATGTCCGTTGGAGTGTTAGAGATCTCTGTCGGAATCGAGATGGAAAAAGTTGGCGTCGTGTTGATCAAGAAAAGGTCTTTTATCGTGTTGCTCGGAAGATAATTTTAAGATCGGCTCTATTTATCGCGTCTCGTAATTCTTTTGTAATCCTGAGAAAGATTGCCCGCTGAATAAGTCAGCGAAAAATTCTGAGGCTGAAGCAATCGATTTAATCAAGTTAGTGCGCCGTAACATTATGTTATGCTTACACGAAGTCGCCGTGGTGGTGGCGCCGGTGGTGACGCAGCTGACGATGGAGCTAGTGCCGCCGGAACTGCTGGTGCCACCGCCGCCGGAACTGGTGGAGACGGCGGTGGCGGTCTGCCCGCCGTAGCTGACGGCGCTGCTGATGACGCCGTTGAGTAGCCTCTGCGTGGCGAATCCCTGCACGCCGGTGGTGTTCTGCGACCAGAATTGATGATGGGCAGCCAACAGATGCGGTGGTACCGAGGGGGCGCGCGGCCTCGGCGGTGTCGGCGGTGTCTGCGGTGATTGTTGCTGTTGCGTGGGCCCGTGCGGCCCTATGGAGCCAGCTGAACCGGGACTGACGCTCTGGCTGGGGTTGAACTGGGACAACGGACTGCTCCTGTGGCTAAGTTGATTGGAGACTTCCGAGCGACCACCACCGCCACTGTTACCGCCGCCACCTCCACCTCCACCGTCGAAGACCGAATTGTCGGACTCCTCCTTGGTCTGGACGGACGACAGGTCACCCTTGTCCGGAGTGTCGCACCTCGAGGAGGCTTCCTGGGCCATCGGTGTCGACGAGACCGTCTGGACCGGCGAGTAGGGCGACGATCTGGTCGGCGCGGGTGTGGCGGAACGTTGCTGTTGTGGATGCTGCTGCTGCTGCTGTTCATCGGTGACCCTGAAGCTCACCATCGGACCGGCATCCGGGAAGACCGAGTCGGGCGACGCACGGTCCGGGCACGCGGCGTCGCGACCCTCCTGGCCACTTCCTCTTCCACCTCCGCTTCCGTCACCGCCACCACTGCCGGTGACGCCACGGAGAGTGTCTCCTCCGCGTGGTGTCCCTGGACTCGGGCTGCCCAGCAGGTACTCGCTCGTCACTCTGACCACGGGGCAGCCCGGCGAGCTCGGCATGTTCGCTTCCGGCGACAGGGTCGAGGTGTCGGCCATGCTCTCCCCTGGAGCAGGAAAGTTTATGGGTGAAGGTGCGTCCGCCGGCTGGTTCCCCTGCGGCGAGCCTGCTGATCCGAGGGATACCGGGGAGTCTGAGAAATAAGGCGTTGGTCTCACGTTTATACTCGGACTGCAGAGAGTCTGCAACGTGTGGCTGAACGGTCTTTTCTCTTTCTTTCTCTTTTTCGTCTACCCTCGCTCTAGAACACGCGCGAGAACGCCAGGGTTCGCAATTGTTATTCGCGCGTTACGTCGGTTGCTAGTCGGAGGAACGGAAGCGAGATAAGGGAAATCGGCACCGGGGAATTGGAGCAAGTTAATGACGTACGTTGTCGATCGCACACACGACTAATTGGCGGTGGGAGGCGCGATGAATCACTGGAGAGGTGAAGATGAGATAACGAGGCGTGTGATGGAGCGGAACGTGTTGCGTCTCCCCGTGAGGCTAGTCACATCTTTCTTCGATTTGTATTTCGGATTGATACGCTGAGACATCGCCCAGTCTGCATTCCGGAAGAATAAATTTGTCGCGTTAGGCAGGCGTTCGTTAATTAACCCAGGAACCCGATTCCGTTCGAGGTGAGCATAAAGATCGGGAAGAATACGCGGAAGCGGCAGAACAATGCGGTCATTAAATCGCCTCATTCGATAGATTTGTTTTATTCATGCGAAAACTAAATGATACAAAGCTTCCGTTTAAATGTTTGCAAATCGCCATGAGTTTAGAATTATTCATTTTTAATACATAATTTTTCTTCGATTAGGGAGTCCTCGCGAATGTAATTCTGCAAATGTTCAATCCTGCAAACTTAATTTCGAAAATCGGTATAAAAATAACAGAGTAAACGAAAAACAGCCTGGCAGGAGCGAAACAGGCAGATCCTCGTTTTGTTCGCAGAACAGCTTGATACAAAGCGACGCTGGAGCGACCGTTGAAACTGCAGACGACGCATCGATGACGAATTTAGCACGCATTACGTCCGATTATGCTGGTCTCGATAAGCAACTGCTCGTTACGCAATCCTGAGACGTATCAATAATGCGGTATTGTGTGCGCGCGAGGAATACAATAGATGCGTGCAATAAAAATAGTGCCTCCCGTAATAGATCCCGATGCACGTGAGACGATAAATCCGTCGTGCCCTTCTCTGCACGTTCGCCGCGCCCATAATTGCCCCTATGTGTGATCTTGGTTTGAAGGTACTTTAAGTTATATATCCAGGCGATAAACACGCTGTTCTCGGCCACTTTACGCCCGGTGCATTTTATTACGCTATACAACAAGGTGTCTGTCGGAGGGCGCGGGCTGCACGATCGACTTCGGTTGGGAAACGATCGTTCCTCCGAATATTTAGGCCTCGAACGTTACAGGAGAGATTTACGAAGAGGTTGCATCTGCTAGTCGGAATGCGTCAGTTCAGTAGCATGTTTAAAATATTTTTGAAATGCTTTTGAAAATAATTGTCTCTCTTGTTATCTCTTTGTGGTATAATATTTGTGTATTGCAGATTTTTCGATACGTTCAAGTTCGTTTTGCCGTTTTTTTGTAATTTTCTTGGAACATTATTTGCTGATATAGAGATCTATGTTGTTTGGAAGGGGATGAAATGATTAACGGTTTATCTAGGTGCATATTCGATCTTTCGCTTTTACGAGTTTCTCCAAACTACCCCAAGTTCGGTGGCTTTTCATAGTAGCGCGTTTCGCAGGCTCGCCCGAACAATCGCGTTGTGACTTCAATAAATTTCAGTGCCCGCTCATTGTTGTTCTGCACACGTTTATTTATGACTTAATTATCTCGCTCGTAGCTTTTTCGCGCCAGTGTGATTCGAAATGCGCCGTGGATTGAGAAATGGTATGTGATTAACGAAGCGATGAATAAATGAATGTTGCATGAGTATGATATATATGATTGCAACAGGTTTGGTATATAGAAAAATATCGCCTGTATAGAAATCTTTGGATCTTTCCACATTTAATACTTTAACGCGATTACTTTGAAATAAAAATAATTGTTTCGATGCACAATGAAATTTTTAAAATTTTATTAAGACATTTCATTATCTCTGGCCTTCAAATTTATTATCTTCTCGAATTTTTACAGACAAATCTGAATGTCATATTAATCCGCTTTGGTTGAAACAGACAGCAAATGCGAAATACTTCCACACATAACAAACATAAAATATTTTTGTTCCACGAAATGTGGAAAAGATCGTATACTGCAGACACGAAAGTGTAATGGTCGCTCGGAGTGTTCTCTTGCTTGTCGCGAAAAGGATGTGGGGATTATGGCTGCTCGTGTAGGTCAAGGAAAGAATGCAGTTGACAAGGCCAGGCTGTGATTGCGGGTACTTAGGTGCCAGTTTCCGAGCTATTAATAGGCCGATCACCGTGGACATTGGTCGAGCGGATTATTCATTCGCGGACTCTTGGCGTACGATATCGCCGAGATATCGCGGATTGTCTCGCGCGGTTGTCGAAGCCGAGAAGATCGAGCTGGATCTCTATCGTCGTGGATTCAAAAGAGCCCAACGTCCAATCTCTCTCTCTCGGAGTAAGTCTTGCATAATCGCGCGTGCGGCACGGCATTTATCTATCGCATTGACAATCGGTCATTAATGTTCTTCGATCATACATGAGTGACGCGCAGCGCGACAGTGCGATTGATCGTTACCGATAATAATTAGGATTAGCTGTCGCGAAATGCTATCGAGAAGATATCGGGTGTCTTGCCAAGTGGTTGATAGCCAAATTTTTCAAGATGCTCGGGAAGAACAGTTTCCTCCAGCGATGCACAATGTGCATTACATGTCATGGAGTTATACAAGACGACCGTCACTTTCACTTTCACTTGGTTCTTGTTAGATCTTTGGATCCCATAACTAATTTAGGATCAATCTCCTTCAGTGAAAAGGTCGAGACACCAGCAGGCCCGGAATTACAAGCAATCAGGTAGAAAACGATCTGCGAAATAAGTAGAAAGTAGGAAGAAAGTAATGTCTCGATTCAAATCGAGTTTTAACTTAACAGAATTATTATTCTAAATTTGAACGTAAAAACTAATATTCCATGAGATTAAAACAATTATAGTAGACATAGATAAACGAATTCCCGTGATATTTCGTAACAGAACATTGAGACCACGTGTAGCGAGAGATTCACAAGTGAAACGAAAGGGGGAAACATGTAGGACGAGACACATTCGGTATATTTGAACGAGATACGGTATCGTTCACAAGTAGGTGTAATGCTCGAAAATAGCGTGCGCAATGTTTACCGAAGAGCGACGCGTACAAGTTCTTCGCGTCCAAACAGTCGTAATAATTGAGAGCGGAGTAGGGACCGAGCGTGAGCTGCGATCTAAAGTAGTGCTGGAAGCGGAAGTAGCTCTGGTAGGACGCCATCGAGAAGTTATCATAGGGATGATACGCGGACAAGTAGGGCAGGAAGCTGCTTCTCTGCTGCATCCCATAGAAGGCTGTCAGATCCATGGCTGGTGAATTCCAGTCTTGCCGGGTCCAGTGAAGATTAGTGGCGACGAAAACGTTGCTCCCCGTGGGAAACATATTTATTTCGTATAATTTTTATGATATATTTTTTTATAATTTTGTATACTTCGAGATCCTCTCACTACGACGCGTTACATATAAAATTGGATTTGATATTGTTCGCAGGAGATATTTGCCACGCTAATTATGGCAATTTTTTTAACTTGATGTATATATATATATATATATACATATATATCTTGTTATTATTCTCCTCATTTGCGTTGTTTTATTCTTTTTATGGATTTTTTGTCTTGCTTTTATTAATATCGTAGAAATCGTTGCACTCGTCATGTTTATCTATACATACTCTCGTGTAATCCGCAAAAGAAGCATTCGCCGCGTTCCATTTTTCCGCTGTTGCAGAAATGAGGAAATATTGTACATCACTTTGAGCTCATAAAATAATTTTCTTGTATTTCATTTCGATTCAAATTGATGCGTAAAAATATAATCTGTCTTTCGGTGATATGCTCGTTATTTAAGATACAATATCTATAAAGTCGGGAGTATATAAACGATTGTGCGATTCGGTAAATTGACCTCAAAATTATCGAACCTCGATTGTTTGATCTTGCTAAATTAGGTTACAGCTGTAGATGTCCTATGACGTATGCGTTTCCATACTTTCTACAATTTTAATAACATTTCGCGCGCCGGAAAGCGTGGTCTCGTTGTTTTCGAACCGCGTCTGACTACAGCGAGAGCGCCACCACTTCTCGCTCGTGATGCGCAAAAATCGCGCGAGACCGTTGCAGATCAAATGGTACAACATAACTCTGATCAGTCATCTCTCTTTTTTGATTCTCAGTTCTCCAGTGTAACATCATCTTCTACGAATCGACACGCATCTTTCTACGAAGCATATTCTTCATCCATCGTCATAAATCGTCTCGATTTCACTGATCCATCACGAGAACGCATCAAGCCTAAAATCACGCTCTCACATAAAGTTATTCTTACAACTATCGTGTTCCCATCATAAGCGACTCGTTACGTAACCACGACCGCGCGGAAACGTGGACTATGTCGCTCTGCCAGCGAGGAATCTTAGTGGACATCGATCGAGCGAATCGATCGCGCGAGCACGTTGATAACGGAAAGCTCGCGATCTCGCTGCGACGATCATCTCGTGGCATCCGCGAGCGCCGCTCACGGCGGCTTCGTCGTCGGAGTAATTGCGTCGTAGATTCGTTCAACTGTGCGGCGTTCACGTGCGGCGGCGACGGCGACACTCAAGAAAGATCAATGATTCCGCGATTTACGGCATCGGTTGTCGGACCTCTTCGCAAACCTTCTTCGGAGAGCCAGAACGCGCGTGGTGCACGCGCGGCGCACGCTTCTCGATCCGCGCACCCTCGAAGCTTGCCAACTCGGAACGTTCATCCACTTTGCTTTTTTTCTCTCTCTTCCTTATTTTTCTCCTTCCTTTCCCTTTTCTCCTTCCGTCTGCGTGTTCTCCGTTCTCCCAGTTTCGACAAGGCTTTCGGTCTTCGTCGCTCGGCTCGGCTCGACTCGCGACGGCTTCGCTGACCTTTAAACCGGCCGTAGGTCGGGGGTCATTGGTATCCGGTCCATGTCACGTCGAAAAATCGATGCAGCCCGGTGTGTACGACGGTAGCCGCGGCTCCACGCCGGTAGCGCGGATACAACGTTACCGTCAACAACGTCAATCGGGCGCGACGCGTCGCGCGGTTTCTCGCCGGTTTTTCACACGCACCCTCGGCTTTGCCAACGGCTTTGTCTTCCCTCGCTCCGATCCTTCCGCTCGATCTCGCTGCGCGTTTCAACCGCTGGCACCGGTTCGCGACGAGCGCGCGGCGACGACGGCGGCCGCGTGGTTACGCGAGTTCAGGCAAAGCCGAACTAGCACCGGTGCACGTCCGGGACGACCGCGTGGGTTGATATTCAACCCTGCACCCGCTGCCAGCAACCATCCCGGTCCCCCTCCCCTCTTCCCGCCGTCCGCTGCCCCTCTCTCGGACCTAGCTTCCCCCGCGAGCCAAGCTAGTGACTCCGTTGTCGCGCCATCCGCGTCTCGAGCCCTCTGCTTCTGCCCTTCTCCAGCCTCCCCCCGCGTTATTGCAACCCTTCCGTCTCCTTTCCGCCGTCGATCATTCGAAAGCCGTCGCGAAGACGCAACAAGAAATGTCCGCGCTCGGTGCATCGTGCGACGTAATGCGTCGTTGTGCAGTTGAATGAGGGGGAGTGGGAGAGGAAAAAAAGGCGGAGGGAGATAGAGAGAGAGGGAGAGTAAACGAGAGGGACGCGGACGAGAGATGAACGCGCGCGCAGCATGGGAAATCGGGAGGTTGAATGAAGAGCGTGAATGGCTACGTGACGGAAGAAGGGTTGGAGATCGAGACCATTCGGGACATGCCGCCGTTCGACCCCCGCTGAGGAAAATTACACGTTGGCGGGCAACGCGATGCGAATAATGCATTTTGTATGCAACGAACGGAAGAGAGAGAGAGAGAGAGGTATGCACGGTCTGCAGTTTATAGATCTTTCTTGCTATAACTGCGACTCGAGTAATCCTTTCGCTCGATTAAAATATCGGAATCGCGTTCTCGATAATCCCGTTGAAATCGAAAATATTCTGATAACGGCGGTTGCACTGAGTAGTTGCATTAAGTCGCATTCAACACGATTAAACGGGACCAACCGTTGATTCACAGCACGTTAACTCCAGTTTGAGTTGTGTCGTACGAAGAGATGAATCACAGGCGATGATTTCAGAGTGATCGATCTCGAATATGTAATTACGATGCTCATATCTATTCCCTTTCTATTCCCCTGCGAAACTATTTTTATCGAAATGCTAAAGGGCTTTACCAGCTGTCGTTTTCGAGAAGCGTTTTATTGCGTCGTTGTTCTATATATGAGAGGCATGCGTTCTATATACATATAGCTCGGTAACAATGGTTCTCCACGTGCGCAAGTCAGTTTCAGACTCGGTACGATGAAATGCCAATTTCGAATGTGACGCACATGCGTAACATTAATGCGCGGGATGTGCGCGGTAACGGGAGGAGGATGCGAAGGATGACGGAGGATGCAGTAGATCAGCTGACGAGCGAGATACAAGACTAGCAAGAGAAAAGAGATTATTAAACATGTTACAATTATTTCCGGAAAACGTTAATCGTTCATTTCGTTACGCGTATAATTATATCGAGGGAGTTAAATTTGTTATTGCAAAATATCAGTGCACAGTTAAAATATGAATTAAATACGTTATTCAGGAATCCGTGCAGAGAGAGTTCCGAGAGTTTGTTGAATTAAACATTATTTTCCAGGTAAAAGATCTGGCACAACTAAAATTATTTTCGCATTTCCTCAGCAAAAAAACGATTTGAACTATTTTAAAAAGAGAAGATAAATCTTTAATAAATTCGCAGAAAATGCTACGAAATATGCAATGGAATATTGGGTTAATGGAAAGTCCGTGCGGATTTTTTTGGCGGAATTCAAATTTTGTATTATATATGTAAGAATTGATACAAAGCGTTTTGCGTTTGAATTTCGCTAAACAGATTCGCACGGACTTTCCGGCCACTCCGATTAATAATTACACGTCAGCAATATCATTAAAAATTAAAAATTTTCTTAAATAAAGTGCGCCATATATACACGTGTGTGTGCACATTTATCTCAGCGATAATGATGTTTCTTACACGTTTCGTAAAGTGGAACAGATTAACCGCGTCGATCATCTATAAGTTATCTCCTTTATCGCAGCCATGGACTGTAAAAATCGTCATCATTGTGTGTGCACCGACTGTCTCTTTCCTATTAATGCTCCGGATGGCGAACAATCATCACGCGTCAAGCACCGGTCAATTTTGTGGCTCGTTCCGAGTAAGATCAACGTGGAGAGATCGGTCAGTGCATCATAATTTACTCGACAATGATGTATACGATCTTTTCCTCCGATTGCGTCAAGCGTTAAACGATCGAATCTAGATTACTAGAATCTAGATTAATTACGTCTCGTGTCCGGTCGATCTTTCCGTCTTCCTCGATCGCACATCTTTTTACGCTGCATTTTCTCGTTTTCCTGTTGCAAGCGATTGTCGTGAATCGAGACACTCGCAGCCGTAAAAGAACGAGTGCACAGTATTTACGTGGAATTGAACGAGGCACGCGATGGGGAGACAAAGGCGTAGATAATTGTAATAATGACGTGCGGATGTGGGAAACGCGTGAAAGGGATCGTTATCGCGGAAGACCCCGCGGGAAACCGAGGAAATATACCGGGGGAAAACTCGTTACGTCCAGCACTTCCCGTCGTAGACGCTGGCCAGGCGCTGATTCTACACGCGTTGGACTCTGATCCGATGCTGCGATATATCTCCGAGAGTTCTTACCGTCACTACTACATCGGGAGTCGACCTTTCTCCTTTTCAACTTGAGGTCTTGAAACAAGCTCATGTTGTCTATCTCACACGGGCTGCTCGGTAGGGTCATAATTCCTGCAAGCAAAAATGATGAGCGTTAGCAGCCAGTTTCGTCGTCTCCCGAGCGATTGTCAATAAAATTCAATTATTTAATTATTTACGATTCGGTTCATAAAGAGATAGTGGATTCCATAGAGCTTCAGTAAATTTACGCTTGCCTTACGCAAAAGTTGAGATCACGAAACTATTCGTTTCGATTGTCGTCGTTGTAGATCTCGAACTTGATTCACCCGTCCATCGCGGTTTTGTTGCATAGTACAATTATCGTGCCATAAAAACATTATTCTTTTCCGCAAACGATTATTATCGATGCAGAAATACCAGCAATGACAATACTTTGCGATTTCGGGAATCTGGTCGAGCTATAAATATCCCTTCACGAGAATCTGCGGTTTACCTTACTACCCTTCATGGGCCTCGCGAGTTCTCAATACGCGCTTCTGCTCGGAAGCGGTCAACTATCGCGCGCCATTCGGGTACGAGCGAGTAGTCCCGCGACGTGAAAGTAAGTACGCGTCTGCCGCGATTACGGCGAACACATAGTTCGCCATTAACCCCGCTCCAGTCGGCAATAGGATACAATTGGACGGATAGCGTGGCGATGCTCGTGTATCGTTCACCGTTGATGCGCAAATTGACGTTTTCCGTTTACGCGGTTCCCGCGGCATCTCGGCGTCGCGTCGCGTCGTAATCGAAGTCGAATAATTAACGACGAGAACCCTGTCGCGTTGCTGACCCCCCTCGGCTTCACGCGGGCCCCCCAATTTCTTGCTAGCCCCCCGGACTTCTTGCTGGCCGACGATGACGAGTTTTACGAGCGCGCTCGCCCCGGTCTAGCGCCGAGCGAGACTAGGTCTACCCGGGGACGACCGCGAGTGCAACGGAGGTCACGTTAATAACGCGACGCCGGCGATAATAACAAATCGCGCGTTTTATCGCGGCCGCGGCGAACAATTGCTCCGATCGGCCGTGCGGCTGAAAGATCGGACGTCCAAGCGATTTTACGACCGGCGCCCTGACCTAGCCAACGCGGTCGTTTTAATAAGGATGATGATGCGCGCGTCAATCGTCAATGCGTGGCGGGTTTTTACGTACCGCTTCGTCACTTCGTTCTGGGGAACGCGCGCTGTTTGCGCTCGTATTGTTACACCGATGATATTCATTCTCTGTGCACTTTTTTTGCACTTTGTCTTCTTTTTCGTGGTGGATGTAACGCGGTGCGAGAACGCGATATGGACCGTGGTTTGTTAGGGAGATATCTGATCTTTTCAGAAACGGTATATGTTTGTGGACAAAGAAGTAATGTTGGACTAGGCAGCACAAGTTTCAATTTTTTTTTCTTGAACTAGTTTTGAATAAAAGTTTTAATTTGTTGAACAAAATCTGCTGGTTATCGAGAAACGCGATTATTATAAAATGTTTCTCAAGCGTTTGTTCGAGAGTAACTTAATTGAATTTAAAAATAATGTTGTTTAAAATTATAAATAAAATACGTTTATGTTTTCTTAATAAACGTTGATACATAATTCTCTCGCGTAATCAAATTCACAGCGTAACGATGCGCAATGTATGTTTTCCGTTAAGCGTGATTCGCTATCTGTGACATTAAATCAATATTTTACTAAGAGGAGTTTAATCGACCATCCTGTTATTACGTCGCGCAGTCTCTCGATAAAAGCAATTTTACGATCACGAGATGTGATGACGTTTACGCGTTATTTAGCGCAAGTCGTCTCCGTTTCCACATCCGAAGTTGCAGGCTCAAATAATTCCGGAATTTACTCCCGGACGAAAGTTGGACGCGATGTGTCTGCTAATGATCTCGTTGAAGTAGAAGTAATTCGGCGCTTAGGAGTAGGAATAGCGAACGCTTCGTGTTAATTAAGAGTCGACATTAACATGGTATTATTCGAGAAATCTCGAGCGAAGACTCACGCAGATTTCCGTCGCGTTATTACATATCGTGAGATATTCCAGCGAACATTTACATTCGCACCTTGCATTTCGCGTTTCACGTTCGCGTTTTTTCACATTTTTTCTTCGCATGACTTCTCACATTTAGCATACTAAATATCGTAGTTACAGTAAGAAAGCGATTGATTCTCTTTTCCGTAAATTGTTAAAATAAATTTCTCGTTCTATTATACGAGATCTGTTTTGCAGGAAGATTCCTGCACGAGTGTCTCTGCAATGGCGAATTTTAATTGCGCCCTCTCAAAATGTTTATAGCAGTAGTATTATGGGATATTTATATTGCGGAACGGTTGTTTGTTAAGATGAGGAGGAGATGCCAGAAAGAGAAGTTTATCAAAGTAGACATACTCTCGGTGCGACGAGAGGCTTTCTATTTGTTTTCTGTGTGCGAACTCCGTTCAACTAATTTGAGCGACATTAATATTCTGTAACATTGTCTGTCTCCATTTCGAAAGTTGTTTATTCTAGGATGCTGTAGAACTTCTTGTAGCTACACGCTCTTCGACGCAGTCTACCTGCTTGCAAGTGCAAGCTATACCTATAAGTGAGTTCCGTGTTTAATTAATGTCTAGCATATCATCTGTTTGCATTCTATCTGCTGTTGTCACTCATAGATTATTATTATGTACAGTGAGTGCAAAAAGTATTCGTACAGGGGAGATTTCTTTGAAAAAATCCTTATTTGTAGAAAATAAACTTTAATTAACGATATATTAATACTGAATACAATATATGTTATATCTCTGAATAATATTACATCAAGCAAAATATAATAATTGAAAGATATCGTCCTTATAATTAACAAAAACAAAAACTTGTAGTAATTCAATGCGCAGAAAGTATTCGTACAGTTGAGAGATTTAGATTGTAGCGTTGCGACACAAGTGTTTACGTGGAGCTTTTTTGTTTACAATAGGAATGTGTGTTTTACTTCTCGGTTACGGTCCTAGAAATACTATCCATATCAGTCTTACTGCGTTATTAGAGCAAAATGGGTCGCAAGAATAAGGAGATTAACGAAGAAGAGCGAAAAATCATTATTAAATTACACAATCAGTGTAAATCTCTACGGGAAAGTTGCTCAGCTCATCGATAGACCTCGATCAACAGTCCAATCAATAATTGACCGTTTTTGTATTAGAAAAACAGTTAAAAATAAACCAAGAACCGGCCGACCACAAGCCTTCACTGAAACCGACAAACGTTTCATTCTTCGCCGAGTAAAGCTGGATCCGAAAACAAGTGCTCCAAAGATTGCGGGCGAACTAAAAAATCGCGGTGTGGACGTTTCCGCTAACACAGTTCGAAATGTGTTGCGAGAAAACTGATATCATGGCCGTGTTGCCAGGAAAAAGTTCTGAGTAAATGCGACTAATCGCAATAAACGATTAGAATTTGCGAAACAATACTTAAATAAACCGGATGAATTCTGGAACACAGTTATTTTCTCAGATGAGAGCAAATATAATATTTTTGGCTCCGATGGCAGGCGTATGGTATGGCGTAAAAAAAAAAACAGAATTAGACCCAAGAAATCTTATACCGACGGTTAAACACGGTGGCGGTTCTGTACTTGTTTGGGGGTGTATGACCGCAGCTGGAGTCGGCAATCTGCATTTTATTGACGATATAATGGACCACTAAATGTACATAGGGATTTAAAAAAAAATCTTCATACTAGTGCACAAAAATTAGGAATCGCGGAAAAATATATTTTCCAACAGGACAATGATCCTAAACATACAGCATATAATACAAAACAATGGCTTTTATATAATGTTCGGAAACAATTATATACACCTCCCCAATCACCTGACCTCAATCCTATTGAATCCTATTGAACATTTATGGAAAATTCTTGGAGATGCTATTAGAAAAAGGCAAATTTCTAATCAAAATGATTTAAAAACAGCTCTTCAACAAGAATGGAATTCTATCTCATCAACTGTCACGCAAAAGTTGGTACATTCGATGAATCAAAGACTACAAGCTGTAATTAATGCTAATGGAAACCCTACAAAGTATTAATTAATAAGTTTTTTTAATTAAAAAAGGAGTACGAATACTTTCTGCGCAAGGAATTAATACAAGTTTTTGTTTTTGTTAATTATAAGGACGATATGTTTCAGTTATTATATTTTTGTGATGTAATATTATTCAGAAGTATAACATATATTGTATTCAGTATTAATATATTGTTAATTAAAGTTTATTTTCTACAAATAACGATTTTTTCAAAGAAATTCCCCTGTACGAATACTTTTTGCATTCACTGTATATGTTTAAAGTTCTTTTGCATATATTGATTTGTATATTAGTTTAGATTTATACACAGAAATAATTTTATAAACATTTTATCTCCGATGCACGACCGTTACTGTTGAAGCGTTAATTAGTTGAAACATATTTTTCTTTCAACCATGTTTCTGCAAAGATTTTTCTTATTTAAATATCGTAAATAGCTTGTTCAGAAAACAAATACATGCATCGCAAACACAACGGTGACAAGCTCAGAATTTTTTTAGTGGTTTTGTCGCACAGACGTAAACATTTTACATTGCACATTTGAGTGCAAATGCATCACGTTTTAATTAAACATACATATTTCTTTTCTCTCGTCGTCCAAGTATCCAAACCAAAGTTTAAAAAACAAACTAAAAATCGAGTCCAAACAAACAAATTTAAAACCGCTAAAGTTGCCGGTGTGGTTCGCTTTAGAAGCAAAACGGATGGAAACGGGGTCCGCGGGGGGGTGGCGGGGGCGAGGAAAAGTATTTTAATTATTGTCGGAGGCACAAGTACGAGCGTATCGAAAGATGGCCAGCCGCGCAAGTGGTGTGAACGGTGCTTAATCAGCCGCGCGGGCACGTGTGTGTGTTTATACGTGTATGCGGGAACGGCGGTGTGCGCGCGCGACGCTAGATGGCACGGGCACACGTCTGAGCGGCGCGAAGCGGCACGGGGGAGCGCATCCACGCTGCCGCTAGGCACGCATGTGCACGTGCGCGGCGCACACACGCTCGCCCCGGTCGAGGTACGTGGTAGCAGCGCCGGGGTCCTTGCTCCCTGCCGTATGTGGGTCAGCAGTCTCACACACGCCGCTATTCTTGCGTAACCAATGCATGCATACGGTCGCCGCGGGTGCGCGCGCGCCTGCGAGCGAGCGAGAGAGAGAGAGAGAGAGAGAGCTGCGTCGTGCGCATGCACGTATGCACATACACACATACGCGGCAGACGGAAAGTGCAGCCAATGCACTAACCTATGACAGTCTCTCTTCTTGAGAGAGGCCGCCCAGCGTCGCGTGCATACGTGTGTGAGAGAGTGCACGAACGAATGAGCGAACGAGTGAGCGAGAGAGTACAAGAGTGCGGCCCCAAGTCGGGCTCAAAGCCACGCGCGCAAGCTCGCGGCTATCTCGGGCGAGCTTTTTCGAGTTTCGCGCTGCTAGTACACTTCGCGGTACTCGCCCGATTTGCGCGAAAGCGCGATCCAGCACGAAGGCGGTTCCCTGGGTCTTTCTTAGCGGTGTGTCCACGGATGAATTCCCCTCCGTCGACACTCTCTAGTGTGTACTTTGAACACCGCTGATGAACGGCAGTCTTGAACAGTTCTCGCAAGATCGAATGGTGTTTTATTTTAATGCTACAAAATAACTCTTCGGAATTTCTTTTACTGAAAATTTTTAGATTATTGGCGAAAGAGAACGAAACAAAGCTTTATTTTCTTTGTTATTTTATCGAAGACTAAAAGCCGTAAATCTCGAGATAAATTTGGGATGTAAAATCAAATAATTAATTTCGATCGTTTATCATAAATTTCCCTAAGAAAAATATGTACACTTTCGATGAAAATGCATTCTCGGGTACGTTTGCGTGGCGAACATGTATTTGTTTTTGGGATACTCGTGGTGATGTGACCGCAAAGACGGGACGAGAGCGTGACGGAAGTTCACGTTTATGTCATGCCTTGCAGGAAGCTAATGTTTATTAACACCTTTCACGCCGCTGTTGGTTCATCCCGCGTTTATGTTCCTCGATCGAAAGGTTACAGCTTTCTACTTGAGAGATGCAGATGAGAGATGTAGATGTACTAGCCATCAATACTATTGTGTACTCTCCGGCTAATTTATTAAATATTAAATCATGCCGCGTTATATATTGGGTTGGCCAAAAAGTAATTGCGTTTTTTTCCAATAGATGAACATACATGTCTTGAAATGTAACTAACTTCATTCTAAACCGCAAATTCATTATGTAGGTTAACAACTCACAGTTCAAGCTTGTCTTAGAAAAAGCAAGTACACGATTTCGTTAACAATTGTTTCTTTGCCGTCGATTTCAAAATGGAAAATCAAAAAGAACATTTTCGTCATATTTTCTTTTATTACTTCCGAAAAGGGAAAAACGCTGTGCAAGCTCGTAAAAAGTTATGTCATGTATATGGCGAAGATGCTTTAAAACTGCGGCAGTGTCAAAATTGGTTTACTAAATTTCGATCTCGAGATTTTAATGTGAAAGATGCACCACGCTCAGGAAGGCCAATCGAAATTGATGATGACAAAACAAAGGCACTGATCGATTCGAATCGGCGTTTAACGACACGAGAGATTGCTGAGAATCTTAACATATCGAAATCGAGTGTTGAAAACTATTTAAAACGACTTGGATACATTAGTAAGCTCGATATTTGGGTACCACATGAGCTGAAAGAAATTCATCTCACTAAGCGTATTGACATCTGCGATTCTCTTTTGAAACGTGAGGAAAATGATCCATTTTTAAAACGTATGATAACAGGCGACGAAAAATGGATCGTCTACAACAACGTCAAACGAAAAAGATGGTGGAGCAAGCGTGATGAACCTGCTGAAAGCACTTGAAAAGCAGATATTCACCAAAGAAAGATTATGCTGTCAGTCTGGTGGGACTGTGTATTTTGAGCTGCTTGCAAGGAATCAAACCATTAATTCAGACGTATACTGTCGTCAACTGGATAAATTAAATTATTAAAATGATGCCATCAAACAGAAACGTCGAGAATTGGTGAATCGCAAAGGTGTTGTGTTTCACCATGATAACGCTAGACCACGTACAAGTTTGGTCACTCGTGAAAAATTGTTGCAGCTTGGATGGGATGTGTTACCATGATGTTACCACATCCACCATATTCGCCAGACCTGGCACCATCAGATTACCATTTGTTTCGTTCTTTGCAAAACGCCTTGAATGGTAAAACCTTGACTGCTGATGAGGATATCAAATCGTTGTTGGAATTGTTTTTTGCTGAAAAAGATAAGAACTTTTTTGAGCGCGGAATCATGAAGTTGCCTGAAAAATGGCAAAAGATAATCAAACAAAATGGACAATATATCGTTTAATAAAGTTTTTGTTTCCCATGAAAAATTCGCCTTTTATTTATATAAAAAAAACGCAATTACTTTTTGGCCAACCCAATAGAATTACATAATTATATTGATAATGAAAAACGGCGCTAGTTTTACAAAATCTTATACAATTCAGGACAAATCATACATGCCGACAATCATTAATCTTATTACAATTTATTAAAAAGCGCTAAGTGAAAAATTTTTATACTTGTGCAAATCCATCATCGTTGATGAACGTGCATCGTCTAACAAGACGGAAAAAAACTATCATTAAAAATTTATTAAGATATTTGCAAGAATTCCGTTGCAGAAATTTGACAATACAAACTAGCCGAGCGAGTCATTATAAAATCATCGTCGCGTCCGGTCCAGAAAATCATGTCGTGTGATTAGAATCGTCTTGTCAATGCGAAGGCTGCGCTTTCTAAATGAAGATGGATACTCGATTGAGAAATCCCATGACGATCTGAGATCGTTGTTCAGAAATCGGCAACGACGTCTGCTCGTAAACTCCGCTCGTGAAACAAGCGTCCGATTCTCTCTGTCGTAGATTTTACCGCTACGGCGGATGGTGAAAGTGACTCTCCCACGCCATGACATCCTAGGTCTATATAACTCTCCCACTTTTGTGCCCGTGTCGGTTCCTCATCGTGTCTCCTAGATACGATAGTCTTCTCCTGCCCTCCCGTTTCTCCCTTTTGTCGCGATTCTCGTCGCAGAGCACCGCTTCGCCACTGCGACGCTGCATAATCGAACAATGTGTCTCTCATTGTAACAATCACACACGTAAGAATCCGTTTAGGAAGACAAGACCGAAAGATGATTTATACACAAAAATAGGAAATTGCATTAATAATATGATTTTTTGTTTCTAGATCGCTTTCTTTTTGTTTTTATTTTTTGCGTCAAGTTGAGAAATGTTCCAGTTACTGTGGAAGGTACAAGGTATAATTATCTTATCTGTGAAACCGTTATGTGAAAAGATAAATTAGCACTTATCTAAGCGGACCCACATGAATATATGGCAGCGCCTCGTCTTTTAGCGTACCTTAAAGTTATCAGCGGAAAGAGGTCACCATACAAGGTGTTTCTTGTTTCTTAACGGACTTTTGGCGACGTAATTCGATTGTGACGAGTACGATTTGATATCGGCGTCGCGTTGACTCGTTAACAGATTGAAACGTCTGGGCTAACACAGTAACAGACGTGATACTGAATCATGTTATTTTCATTAACTGGAACCATCGTGGACGTTTGTAAAATTAATAATTTATGGGATGTCTCGTGTAGTTATTGAAAACTTATCTCGATACACTTTTCGAATGTTAAAATATGCAGAAGTAAAAGATTGCTTGATTTTGGCTCCATCGATATTGATTCCAGTCTTGAAAGCGATAATGCACGAAGTACCGTAAATAAACTGTCATGTCTAAAACGAACGAATTTTCGATTTGTACGAGCTGTCGAATATTTTATCTCGCTGCTTTTGCAGATGTTTCTCGCGCTGTCGATGTATTAGCTGGCGTATCGACGACTCAATTCGCTACTTAAAGGGTCAGATTCCTAATCGCTTCGTGTCGTTGTCACAATGTAGAGCCAGCTGCTGCTGCTGTCAGGCTCCGATCTCGTTTACCCGGCTTTCTTTTCCGACGATCGAGAGCTCCTCTCCGTCTGTCGTGATACGGATGCAACGTGGCGAGCGACCGACTCAGAAATATCGTGAGACAATTGAAGGTTTTATCGCGGGGCGGGAAAAATGTTATCTCGCTCACCGTCCGGTCGTTCACCGCGATATGTACACCTACTCGCGTTTTATCTGAATCGGCACCAATTACCCTGGCCGACCAGAACACACTCCGTGCATACAAGAAGAAAGTTCTTGATACCTGGCGACGTATCGTACGTGCCTCGTGACGCTCGCGTTCCCGTTAACTTCCGCCCCGGAATGAGGGAGATCCCCGCGCGTTAAGGGGATCCTGGAGTGGCCAGTGAACTCCGTCGCGGCGTCTGAATTACTGGCGGAATCGATGATTTTCCTGTATTTTCTTTTTATTGAATTCACGGAATGAAAAATCCTTTTCCACGATGAAAGTACACACAATAATGTAATGTGAAAAGCAGGACTTAACTTTCCAAACGGAAAAAAATCACAATTTTTGATTCAGCCACGATTTCACAGGCATACGTAGGCACGAAATGATCACGAATCTTTCTGCACTAATTACTTTTACACTAGGCTTCTAAACTCATTTCTAAAAGCTTCCCCATATTCTTTCATTTTGTTCCGTCCTTGCGATTATCGAATTTTGGCCACACAAACTGCAAAACATTTATATTAAGAACATTAACGTACGAGGTGACGTCACAATAAGCCGATAATAAAACTAAATTTTTTTTGTCGGTTTTAACATAAAGTCGAGTTTCGCTCGGTATATTTCTTTGTATACTTTAATCGTGGAGAAGGATTTTTCATTCTATACAATCATTAAAGAGTAATTAGTACAGTAAGATCGACCAATTCCGCCGGTAATACAGACGACTCCAGGATCCCCTTAAGCGCGCGGCAAGACTCCGACTCGCGAGGTTTCTCCAACGAACGCGGAGGGAGGCGCGGGTACGCGCAGATATTGTCTTTCAATTTGTCCGGCGAGGACGCGGGCAAATAGAACGAAAGCGACCGGGCATGGAGAGCCGCGGAGACACCCGGCATGTGTGCGTGTGTCTGATGCTCGGGCTCGGGCGAGTGAGAACGGCCAGTGAGAGTCGGCGGTACGTTCTCGGTACGTTGAACCTCCGTAGTGAAAGTTTCTATTATAGCACTGGCCTTACCTTACTTTTCCTACGGCAAGCTCTACCGTGTTGTGTCATAAGCGCCGACGAGCGAGCGGCCGAGCGTCGCGGTAAAAGATCGGGATCCGTTCCGCCTGTTCCCGCTCGTCGACGTGCTCGTCGGCGCGCGATTTAACGGAACATCGCCGGGGAAGTGCGCTCGTTCTCTTCTCGCCCGTTTCGGTAACCGAATGGAAGTCGCGCGCCGTTCCTTCCTTCACGGTTAACGGATTCACTGGGTTCCTGATGTCGCCGATCGCGATGGAGCGTCTCGTCTCTGGAGCGAGTCCTCGCGATCGGCAAAAAAAGCGATCGCACGACGTGATTGAAAATTTACGCTTTTTCGTAATAGGCTAGTCGATGACTATTGATTGTTTTCGATGCTTCGTTGCATTCGATTGAAAGCGGAAGGAAAATAGAAGCTGCGATTGTCCGTGATGTTTTCCAGTTTTGGAAGAATCTAATAAAGATAGATAGATTATTTACAAATCTGACTCAATGCCAAGGAGCTATTGGGCTTTCGAAGATTTAAGAATTTATGACAGATTGGATCTCCGATGGAGATCAATGTCGATCACGTTGAATCAGCCGAAGTGCGATACGGTTCGCCGATTCGACATTGCGGAAGTCGCGGACGCGGCGTGATTACTGCCCCCCTTTTATTCGCTTAGTCACTTTCTGACTTTCTTCGAGCCGATGCTAGCGGCTTCAGAACATGGTGATTTAAGAAGCAATGCGGTAACAATTCACCGTGAGATTTACAAGTAAAATTTTGAAAGCGATATTTATGTCAAAATGGAATAAATTTAGACTCAAACTAGAAAGTTACTGTCGAAATCTCGCGATGGTCAGTACGCATTTTATTGCCGAGTAAATATGACCGTTCAGTATTACGTACGAATATAATATTTAACAACCGTGCAATTGGTCAATGATTCAAATTTCAATGTGAAAAGTTTTGTTTCATTGAGATTCCTGTAGTGCAACGCTATCTATATCTCGTTATACCTATTGGAAATGCCACGTGTCCTCTCTGACGTTTCGAAGTTTATAAAATACGCTACTGTATCACACACACGCAGTTCTTTTTTTTCGTCTCATCATACATACGATATACTCGAACATAAAACCAACGCAATAAAACTGCGCCCGAGTAAATTTGTTTCCGCGGATCCGCAGTTAGCTAACTCGATGCGTATGCAGCGTATCAGAGAGAACAATTTTCTTTTTGCTTTCTCTTTTTTTACGAAGCACCAAGTTTTCGAAAACACGCAAATCGGGATGCGGCTCGCCGACTGAATGTTGAACCGCGTTGAGACGCGTTCGTGTCAAAGGGTAATTTATGCCTTTTACGACTCTACTCCGAGTGCTGTGTTATATATGTTTTTAACCAAGTTTTACATCATATTTCTCACTCACACGTATACGATGTGAGAAACTGGAAATAAACGGAAAAAAGATAGTTTCGATATTTATTTTCTTGTGAAGCAGCTTAATTCTATCGAAGCTGCTTCCTGTCACCGATAGCTGTTACGACAGGAAGCCTCGTTGGCGTTCTTGAAAAATCGCGGCTTTCTGCAGCGCGCGCGAAAGTGCACGCCGCAAAGTTCGCGAAACCGCGTTACGACACTTACAACGCGAAACGCGGGGATCAGGGTTGGATTGGAAGATCGCGCGATTTAGGAGGAAAGCCTCGATGAAATTAACATAATTGATGCGGTGACGTTTTCTTCACATAAGCTGGTTCAAGAAAACCGATATCCTTTTTACGAAAATTTTCGTTAATAAAAATCGGTTAAGATAATAATCGGTTTTTCTTAAACAAAAATATCGCGTCGCAAAATAATTGTGACAGGAAAGAGTCTAATTCGACAGAAAATATCTTTTTATTTTTAGTACTTCATGTTTGAGAAATGTGATGTAAAACTAAGTTAAAAAATATATAATATATATCTTTATCGCGCGGAATAAAATCGGATTTTATACATTTCTGATCCGAAGTTAATAATAAGTAGCAATAGTGGTTCTCTTGAATTTTTGGCAAAAAGAACCGTGGTCTCGGATACTTTCATCTTTATTTAATACATTTCTCTCAGCGTGTCGATCGGACGAGAGCGACTACGTACGTTTTAATGATTCTCAGCCAAGTCCGCTGCTCGTGGTTGCGCTCTGTTGCAATCTGGGGCAAAAGTGCCGCGCGACGTTCCCAGCAATCTCGGCGGAATCGCTTATTGCGCAACGTGTATCGGCGATAGCGATCGCGTGTAATCTATCGGGAGGGAGAACGTCAACGAAAGATGGGTACGTTTCCAGGCAGAACAGATCGATTTCCCTCGTTCTCGATGCGAGATTTCGTACGTGCCTGTCGCGCGCGGGTGTCCCGCGCCGGTCGGACCAAGTCGCATCGATCGTTATTCACGGCCGAGCGGACGCGGGGATTAATATTTATCGGATGTCCGTAGCGATGGCTCGCGCCACGCGAAAATCAGTCACGCCGCTCTCCACGAGGCGACGAGGCGTTCTCCGTTGGGAAATAACCTCGGAGTCTGCGGATATTTTCGCGAGGACGCTCGATTTAGCGGCGAAGCGCGTTTCGTCGAGCGAGCGCGCCAGAAAGAGAGACGCGACAAACGAGATTGCGTGCCGACGGACGCGATTATTTCGCGCCGATATTTCGTCGGCGGGGCGTCAACCTTCGTCATCGGCCGGCGAGACGGCGAGACGGGGAGGAGGGGCGGCGGGGGATGACGGTATCGGTTCTCGCTCATCGTGTCTCCCGCACGGGTTCGAACGGAAGCCGCGGCGAACGCGGAAGCGGAGCGCGGGTAAAGCGTTACGGAGCGCTTTTTCGCGCATTCCGAGTCGGCCGAGCGGCGGACTCGGCGCAATTGTGATTTGCAATTAGCGAGGCGTGCGATTGTGAAATCGTGTCGCGGTGTTATTGACCCGACGGGGACGCCGTCGAACTGACACCTCGTTGCACACCTCGAAAATCAATTCCGGTCGAAACTCGTCTCGTTACCGCTCGCGGGTTTCTGCCTTGAGCAGTTTCACGCGCACGCGGACGGCTCCGGGCAAGCAGGCGACGCGAGTGGCCACCGTCAATAGTAGATATCGAGAACGGAACTTGCCCTTTTGAGCGAAAGGGCCGAGTACGAGATCCGGCCAGGAGTTGGGCGACCGGTGCCCTTTATATTGCAAGTGTATTGACGAATCGTATTGACTCGCAGAGCACGATTTGCATGAATAGAAAGGTAATAAAATGAAAAGAACTGCGTTTTACCGAATGTTCCGAGTTTCTTGATAAGCTCCGAAAATGTTGTTTTGGTATTCTTACATTTTCATTTAAAACGATTGTAGACATGCACAGTGTTAATTGATTGTACATGTTCAGTAATTCGCTCGCTAAGACTTCGGAAAGACTAAATCAAAAAATACGAAATGAATGCCACCGATCAGTAGCTGCGTAGTGTTTTCGAGAAAAATGACTTCATGTATAAGCGTGTGCGTCTGTTTGACTATGTATCACCTGCGTTTCTATTGGCTAGAAACACGTGTTATGTGTGGCCTTAGAATTTGTTTACTATACACCACTACTCATTTTAATAACAAGTATCATATGCTCTCAATGCAAGGTGCACGTGCAGGGTACATTCTCGATTAATAAATTTTCCTAGCATAATTCAGAATATTGAGAGAGTAGTTTTAAAATTAATAAAATATTGCAAGAAACATAACGTTATTTATACATTTTTATTTCACTTTTTATCCGTTTTTCTCATGATAAATCACGTTTTCGCGATTTGCCGGATCCTGTGCATTCGACATACAATATTATTACATGCAATATATTCAAGCATAAATATAATAATAAATATAAATATAATATAAATATAATAATAAAAATAATAAAAAATAAAATACATAGTCACACGGTTCAGCGAACGTCAGATATTTCCCATTCGTTTCAATTTCGTCGGATCGACCGTTGATCCCGATTGCATTGTAAAAAAGTTTCGTTTTTCGTAACGCAATTTGATATGTGTTGCTTATATTTATTGGAAACGCTATGCGCTCTTCAACATTCCCATCAAGTATTACATGTTAAACGAGTCATCGCTCACTCGTGTTGTGTAGGTGGACTTTCGTACACAGTATGATATGAACATCTCAGATATAAAACCGATGTAATGAAAATTTCCTTAAACAAATTCAACGTACATTCGCCTATCGCGATACGCCACGAGGCTACTAAGCGTGTCGTAATAATCACGATTTCTATTAATTTTATTCTACACGGAAATCGAATATCGAATTTCGATGGAAGGTTGTCCGCCTTTAGCCTTTAGCAAGTTGGAATCGCGATTAGAAAATTGCGGAATGGCCCTACCTTGGAGGACACTCATCTTCGCGCACATGGAGGAGTGCCGACCTTGAAGGACGCTCATCTTCGCGCACATGATACTGTCGCACAGCTGTGATCCAGTGCAGAGTCGAATCGTAGGTATTCTCCCTAGGCACCGACGACGACAAGAACGCCTCGTGTGCCAACTTGCCAGCCAGGGTCACGCACTGATCTACGATCCGTGTGGCGTCGCGGATTCCTCGTTCAAGGATTCGCACAGGACGGAGTCGCACGGAGTCGCAAATAACAACCGGCCAAATATCGTTCTTCTACGCATGTCGATTCCTCGATCACTCGATCACTCAGCTGATGCGTAGTCCACGATCAGAGCCAGAATTAAGCTGAAGAGAGAGGCGCGGCGATCATGATCGGTCTGGGCAACCGCGACGAGAACCGTCGCTTCGTGAAATCGTTCGATCAACGATCCCAAACGCGGACGGTGCAGTCCCCATACGCGCGCGGGGACTTCCGCGAGACTTCCGCGAGACTTCCGCGAGAGGCAAGAAGGGTCCGCAGGCCCGGAAGAGGACGGCGCAGGAGCGCGATGTGGACGCGTCGCGCGACCCAAACTTTTTGGGGCAGCCGGTTGGGAGAGCGTGCGGGCCATGCGATCCGACCAAGTCGTGGATCCGCTGTCGCGGTTCGGTAGTGGTGGTACCGGTGACCTCGATACCAACCGAGGCCCTCCAATCCCAACGCCCAATGCCAAAAAACCGACACGCGTGGCGTGTGCACGCCAGGAACTTTCACTCTTTCGACGATGGATGATCCCTCGGGACGGATCAGCTAGGCGATGAAGGGGTTGAAAATTTATGAATGAGAGTAGTCAGATTGGTGGCTAAGTCGGTAGTTCGATCGTTCGCGATCGGTTGACGCGTTATTTTGATCGTGGCGCTCTAACGGGATAAAATCATCGACTCCGCCTGCGGAGTCTTTCGAGACTTTCTCTTCTTTCGGGACGCTTGATGAATCACGTTGACATGTACTTTGGGCATACGAGTGGACGCGATATGGGTCAGAGGGGAAGTGAGACATTGAGAAAGATAATATTCGAAATGATACGAGAAATTAGGTCTTGTATACTCAGGAACATTGCGTTGTGTATATTGATGAGAAAGATTCGAATTTTCAATGAATCCGGGAAGTTATTTCATTTTGTTGCAAAATCTCTGATGATTTGTCCGTGACGTGATATGTAGTATTTGTAAAGTGGTGGTGGTAGAAACAGATCCGGAAAAGTAGAAGAGTCATGTTATTTTTGACTAAATGACAATCTGAATAAAAATAATGCAGAAACTATAAGTGCGATGATTCACGGCTTAGCAATCATTTTATATTATACTGATGAATGAGAACAACATTATATATGTACAATAAATTTATATTGAAAACACGTGGAAAGAACGAAGGTCAAGGCGAGATTGAACTTTCGTGAAGATAAAATTATGCCGAGGAACCGGTAATCTCAATGATCATTCTACGCGAAATCATCGATCGATATATAGATACAATTGATAGTCAACTTCCTGCATAACTTTCATTCTGTCGCAATTTTTGAAAATGTAAAATAAACGCGTTTCATGAATCATCTCATATGTAGGAAATTCGCAATAAACACATCCGTAAATTTAAATAATTAAAATTTCAATGACACGAACCGCCGTATTATTTCTATTACTTTCAATATTTTCAGCTGTTATTAATAACCGCTGTTATTAGTAACAGCTATTCGACCATACAAACTTGTTACTCGAATATGTAATTTGAATATCAATATACTATGATAAACAGGTATACGCATACGATCCAGATTCGCTGAGAATTAAATTCCGAATATGGAAACAACGAGCCTTGCCATCAGTACTTTGGATGAATTTTTTCTTATTGCGATTTCACTCTCGATGGCAAGGCTCTTACGCGATAATCGGCCGTCCTCGTCTTCGGCCTCGCGGAAGATGGTCCATCGTGACTGCGGGGCAAAGTGAAAGAGAGACACGTGCAGCCGGACCGTCGAGTGTTTCACTTTTAACCGATAAGAAAGTAACGAAAGTCGCCGATGAAAGTTTCGGCTTCGCCCTGAACGAACGGGGGAGGCAGGAGGCGGCGGTGGCGACCTAGATGGGTGGACGGACACTTCTTCGAAAGTAAAAGTAAAAGAGCAGGACCTTGTGCTATCGCGTCAACATCGAGAAATAGCCCCTTGCCTCTCTTGATTTTCACGTTCACATTTGATTAGATTTTAATATATTTAAAACTGACGACTGGATTATTCAGGAAATTGTGAAATATTAAACGGTGGTAGTCCCCCCGTATTAGCACGCTCGCGATTCAGTGTGTATTTTCATCCATTTTTGCTAATATAGATCTTTTATATTTATTTCTTTTATATAATATATATATTTTTTTTCTATTGCTGACTAAAAATTAGTCGTTTTGAGAATTAGATATATAGTATCTTATATTCCACTTTGTATTCATACAGTTTTCGTACTTTCTAAATTTCTTTTTGCTTTATAATTCTGTCATAACATTTATTTTTGGAATAAGTATATCTATGTTTTTTTCTTAATTAGAGAATAATCCATTCTAATAAATACTCTCGCTTTTTCTTTCTTCGTTTCGGTTGCTGTTTCTCGCGCTGCACCGACCATGCAGATACCGGTTTTTGGCGAAACGATACCATCTTACAGGAAGATCGAACTCGGTGAAAACCGTGTCCTTCGAGGAACAGAGTTACATTACGTCACACATATGTGTCTTTATTGCTGTGCAATTTGTGCGAATACGTCGGCTCTGGTATCACGAGATGAACCAGTAAAATGCTCGCAGGGTACTTTTCCACGTGTGCGAAAGTCCATATGATACCAATTATACTTATTTCAGAAAAATTCACAAAACAGAAAATTAAAATATAGATTCTTTCAAACATTCTTGTATCTAAACAGCTCAGAAATTTTTCATAAATAAAGTAATAAAATTCCAATAATTATTGGCTAATAAAAATCCAGTAAAACTTGGCCGCACACTTTTCAATTGATTTGCGTTTCATTATTTTACCATCAAATATATAGTACATTAGTTTTTCTATTATGATTATTGACACAATGCATTATAGGAATTTGAGATTTAATAGACAGATAAGATAGCTTTAATAGACAAGTCTGTGGAATACAATAAATTTGCGAGATGACCACCTGAGCATTACTTCAACGAACAGCACATTCGCGCTGTTGCATAAATATGAAAAACTAATAATTATACGAGGAGATAATTTTTCAAGGACTTTCTCGCGCCGAAACCTGTTCCCGCGATGGGATTATGAAACTTCAACACAGATGCGTAGAGTCCTTCGGATACTTTTCAGGAATCCAAAAAGAACTTTACAAGTTACTTCTCCACGTTACAGATTCCCTCAGTCATCGAATCGACTCAGTCAGCCTCCGATTTTCACCGACTACGTTTTGTCCAGCTTATCAAAACGTCCTGAACATCCGATTAATGTGGAGGATTGTATGTCACACGAACTGTCGTTCACTCGCAATCGCATCGAATCTGTTGTCGATTATCGCCACGCGTGCGTCAGGTTGCCGGATCTTCCGGGCATTCGCGCGTGAATTCGCGCCGAACGCTCGCGTGCGCGAAATACCGGAATTCGGCCGAGTTGTCGACCGTCTCTGACTTTGCCGAGGCCAATTTCCCGTCGACAGGCGAGTACCCGCGGATGAGATTTTCCGTGAATTTTCCTGGACGTGCCAGAAGGATGGAGCGCGCGATAGAGAAGCCGGTGCATTCGTACGTGGCGGTGTGGGCAGTGCTGCAGTCGTTCGTACCAGCACACGCTGCGAGCGGTCGGCCATGGCACACTTACTAATGTCAATCACACCGGCAGGCATGCACCGCCGGCGTACGTGTGTGCATGCACGTGTGAACGCGCGCGCGCGCGCATACAGAGTGTTCCGCGACAGCCTCGTCCGTGGATTCCTCGATTAGTCGAGAGCTGTTGCTCCTTCCTGCGCAAGCGTAAAACTGGGAAACTTTTCCGGATTGAGTATTGTCGGTGAGATTTTGCATTCAGGTTCTATCGAATAACATAAAGTCCACGAAAGAAGAAAAGATCAAGTCTTTTCCGTCTCCCTGAGGCTTGATTCTTCGCATTCGCTTTGTTTATAATTAAAGAATTATTAATACTTGGAATAAGTTTCTGTTTGAAGCAGATCGACTGCAATGGGAAAATTCTTTGTTCTGTCGGACCGACATTGTGCAGCAGGCGCGAGTCTTAATAGAAGACGAATCCAGCAGCCTTTTGGCCTTTAACCCCCGCACAATTTCCTCGACCATCGATATCTCGGGCGGCGGTTGCGTCAGTGTAGCTCTGAACTTGAGTGCCCTTACGGCGGCGTTCGCGGCTTACACTCGAGGAATTGAAAGGCGTTTCTCGAGATCGGTGCCGGCCGTGGTCGACAAATAAATAAACGGCGCCGCTGGCTACGAGATCCCTGAAAAATCGCCGGTCATTATCTCCTCCGCGCTCTCCGGGAATGTTCTCGATCGCGCGATCCACGATAGGGATCTAAGCAATCAGTGTCGCAGTACATGTACATGCTTCTATACGGCGTCGATGGGTTGCTGCTCGTTGGCGAATGTTGCGATCTACGTTCATGGTTGGCGGAACAAACCTCTCGTTCTGGCGAAAATGTATTCGAAACGTATTCTATACGACGTTGCAGAATGCAATATTTTTCAAGTATGCCGTATCCGGGATTAGTGAAAGATCATGCTGGTCAGGAACGTCTTAATGCGATTACCTTCGCGTGGCTCTCAGAAAAATTTCAGACATATCGCAGCGTTGACTACATGACTCGCCGTTGACGGTTTGCGTAACCGTTGCCGCAAATATTGCTCGCGTAAGGCCCCGTGCAGATGCAGAATTCGCACATTTCCAGGAGAACGCGACTGACATATCGGTCCTTCGGTCACGTTTCGCCCGTTGACACTCGGCAGCACGATTGCCAGGGAACGGGTGTATCAACAAAGCGGCCAGCGTCGAAAAATAGAGTCGTCGATAGGCGCGCGGAGGCCTGCAATCTTCGTTTTCGCGGACGAAGCTTGAGCCAATAACGTTTTCCGCATTGTTTCTTCAATGGCGCGCTATTTTCGCGTCGCCTTGCTCGATGAGCAAACTGCGGACGTGACGTATCGATCTCGTGGAAAAATTTGTTCCGTAATTCCTAGACGTGTGCGCCAGAACGTTTATTTGTGGGCATCCATGGATCTTACATGAGATTATATTCAGGTACAAATAAAAATACGAATGCAAATGCTGCAGCGTATGTAGTGGTACAAAATTTATTTTCCGCTAACACGAATCGAGATTACTTTTTTTTATGAAGCACAACGTAGCACAGGTTTGCTGTTAATTAATGAGAAGTGACAAACGTCGTGTCGAGAGGTAACTAACAAGAAGCGTCGTTGCGTGCGGCCGCGATATTAATCGCGTTTAATCCCTTGTGCACATCTTGACGCACGATTTGCACGCACAATTCGTAGGAGATGTAATCTAAATGAACGTGTTCACTCTGTAAATACTCTAAATGCAGATTGCGGCTTGTAGATTGCTGCGTTTAAGTCTGACGTTACGGAGATAGTGAAAAACGTCTCCATTTCTCTCATTTTAAGACATCCGAGTATCCTTGATAGTTTTTAAACCAAAAAATTGTATGTATATATCAATCCAATCAAGAATATTTTTTATATTTTTAGAAATAAATTTTCGACTGTTCGGGATCAATTTGTTTGATTCGTATAACCATTTCATAGTTCTTGATTAAAAGTAGTCGCTGCTAATAGAGTACAAATAATGATTTCTCGCGAGAGCTCTTTGATGTTGTAAGGCCACACGGCGTCCATGAGAATCGACCTCAACGGAGTATCGACATTGCACGAGTCACGTTGAATCGCTCGGCGCGCATTATTCGCGATAAACAATCATCCTTACGATAGAAAAGCGATTCTATGATTCGATCGAGCGTTCGATCAGATCAAATCGCCGCGTTTTTTCACAATGCTATCGTCCACAATAATGACTTTATGCAACATTTGCGAAAATTGTTGGGATCGCTTAACATTGCATTGTCAGCAGCGTAATGTTTTACTCGATCCTTGTATGGCCACGTGAAATAACATTGAGAAACGCGATTCGACATACAGGGTGTCCAGGTATCTCGACCACGTTCTTCGTACGCACGTTGATCATCGTCGATTGGATCGCCGCACAGTGTCGGATTTTATCAAAAACTTGGCCATAATTCTAAATCATGTTTTAAATGCAAATTTATAACATTTTAAGTGTACAATTACTTTAAATGCATTAATAATACATAACACGTTGCGTTAGATGCTCACGTTGCATCTTGTCGCAAAAGACTTGGGTGGACTTCTCCAATAATATGTTATAAAGCCTTATTCTCTTCATACATACGTAACGATCACGTGACCCTAAAGCGAAAAATAATTCTCGAAAAAACCATAGAGAAAAAGCCCAAGATACTAAAAAAATTCGGCATAGTGAAGGAAAATGTTGATTCAGCAAAATATTGATTTTTTTCATAAAATCCGCAAATTTTCGCAAATTTTAAAACTTGCAGAATAAACTACATTAAAAAAGCTTTAAATACATACGTAAACATTATTTGGGGAATGCCCGGAAATGTAATAAAAATCTAATCAAAGATTGTAAATTTAACGATCCATGAATGAGGTTAATTTTTATGACTTTTATGCAATAGAAATAAGAAACGTTTTTATAATATTCTTTACATACTTTCTGGTGGCACCTCCATGATGTTAAAAGGCGATGAAATGATAAAACAGTACAGTGTACAATATACAAGAAATAAATAGACAATACAAAATATATATCGTGTCTTTTTTCCGAGCGTCGCGTCGTAAGAAATATTAAAGTTTATATTTATGATTGTCATTCTAGCTAATACATATATTTATCTTTCAATTAAAATGCTCAAGATCATTCAATACTTCTGTATAAAAATTTGATTTTTGGCCAGATTTTCTCAAATTTCCGACACTGTGCGCCGTCTCACGGAATCGGAAAACCGCGAGTGGAACGGCGCGTGACTGAATTTCCATCGAGGAAAATTTGATCTCACGTTTATCGGCGAATCCGTAAATAAGAGAAAACGCCGAGGGCGGCGACGCGTGGGAGACACCCCGTACGCGACTTAAATTACGATTGAAACGAAACGCTGAGGATTTAAAGAGACGGCGATTTAAAAGCACCGACCCGAGAGAGCTAATGACTCTCCCCGAGTCGACGTTTATCGACGATGATCGCAATTCGCGCGTACCCGCGAGTGTCCGCTTACTTTTTGACTCCGAAGGCAGGAGGGACAAGGATGACCGTATTAGGCGACGGTTTCACTCGAGACGTTATCTCAGCGACAAATCTCACAATCCGATAGCGGGTGGTCGCTATTAAAATGTCCTCGACGGAGTCCCAGCTTTAGTTGGTCACCGCGGCGCCGATAATGCGGTATCGTGTGCTGCATTTCTCCGTGAGTCATTGAATCTTCTTCTCGATACGTCGAACCAGCAGTGCATGCACCTTCTAGAAGTGCGTCTCGTTCTTTCGTTTCTTTTTTTCTCCCCATTTTTTTCTCATCGTCTCTTTCTTCCCAATTTGTCATCTTTCTCCTTCGACGACTGATGCGTATTCGCATTCGAATACCGGTACTCGCTGCACGTGTCAGGGTCAGATGACGTCATTGGGACGCAAGAATTCTTGCGGCGATATTCGTCCGTAATTCACGATCCCGGTCATGATTTTTCATGGTCCTGCTGGTCCAGGAAAAAGAACTTCGTGTCACGAGGAAGTCAACCGTAGGATGATCCACTCCTACGTTTACGATTAATTAACATTTGCGTAAACGTCGCGTAGAGAGCTGCAGTTTTCATTATATCCGCTCCTCTGCGATCGTGTTAATTGAAAGTGCTGTCAATCCGCGAGAATCCGCGCGAGTAGCTCGGCATCGGAACCGCTGTTGAATCATATGTTATATAAAGAGATTCTCTTATGCTACAAAATTGCAAGCTCAAAGTAGTAAAGTAAGCATTATTAATAATCAATTTTTCAACGAGATCGTTTCGTTTTATCAAAAATTGACTTTTTTTACTGAAGAGCGTTTTACTAACGTAACACTAAGTTATCCCTTTTCTACGAAGAAATACGCAGGTATCACGCAGTAGTCACAAAGTTCTTTTTCGATCGAGAAAATGCACGCTCGACATCAATCACTGCATTAGTCACTCCATAAAATCGTGAAAGAAGAGCCGAGAAAACCACGATGTGCGAGGACGCTCGCACATCGAGCGCGTTTTCTGCATCTGCGATTACTGGCGCGCGTATATTTAGTTTTAGATTGGCATAGGTCGGCGACGCGGGAGGGAGGAGACGGCGATTCTGCAGGGTCGTTATCTGTTTTCTAAGCACGTGGCCTCCGCGGGTCGGGATCTAGCCAGTTATAATCGGCGACGCGATTATTACTAAAGGCTAAGTGGAAATTGTGGCGTCGCGTTTTTGGGGTCGATTCGCCCCGCTCTGCTCTGCTCTGCTTCGCGTTGCGAGCGGCCAGCCGTTGTTCGCGCGCGGATGATGAAGCTCTCCCGGAGTAGTTTATAAGCGCGATGGACTGTTTATTTTATTCATGGTTACACTTTGTTGCAGGCAAACGTCGCTATTGCCGCGGGCGGTTCACGTTGGATCAAGTTTCAGTTATGCGGCTTAGTGCGCTTAGCGCGGTGCAAAATGTCATTGCTACGAGCGAAAGCGAATTGCATGCGAAACACAGTCGGAATAATTTTAGCGGTAGCTGAGTTTATAAGATTTATTACGGTTTAATAACGTATTGCTTTCCTCTATGTCTTATAATATTGGGTTGGCCAAAAAGTAATTGCGTTTTTTTCCAATAGATGAACATACATGTCTTGAAATGTAACTAACTTCATTCTAAACCGCAAATTCATTATGTAGATTAACAACTCACAATTCAAGCTTGTTTTACAAAAAGAAAGTACACGATTTCGTTAACAATTGTTTGTTTGCCGTCGATTTCAAAATGGAAAATCAAAAAGAACATTTTCGTCATATTTTCTTTTATTACTTCCGAAAAGGGAAAAACGCTGTGCAAGCTCATAAAAAGTTATGTCATGTATATGGCGAAGATGCTTTAAAACTGCGGCAGTGTCAAAATTGGTTTACTAAATTTCGATCTCGAGATTTTAATGTGAAAGATGCACCACGCTCAGGAAGGCCAATCGAAATTGATGATGACAAAACAAAGGCACTGATCGATTCGAATCGGCGTTTAACGACACGAGAGATTGCTGAGAATCTTAACATATCGAAATCGAGTGTTGAAAACTATTTAAAACGACTTGGATACATTAGTAAGCTCGATATTTGGGTACCACATGAGCTGAAAGAAATTCATCTCACTAAGCGTATTGACATCTGCGATTCTCTTTTGAAACGTGAGGAAAATGATCCATTTTTAAAACGTATGATAACAGGCGACGAAAAATGGATCGTCTACAACAACGTCAAACGAAAAAGATGGTGGAGCAAGCGTGATGAACCTGCTGAAAGCACTTGAAAAGCAGATATTCACCAAAGAAAGATTATGCTGTCAGTCTGATGGGACTTTAAAGGTATCGTGTATTTTGAGCTGCTTGCAAGGAATCAAACCGTTAATTGAGACGTATACTGTCATCAACTGGATAAATGAAATGATGCCATCAAACAGAAACGTCGAGAATTGGTGAATCGCAAAGGCGTTGTGTTTCACCATGATAACGCTAGACCACGTACAAGTTTGGTCACTCGTGAAAAATTGTTGCAGCTTGGATGGGATGTGTTACCATGATGTTACCACATCCACCATATTCGCCAGACCTGGCACCATCAGATTACCATTTGTTTCGTTCTTTGCAAAACGCCTTGAATGGTAAAACCTTGACTGCTGATGAGGATATCAAATCGTTGTTGGAATTGTTTTTTGCTGAAAAAGATAAGAACTTTTTTGAGCGCGGAATCATGAAGTTGCCTGAAAAATGGCAAAAGATAATCAAACAAAATGGACAATATATTGTTTAATAAAGTTTTTGTTTCCCATGAAAAATTCGCCTTTTATTTATATAAAAAAAACGCAATTACTTTTTGGCCAACCCAATATTAACTTTTTTATACGTGCATGTGACAGTATTACGTATGTACTTCCAATGATGATTGTCATGTTCGATGTGCGATCGTAATTTCGTTTCTACCTATTTTTCCATTTTCACACACTTTAATGGCGTATCATGCTCTTTTCGTGCTCAAAGACTTGCTCTGAAAATAACGTTCCGCGGCATATAATTACTTTTGGAAATTTCCTCTTTGCTAAATTATGATCCGCGAAGTACGTTCAGCCAGGTGGCTTGAAATTCTAACTGCTGGTTCATTAAGTAGGTCAAAGGTCGAATATGGCACGTAACTAAAATTTCCCGATGCGGCAACGGGTCTCCCGTGCCGCCACAGAAGTATCTGAATATTTGAGCCTTCCACCTGCGGCATGGACAGAGATGTACGAGAAACATGTGCATCTGAGTAACAAATTAATAACACGCATAGAATTTAATAGAACCGTCTAAAATAATATGATATAATATTATTCTTATTCGCTTATAATATACCCTCCCCTAATAAAGAACAAATTAATCAATTAATTCATTAATATCATTTTGCAATTTAAATGTACCAAAGTGTATTTCTCAAGACTTCGTCCATTCTTCTCAGACTCTTTATCGTTTCCATGCCCATTTTGCGAAGAGGACTGCTATTTATTAAACCGATGGGGATTGATCGTAGAACTATTAATCGCGTAGCGATCGCCGTGTCTCGTCGATCGCCAATTAAGCAGCCACGGTAGATTTTCCGAGCGATACGAGCCACTCTCGTGACGGTGGTGGCGGCGACGCCGATGACGATCCACGTCGCCCTCGACGGCGATTGGCCGTGGTTAATAATTGCCCTCGTGTGCGGTATCGCGTGTTACGCGAATAGAGCCCATGTTGAGAGAGAGGTAGAGAGCGAAAGAGAAAGAGAGAGAGAGAGAGCGATTGGTGATGCGCAAATATTGGGTCATTAAGTATGAAACTTTACAAATGTAAAAGCGCCATCTTTAACATTTGTTATCTCAAATTTGGCGCCAGACGTCAGTATCAGGTTAGGTTAGTGTGATAGATGTATGTTCGCTCTTCAAATGTCATATTTGTTTGTTCAAATATCTTCATTAGTTTTATTGGTGGATTCTTTTTTATAGAACTATGGAAAAGTCCAAAATTCGTGTGATTTATGAATATGAGTTCCGCCGTGGAACCACAGTGTCGGAGACAGCTCGTAATATCAACGCTGTATTTGGTGAAGGTTCAACTACTAAAGCAACGGTGGGCAATTGGTTCAAAAACTTCAGAGATGGAGATTTCAGCCTCGCTAATGAGCCACGTGGAAGACCAAAGACGAAGGTGGATAATGATCACTTGAGAGCCGTAGTAGAGTCCGATCCATCTCAAAGTACACGTGAATTGGCATCGATATTCAATGTTTCCATACTCACCATATTGGTTCATTTAGCTGCAATTGGTAAGATAAAGAAGTTGGACAAATGGGTCCCGCACGAATTGACCGATGCGCAGCAGGCGCAACGTCTAGAGGCTTCCCTTTCTTGCTTTCCCGTCACAAAAATGGATCTTTTTGAATCGAATTGTGACCTGCGATGAAAAGTGGACAATCGTAAACGCTCACATCAGTGGTTGAACGCTGATGAACCACCGAGACATCACGCGAAACCCAACATTACACAGAAGAAGCTTATGGTGACTGTTTGGTGGTCCAGGTCAGGTGTTATCTACTACAACTTTATGAAACCTGGTACATCGATAACGGCTGAAGTATATTGCAAGCAACTGGACGAAATGATGCAACAACTTGCTATTAAACAACCGAAATTGGTCAATCGGTCAATGCCAATCCTGTTGCATGATAATGCTCGACCGCACACTGCACGACTGACCGTGGCAAAGCTACAGGAGTTGGAATTGGAAACTCTCCGTCATCCACCATATTCACCAGATCTATCACCTACCGACTATCACTTCTTCCGGAATTTGGACAACTTCTTGGTGGGAAAATTCTTCAATCCTCAACAGCCCTCCGCGACTTCATCGATTCCCGTACTCCTGGCTTCTATAGTAGAGGCATAGACCAACTACCACTAAAATGGCAGAAGTGTGTAGATAACATGGGCGCATACTTCGATTGAAAATAAATCATGTCCATGTGCCAAAAAATGCAAAAGTTTATGTTCTATTTGTAAAGTTTCATACTTAATGACCCAATACATACATAGAACGTCATGTGTACCAGTGGTAGCAGCGTTTGCACCCGACCTATCTCAATCTTCGTCATCGAAAGAGGGCGAATGCCCAGCACGGCCGGGAGGTTGGACCAGGTTGAGGACGTCACTAACGCGGTCTTGCGCTCATCCGCCAGAATAACTCCTGGCCGCTTTTACGCGATTCTTACGACGTCGTATTGTCCATCGTCACCAAGCCGCCTCGATCGCCCGCGCGAGGCGATCAGCTTGAAGGGTGCACTTCAGAGTCGCATGATGACGACTTTCTGAAGTCGTACTGAAGTGCATTGGCTTCTGCAAAGGCACGAGATCATCGGAGGGCGTTGAGAGGGACTTGTAGAGTTTTTTATTTTAAGTATATTTATATATCTACGATAGATATAGAGTGTTATGTTTTTGTCGATATGGAACTGATAATGCAAAGCTTCACGCGTACTGCTGAGGCATTGAATCGCTCGGAGAAATGGAATTCGTGCATCGTCAATGAGACGACTCGAGGCTGGCACAGTCCTCGGTGTCCCTACGGTCGTGTTAAATCACGGCAACCAGAGATCACGTTATTTGTGTGCCTTAATTAAGCATATAGACCCGCGAGCGCCATGAGAACGCCCGCTGCTAAACACAATTTGGTTTGAGCCCGCATCTCATCGACATTATCGTAGCTCGACTGCGATTCTGCAGCAAATAAGCGGCTCGATGAGTGTCAAATATACGTGTAATGCGTCCATCGCGCGTTAGGCGGTGTCTCTTGACCTGAGAAGATGAAGAAAATAATAAACTATCGTGGCTTCACGATGGGAAAAAAATTTCTGCCCGCAAAGTTCTGTTTCACGCCATTCGATTTGCATTGTCCTAAATTACGCGGTTGGCGTAATTTAGAAAAAAAGGAACAATGGAAGAAACAGGTATCTCTCGCAACGATATTATTCCAGCTTCTTCTGCTCAATGCAAATTTTATCTTGATGATCGAAGACGCTCGCTACATCTCCGCTCTTTCTCGTGATGATAACGTTACTCTCACCGGATCCCGATGAAACAGTAATCGGGCCTTTTATCTCGAGTTCACGCGTCTCACGGTTCGCTGCAGCTTGACGCAATGCGTTTCGCGTATTAAGGCCGTGTTACGCGCGGTCTTTTAGAACAGATACGTTTGCATCAGAGTTGGCGCGTCTCTACGATGTGCGTGATACGCGCCGCGTATATCATGGTCACCGAGAAATTACAAGCCGCCAGTGAAGTCGGTCTGGATTAGAACCGCCATGGACTGCCGCGCGCGCTCATCCGCCAGAATAGCTTCGAGTTTGCATAATACACGGTTCTCATGCTTCGGCGCGCCGTTCTTATCGCGCGCTACTCGCAGCTCGTATTATTTAACGTGGCGGTATTAAAACGGATAGTTCCAGCATCCTGATTAACGCCGCATAAACGCAGTATCATGTTGCGGGCGTACACTTATCGCCGAATTACTCGATTCGCCGATTACCGGAAACTCGTATGCGCGGCCATTCTTGAAAATCTTCAAGTTTTTCAATATTTTTCTTATAATTTTATTCTTAAACATATGTAATAACATTCTTACATTATCGTTTGCAAAAATCAATTTTTAGAAAAGCTCGATTTTATCAAATTATGTTTCTTTTCTTTATTACTGTCGCAGATTAAGGTAAAAGGTCACATAAAATGATTCTGATATTTCTGTGTAGAGATATATGTAACTATTATATGTTTTCAATATAAGCCGATGTTATTCACGACGGTGTGTGTATCAACAGTGTCTTTAAATACCTTGTACCGGTTATTGTATAACAGTTTATGACTAGTAACGATCTGTACACTGAAAGCGGCGATTCATAAGACATATCCACGGCTTCATTAGTAAGCTATCATTTTGAATGCAGTAACAAAACATATCGATAAAAAGCACATGTACGTCCTAAGAAGTCACGCCCTGATTTATATGCTTTGGAAACTACTCGTTTCATTTCAAGGCTGTTCGCGCGTCCGACTTCATCTCGTTCAATAAACGTCAAGAAACGCAAGTGCAACATTGTGAGTTGCCTTTCGAATGAGCATATCTAGGTGCATAAACATTTCACAATAACTTGAACGTCGCGGTATCTTGTAAGTGTCTATGCAAATCGCTGCAAAATCATTATGTCGTTATTTTAATATTTCGTATTTTATTACGTATGATTTTCGTTTTATCATACGACTGTCTTAAGTAGCACATTTTACATTCTTATGCCTTATACTTCCAAATATAAATATAAGATCAAATTGCGTGAGAATTTTGTTAAAAGCAAAAAGGATTAAATCGCAAGGATTCAAACTATGCAATAAATATCTACAAGATCGCGATCAAACATTATAGATGTACTGTATATCGCATGTAGTCGCCTGCATCATCGATGTTTCGTGTTTTCTTAACGGGCCGTCAAGGCTAGCAGAATTAATTTAAAAAAAAGATATTTCTGTAAGTCGCCTCTCTTCTTTCTCGATCTGTCCATTCTCAATGTTCGTATGGGTATTCTCATGCGTGTCCATCCACGTTCTTTCTCTCTCTTCCTGATCATGACGAGGCGAAGTATATTTAGGCGGATTCGGACCTCGGCGCCGCGTCCTTCGCCTCGGTTTGTCAAACGAATTCACACAAATTTCAGCTTGCCGGAAGAAATTAGTATCGGTGACGACCTAGACCTTTCGACATCGTGAGCGCGCGTACGCCACCCGCGATTTGCATACCATTAATGCGCTTTTTTTTTCCTCGCACACGCTCTTCCGTTTCATCAATGACACGCGACTTATTTGCGTGGCGAGATGAATCCCGCTCGCTGTTAAAGAGGCGTGTGATAAACGGGCGTCGCGCAAGGTTTCCAATCATGGAAGGACTCGGTTGACAAGCTCGGTGAGCACAATTCATTAATCCGTTCAGTTTCCTCTGTTCTTTAGGCGCGTTTCTGCTCGAAAAAGTTTTATCGCTGGAACCAAGCGTCCAGATAATTGCTGTACTTATTCTGCGCGTTTCATTCTTTAATATGACAGTGCATCATGTTGCAAGTGATAAACGAAATGACACGCTCCTCGTTGACATAACGATTACTGCAATACCATTGCGCGCTGGATGCAAAACCGCGTTTCGAGTTTCGATTAACTTTGCAAAACTTGTCGCGACGCGGAAACGAGCTTGTTTCATGGATACATTCTCGCTGCCTCCTTTAATTACTTCTCTAATGACGATCCATATAATTTCGTAAACACTGCTGACTGCGCGTGTCATACATCGCAGCACCGGCAATGAACGATGCATCCCATAAAATTTAGTGAGTCGACCGGAAAGTCCGTGCGGAGTTTTTCCGCAAACTTCTGACGCAAAAAAAACTGTCTATCGAAAATTAATAATAATAATAATAATCGAGAAAGAATTAATACAAAGTTTTGCGTTTGAATTTTGCTAAAACGAACCTGCCAAGCCAATAATATTCAATTTTCTGCATCATACAATACAATACAATATCTCCTGTATATTTCTTCTCGAGAGGATATTTTCTTAACGTGTGTGAAGTTAGCCCCGCACTTTTTGAATTTCATCTTTTTCTTGATTGTGCTGAATTGTGCTACGTTTGTGCCATATTGTGCCGAAAACCGCAGTTTAATATCTCAAACCGTTTTCGAAAAAAAATAAAAAACGAAAAATTTGGTAGCCCCGCACTTTTCGAATTTTGCTGACTTTTTTTATCAATCTCTTTCCATTTTACCTATTACTTTCGATAGTCGTTCATTTTTCTTGACTAGCATAATTCAGCACAATTTACTAAATTCGATTATGTACCATGGTTTGGACGGTATGGAGTTTTGCATTTTTTTATTCCTAAACCCTAAGTTCCTATCAGCGACTGTTTTGCAAAATCCAGTAATCTAACGAAATTGTGTCATTAGAAAAAGTTGTTGTGCTCGTCGATCGCAATCTGGTACAACCGAAAAAAATTCGAAAATGTCAAATTTTTATTTCGCCCTCACCATTTTTTGGATAACTTTGACTAATCTTCACGATAATCCACACTTCTTATGCATGTGTTTCGTAGATTTTGAGTAGCACAATCCAACACAACTCGCAGAATTCGATTATCGTTCGCCGTTCGTAAGTTATAAGAGTTTGAAATTTTCTATTCCTAAAAAACCGTTACACTTCAGTCCTAACTTTCTCTGTACTGCGATATCTAGCGGTCTGAGGAAATTTTGTCACTTGAAAAAGTTGTGCTATTCTAGCACAATCCGGAACAAGTGGAAAAAATTCGAAAATGTCAAATTTTTTATTCACCCCCACCCCTTTTTCATTAATAATTATCGACTCTCAAATTAATTTCCGATTTTTATGCATGTCTCTCGTAGAGAATGAGTAGTACAACTCAGCACAACTCGCAGAAATTATATATTTGCCTTGCAATGTGATTTGATATGTTTTTTAAATCTATCTTTATGAATTTTTTTTATCGAAACGGAATGAAATATTCAAATTTTTCCAACGGCACAACACGGCACAAGTCAACGCCAATTTGGAAAACAAATTTGAGCTTAATCGCGAAAAAGTGCGGAGCTACCAAAGTTTTCACTTTATTTTTTTTTTCGAAAACGGTTTGAGATATTGACCTGCGGTTTGCGGCACAATACAGCACAAACGGAGCACAATGCAGCACAATTAATGAAAATTCAAAATTCGAAAAGTGCGGGGCTACCAAATTTTTCGTTTTTTCTTTTTTTTTTGAAAACGGTTTGAGATATTGACCTGCGGTTTGCGGCACAATACAACACAAACGGAGCACAATGCAGCACAATTAATGAAAATTCAAAATTCGAAAAGTGCGGGGCTACCAAATTTTTCGTTTTTTCTTTTTTTTTCGAAAACGGTTTGAGATATTGACCTGCGGTTTGCGGCACAATATGGCACAAACGTAGCACAATTCAGCACAATCAAGAAAAAGATGAAATTCAAAAAGTGCGGGGCTAACTTCACACACGTATTTTCTTATCACTACTCCAAGACATCGTGCAGAGCGCGAGCGCGCCTCTACGACTTACATCTTTTTCCGCTTAGAACATCCGAGATATGAAAATCGTGGCTGCCAATGCGAAGTCTTCTGGAAGGGAAGTCTGCGCCGACGAGGGGTGTCGTCGGTGACTCGAAACCACGTGGTCGCCACGTGGTACCAATGACGAGCGGCCGGTATCGCCGCTATCGAAAGCTGGTGGTCCGTCTCACCCGTGTTCTGGCACCGCGCGCGCACACCAACACACACATACACACACAGCCACTGATTCTCACCTCCTTTTGCTCCTCCTCCTCCTTCTTCTCTTTTTGCGATCACGCTGTCACGCTTCAGTCGGAAACGCGTCTCCGCCGTCTGGTCCGTTTTCTCAAGCACTTGCACGCGCACTTGTTCCTCATCTGTCCGACACTTCCGGCACCATGTAGCTTGTTGCCCTCGTCACCGATTTTATGAATCGTTAGCGCGTGACTGTTCCCCGCCACGCGATAACGCGTCCGTTGTCTCGCTTATTATTCACCGCGAAGCGTTGTCTCTTAATCTCAAGCAAATATCGAAGAATCGATAATTTTAGGCGACGATCGCGTTGCGTGTACAGACGCACCGCCACGTGTTGAGATCTGTAAATAATCTACAAATAATTGTCATTTCTTTCTGTTGCAGGCGGCTTGGACGACCTTGTCTAGACGGAAAGGCAGTGGGAACCGAGCACCGGGCACGGTGTCGGTAAGTGGGTTATCTTTTGTCCCAATAGTAATAGCAATAGCTCGTCTATTATGCCCTCCTTCCCGGCACCCTTCCGGTGCCGGCACCCGCGTCGCGAACCGATAACGGTTTCGTCGCCGGTCCGCTCGATTCTCCTCGTTTTCCCGCGGGGCGTCTCCGCAACTCGCCGGAGTTATCGCCGATAACACCGTGGTTCCGTGGAAAGTTTCGAGGATCGTTTCGCCGGTCACTCGCCAATGACTCTCCAGGATGTTGCGAACCGGTAATTTTCAATTTTTCTTTCTCTCTTTTGTGACTCTCGATTTCGATCATTCGATGCTCCACTCAATCGCCAATAGATAACACGATCCTAGTCTCAAAGTACTCGCGCGAGCGCGCGTTTCCGCTCGATCGAAGCGAAATGCGGAACTAATTCGTCAGACGCGCGAGTTCGACCGCTGTCTGCGAAATCGATATCGGCGTGCATCCACGTATGATAACGCGCGATTCACCGCATCAATGTTATCATCGACCGTCACGTGGCGTGTCCCCCCGCGAATCGATGGAGACTGGACGATCGCTCGCGCCACTCGCGCGGGAACTTGGTGTTCTCTCGCTCGCCGTTGATGGATCGCGAAATCCTTCCGTGAAATCCGGCTTCTAGTGCTCGCGCGCGAGTCGTTCGTATCCGGATAACAACGACGAGTCTCGATCACTTCGCCAGGGTGGCGGGAGACTTTCAATTGATGCAAGATCGCTGAAATTTCGGCGCGCGCGTGGACCAAACGGCCGCACGGTCTCGACGGTTAGATAACGCGGCCGCTTCTTATCTCTCCTCTATTTCGCGCGCGACTCGTTCGACAGGAAGTCGCGCCGATACCTCTCGGTGCGGTTACCGATTGCTCGGCCGTCCTCTCATAGGCAGTAGTTTCTGGGATCGTTCTCTCTTGAACACCAGGTGTAATAATCAGAATCGTCGCTTATCATCGACTCAATTTCGTAGTCGCAGGGAGGTAGTAATCCATCTCATTTTCTCTCCTCTTTCTTCCTCTCTCTCGTTGTTCGCACACGGTGCGATTGTGTAAGAGGCGAAAAATAACTGGGAGACGCCTTAGATTTGAACTCGAGCTCTCCGGGATCCCTGGTTCACGCGCCTAGGTCTCAGGCTGTACGGCCAATGCTCCTACTGTTCTGATCGACTTGTTTTCATTCCGATCTTCTATACGACCCGTCAGTCTCGACTATCTTTCCAGATCTTACAATTGATACAGGTCGGTTCGGGTCGCAGTTTCCGCCCGGAAATGGCAGTGTCTCGTTAAATTCGGCAGTGTTTCGTATCGCGAGCGAACGATCTCTTCCGGTTCCTTCTTTCGTTGGACTCGCGCGCCGTTTCGAGGACGCGCGTCCCGGCGCGCATGCCCGACCCGGAAAGGACCCGCGTGTGACTTTGGCCGTGGTCGTCGAGCTCGCTCGCGGAGGGAGAAGGAACCACGACGGGCAAGGCGAGAGAGCGTTTCAATCGACGCGCTCGGAGGCCGGCTTCCGCCTCTATTTGGCAGTGGTTTCGTCTCGAGATCGGCGTGGCGGTGGGCAGATCGTCTCGCGTGGCTGGCGTTCGAACGTCGTTCAGGGAAATCAGTCCGCGGGGATTAGTAGGCTGGTGCGTTACTCTAAATGCGCGTGGCGTAGCGTTCTACAGCGGCGAGGTTCATGTAGATGGTAGCGAAAGGCAGAGGGAGATAGAGAAAGAGAGAGAGCAAAGACGAAGATACACGCGGATTAACGTGGAGCGGAGAAAGACAGACAGAGACACAGGCCGCGGTGCTAAATATTCTCGCTCGATGGCACTTCCGGTTCGAGAGTCCGCGCACTTTCTCTCCTCAGCGACGCCAACAACGTTCTCCGCGCTGTTCCGCGTCGATCGATCGAACCGCTCGATCTGTACCTGTACACGGGATCCGGGAACCGACCGCAATGAGCCTCCCCAGGGCATCCGCGACTTCCGCCGTTCACGTCGATCCGGACAATCGATCGTCGCGCGGATCACCAGGGGGAATCGCGCCTTTTCTCGCGCGATTCTCGCGTACGGGAGGTGACGGGCTCCCGCCGAATTTAATGATCGGCCTCGTTGGGGTGCCACGGGACGACGGCCGCGTGTCGAGGGCAACGTCCGCAGCCGATAATTCTAGAATCGTCCGAGCGCGCGCTTCGATTCCTCGCGCCGCCACACAGCTTCTCCTCCTCCTCCTCCTCTGCCACCCCCAGCAGATTGATGCACCTCCTGCACCCCTATGCCACCGCCGTCTCCTCCGCCTCCTCCTCATGCACCACCTCCTACCCCCGAGCCGACCTTCCGAATTGACGTGCGGCACTCCGTGACCTCCACGGAAAAAGTGGAGCGAGGGAGTCGGCCGGGTTGGTGCGTCGGACGTCACACTCGGGTGGCGCGCCGAAACCGGGCGGCAGGTTGTCGTAGGTCACACGCACACGCATACGCATGCACCTACGTATCCATGGGTATACGGACACACACGCGCGGACAGATTGTCCTCTCGCGGGACCAGTCGCTTCCGGTTCTTCTTCCTCTCTTTTTTTGTTCTTTCTCTCTCTCTCTCTCTCTCTCTCTCTGTCTTTCTCTGCCTCCCTCAGTGCATGTACACGTGGGGATTCACACGGCGGGCTCGAGCGCGCGCAGCCCGCGGGAGGGATTGAAATTTCGCGTGGTCGATGCTGAATCTCGAGTGATCTCGCCACGTTGCGTTCGCACCACCACACCACCACCAACAACCACCAGCAGCAGCAGCAGTAGCACCACTAACAGCAACAGCACCAATCAACAACAACGGGTCTTTCAGCACTAGGCTCTCCGTCTCGCGGTGTACCGTGACACGCGGTTTACCCGACCACCCCTGAACCACCGTGCGTGCGTGCGTGCCCCGTCGATCGCGCGCGTCTTCTACGTCCTCGTCGGCGTCGTGCCGCGTGCGTGCCGCGTCGCCGCGGGGATGACGCTTCGTCCGTGCGCCGCGTGTGCGTGTGTACGCGCGTGTACGCGCGCGGGCACGAGACGTGTGTCAGCGCCGTCGTGCCGAGAGGAGGTGTAAAACCGCCGAGCGTGTGGTGTCGAGCTGAGTTGGCTTCGACAAAGTAGGGCGACGACTGGGACAGCGGCCACGGGCACCGGCGCTGCCTCGCTCGCGCTCACCGACGACGAGCGAGAACCCGCGGCGCGCCGCGCGGTGGAGGAGCCGTGGAAGTGGAGAGAGAACCCTCCTCGTAAAACGGCAGCAACACCGCTGCGCTCTGCGCTCTACGTTCTCCAGTAGGGGAACCTCCGACGCCGCGCCGCGCCGCGCTGCGTCGTCGCTGCAACAAGCCGCGCCGTTGCCGCTCGCATCGCGCGACTAGCACGCACGCTACTAGGTCTTAGGCTGGAGGAATAAGGCTGCATGAGATATACGGCGATTTTTTTATTCTGAGACTGAGTCGTGATAAATGATCTGCGGTTGGATGATGATGAAATATAAGGGGGTTTTTTGGATTTTATGTGGTATTTATTGGGTCCTTGAAATCTCGAAGAGCTTGGAAAGCTCGGTTGAGTTAATTGAAGTAGTGATTGAATTAATAATAGTTTCTTACTGAAGACTTATGTTTGTAATAGGTGTTGCTTTGGTAGTTTGTCGAGAAATTCTTTGAATGCATTTCGATTATATATTGAAGTTTATAGAGATTTTCCGAAGAAGCTTACCGGGATCCTCAATTTAAACTCTGTCCCATGAGTATATTGCGTTTCTGTGTCGCGACCTTCCCCCTTCGCTAACGCGGATGATGCTCCATTTTCGCGGCCAGCTGGCTATCCAGCCGCTCGATAAGGCTGCATTTAATCGCGAAAAATTCCCGTGATGTTCAACCATCCTTTTTCGCACCATTCGATCGCGAAGAAAACGCCCTTATTGGATAAATTAAATACGCTTTTCTTGTTCATCTAACATAGTTGATTGTAGATATATATTTTTATTATTTTTGTAATAAAATTAAATCTTGAAAACTACTACACTACGTGCTTGAATCTAAATTCTCGAGTGAATTTCCGAATTTGTTCGTAAATGGATTAAAATATTTTAAAACAAAACCGTGACACCCACGCATTCGCAGATAATTTGGAAAATGGTCACGCGAGCGACATCGTTATTGCAATTCAGGGCATATCATTTTATTCGCCATATCTCGATGCGTCAGCAATTTATGATGCTAATACTTCATTCGATATTTCGATGGCAACAGCAATTTGACATTGCGCGCATGAATATGCATCGTGTATCCGTACCCTATTTATCGTCGATAAAACCTTTAAAACAAAACCTGCGACTGATAATCTCGATTTTATACGTAAGAAATTATTCCGCCATAAGAGCTTTCTGGAACTCGTTGATATTGCGATTTGCGCGATAATACCAGCAGTTATGCACGCTAAGCACCGATCACCTAAATCCCATTAAACTCGATGAAGTCGGTAATCCTCACTGTTGCAAATGCTCGCACGCCACTGCAATTTCCTAGCACTTTTAGAGACAATTATGATAAAATCAATCGATACACCCTCAGAAAGGATTTCTGATAACAAGACGAAAAATATTCTTGACTAATTTAATCGTATTACAAGTATAAAAAATATGAAAATAAAACAATTTTTAATTTAAATCAGTAATTTCTATTCTTCTCTCTCGAATTAAATAAGATTGTCTTACTGTCTCGAGACAAGAATAACATATACAAATTTATGCTTATATATTCTTGTATGTAGAATAATTTGATATTAGCGCCACTTTATAGTAAGCTTTGTCGATGTCGACGCATCATTTTCTCACAGTCGCTCGTCGACTCGGCGCTTCTGCGTCCTTTATTCCGATAAAACGGCCAATATTTATGTGTTGCAATCGAAAATCGGGAAAGATTTACAATGAATAAGTGCAATACTCTACAAGAAATATTAAAAGATATGGAAATGTAAGTAAGTATATACAATATACTTACTTGAGAAATAAGATTCGAGATAAGACATTTCCATATCTTAATATTTCTTGTAGAGTATTGCACTTATTCATTGTAAATAACAGAAACACTTTCCCGATTTTCGATTGCAACACATAAATATTGGCCGTTTTGTGCAGATTCTACAAATTCTCTTAGAAGAATAGAATAAGATGTCTTTTAGATCTCACAATATTCTTAAATCAAGAATATTTTGAACTTGCTAGAAATTTTGATCTAAATCCTTCTGAGAAAATTAATGAGATAGCACCAAGATTATTTTAATTTAGATTTTAGAATTTTCTATTCAAGATTAAAATATGCTTCTTTTCAATAATAAATATGATTGTCGCTATAGCGATCTTATTTTATGATAGATTAAAGAGTAGTAGCATTAAGTCCAGAAATCTTTTCTGTGGGTGTATTATTATATCGAAAATACATCGATTATTACAGTAAAAACTTGTTTCTTCTCCAATTAATTTTTATTTTATTTTTGTCAACATTAATTACGTATTTACATACGACAATAAAACACAAAGTCGCATGCATTTGAGGAACACGAGCGCTGTTTTACATCACTCTGACTACGCGTCTAGAATTTTGATCTTTGCGTTGCTTGCCAATTCGTCCATTGTTCCTCCTTTTCTTTCATGCACAAAGAATTCGCCTGTAAAAAGAAACCGGTCGTTGTGTTTGGACTCAAAAGAGAAAGCAGCACGAGCGAGCACTCGCGACGTCTGTTCGCGACTCCGCCACGCACTCGTCTTATTCTTTTACGGTCTAGGCCACGATGTTCGGATAATCGGAGAAAAAAAAGAGAAAGAACTTTCACACCTTTCGAAGCACGGTCCGATCGTGGCCGCTCGTGGTCCTCGCGTGTTTTTCTTACGGCACGTGTTCCGCCGTCTCTTGATCTTGATCTCTCGATCAGCCCGTTGCGCAACCGATGCTAACCGATTGAAATTATACATTCGCTCGTACGCAAAACGTACGATCTCATAGAGATGTAAGACGCACACGCGCATTTTGGCGTGCAGTGAAATTGTTTGCCGGCGTCCTTACGGAACGAGAGAAACCACGTTCTAGAATAGTACGGGTCAGCCAGAATAACGTGAGACGCTATATCTGGATACGCGCGGCATTGTGGTAGCAGCTTATTTCGCGAGTACGAGAGTTCGCTGCGAACGGGAGTAGACGCGTAAATGTTTGAGAAACAGCGTGTTAGTATGCGCAAGACGTGCATTATGCCATGGTACCAGAATTTTACGTCACGATGCCGAATTAATGTGGCAACTCCGCACTGGAACACTCGAAACAATTAAAGTTCGAATCGTGCAATCGTTAATCCGATACTTAAGTAACGTAGTCCGAGAAATTTCCTTTGTGGATGCAAATTATAAGAATTAGATGGAGAGATAGGATAGCGTACATAATTAACCGAGTGTATTTCTCGTAATCGCGTTTGATTAATTTGTGCGGTAATCGCGATCAGTACTGCTCGTATTATTTGTCTAACTCAAAATATAGACATCTATTACATTCCAAAATATAAACATCTTATCTATACAATTCGATATTACAATATCGATTAATTTCGCCAACCTTTTACCTTGATCTTGCACATGAAAATTCCGCGACGCGCTTCGTCCGGCATCGATGTTACAGCGAATGCTGAACTTGGTTGTAAATCCGATCGACAGCTCGGATGCATTAATATTTAACGTAACAGCGGGACGATTACCGCGCACGAGATGCGGCGAGCGAGAGAAGCCTCCCGCGAAGGTCAGCTGGCGATAAATCAGTCGGCGTTAATTGCCGAGGAAAGGCGATTACACCGATCGGATGCTTGACTTTACGAACTCGACTGCCTTACGAGACGCCGTCTCGAAACGAGAGAAGGGAAGCGGGGGGAGGTACGACACTCGTCATCGGTCGGGAGCGAGATTTACGACCGGACATTTTTCTTCCTCGAGGACTCGATCGCGCGCGAGCGGACGTCTCTCCTACGGAATGAAATCGAGTCCTTGTCCTCGAGTTTACCGCGGGTGATCTCGCCGGCGAACGAGGAGGAACGATCCTGTCGCGCGCGAGAGCGAGGCAAAGGCTGTCTCCTTCTCGGCGGCTCCTCGGAGCATCGTGAAGTTGCAAGGATCCTCTGCGACGTCGCCCTGACCTCAAAAAACACTCGACGCTTTTTTTTTCTATCTACCTCTCTCTTTCTGTTTCCTCGGTCTCGCAGTCTTCCTCTCGCGGTCTCTTGCGTGCGCTCTATCGCGCTGTGATTACGCTCGTTCATAGATAATACTGCCGACTGTTGCGGACGTTGAAACGTAGACGCGAATTTATTTTTCACGCTTACGGAGTCTTCTTGATGCTCGGTTCTGTTTCTTCTCGAAATTTTCGCGGATGGACTGGTCCATCTCTCATCGACATTGAGTATTTCAGAGAAACAGTCGCATTTATGTCGTCCGACGTTATTTAATGAATCTAAATTTCTCTAACTTTAACCCTTTGCCTGTAAACGTTTTTATGGCACCTTTATCCTGTAAACGGGGGTCATTTACGTCCACCTCATTAAAAAATAGGTTAAACTGTTTTAAAAAATCTGAAACAATTCGTATAGTTATATTGACTCTTCTATTTTGTAAATCAATCGGAAAACCAAGTAAAAAATAGTTTGTTTAAACAATGTGTTTATGTAAACAAAGTAAAACACGGAAAACGTACTATTTTGTTTAAAAAATTATAATTTGGGGACAAATTATCGAAATAAAAAAAATCAAACGGGAAATTAAAGCGTAAGGATAATACTTTCAATAAAAAAATATTGCAATATGGCACAATAAAAAAAAAGCTTAATTTTTGAGCATGAAAAAAGCAGTTTTAAAACATTTGTTTAAGCATGCAAATACAAGTATTTTACAAGAAAATCAATACTTTTTTATTTTAATGTTATTTTATTCACAAAAATAGTTTGAGTAAAGAATATTTACATATAAAAATTGTTGATATGAGAAAAAATAATTATTAAAATAATTATGTTTTACTGCTAAAAAGTGTACTTACACTAAAGATTTTGTCTTGAAACTTATTTTCTAATAATATATATTACAAATCTTTATAAAAACTGTAAAAAGAGTTGATGAAATAGTCATTCACCTACACACTTGGTATACGTTAACTGTAAATGAGGGTCGTTTACGTCCAGACGCAATTCGAACTGCTTGCTGTACTAGCTGTATGTGGACTAAGCTTACTAAACTTGGGGAGTGTGTACACTGTCTGGATACAATTTTACATGACATCGTCCAAGGCGGCTCCCTTCCTCCGTTTTTAAGGTACCGAAGATAGTGGCTCTCGGCCGGACACAAACGACCCCCGTTTACAGGCAAAGGGTCAATTCTACGCGTCTTTAAATTTAAATTATTTTGCTACACGTTCGCCGATTTCTGATTGCGATCCCACCCAGTTGACGACCTTTCAGCACGCAATCGCTCGTAACCGAGCTCAGTCCCTTCGTCATACTCTCCGGCGCATATTCGGGTCGACTATTGTTCATCGCCCCGAGGAACAATCTATTTCCGGTGCTAGATACTTTCGTTATTGCGGAGTAACATTAGCTGCTGTCGTCGTTTCGTTCCGACAAGCCCGCGTAGCCGCTGCTGTCCTTCTCTCTTTGTCGCAGGAAGTGTGTCAGTCGCTCGGTTCCGCTATTAGCGGTAGCACTCCTATTAGACGAGAGAAAGCATGAATTATGCGCTCTTAAATTCCTTAACAAACCTCGTTTTCGACCTCCTTAACGATCACACTAGCGAGTAACCGCGAGCGTTGTCTCGTGGCGGATTATGTTCGCGCGATTATTCAACTTCTCGAACCGTCGATTACACCGTGTCAATTTCAGCGCAAGTGTACGGTAAAAGTGTATGGTATATAAAAAATCGAGGAGAAAGAGAGAGTCTTATTCTTAGTTTACGAGGAGAAAAGAGCCAGTTAGGAGTCAATAAAATTAATAATAATAATAATACATAGCCTTCTATTGTAATATACATTTTTGAACAAACTCGATAAAAACGGCGAGAAATTTCCGAAACGAGACATCGCAGATTTTAATATCTCCTCTAATTAATTAAACTAATTTTTCATTAAATATACCAACACTAACACCAATCTTGCAGCAGCATCTCAATCAATAATAATATATAATCTATAAAATAAATAAATAAAATAAAATAAATAAAAACGCCAGTGAAGTGATTGAAGTGATTGGCGGAGCGATCGGCGCAACCGAATTTTCGATTGTCGTCGCGTGATAAGGTCGCCGTAAGGCGTCCCGGCGCAGGCGGAAGTGGAAGAAGGCTCGTCTGATCAGACCACCGCGCCGTTTCGTGGGAAGGCAGAGAGCAGCTCCGGCGTAAACGCGGACATTTCACTCTCGACGAGCCGCTTGGATAACGGGCCTCCGTTCACGGCGGCGAAGGTGGGCAACCGCGCCGGGAAAGAAGGGAAAGTAGTTCTGTGAGTCAGTGGGGCTTGCGGTACCCCGCGCATGGACGTCCAACGGTTGTTCAAGCGGCGGGCTCGGCCCTGGGCTGACCCCTCGTCATCGTGCAACGGTAATCCAGATGAGCCGCTCTTGCCTCGGACGTAAACAGTTGACGAACGAACGGTCCAACGGCTCACCTCTATGTCCGTGGTTAAACTTACTAGTCCATCTGGGAGGATGGAAATGCATACCATCGGAGATTTTTTGAGATTCCCTTTTACAATGCGTGACGCTACTAGACTTTGTTTCGAGTAACTGCAGTTGTAGACAGTTTCGTAACACGTGGTTCTGAGAAATCAAACGAAAGTTTGGAAATAAGTCAGTTCATTTCTCTTTTTTCTGCTTTCTCTTATATGATAGTTTAGAGTAAAGGATTAATTTTCTAAACAGAGTTAGTTTGTGTAGCGATCATTTGGAATGCTTTAATCATAGGAGTTCGAAGGGGGAGGGCAAGGGCGCGCCCCGTGCTTTTCTTTAATGCATCGAGGCAGTACGTTAACCCCACAACTGAATCAGATGCACCTACTATATCAAGCGTCGATGAAAACTTAATGCCACGGATTACTAATAAAATATTCGTAGTAACGAGTCGCGTTCCTCGATACGCCTGATTACGGATTCAAGTGGATTACGACGCCGATTATCGGAGATATCGCCGTACTATTTCGCGTGCTAACGATAATGATTAAAAATATCGGCGATACATAACGGATAATGCTCGTTACGTAACGGGCGACGTCAGAAAGAAAGAGAAAAGAGAAAGAAAGAGAGAACGCGCGTGTTCGCATGTTACGCGATACTGGAAAGATAAAATAATTGCTGTAACTAGACAAGAGTGCGAGGAAAACGAGATTGACGCGCGTCTACGTGCACGTGGAGTCTCCATCGGAGAAATCAGTGCCTTCAAGCGGCATCAAGCAATCGTTTTCCAGCGAGACCGATTCCAGATTCCGCCTTTCACGAGCTAGACGAAGTGACAATTACTCTAGGATTATCGGACAGCGTTATAACCGGCGTCCTGACATCGGCAACACGTCGGATTAGAAATTATCGAGGCGGAATTGAAGCCCGTGTGTTTATACGCGTGTCTCGTAATAGTTAAAGTTATACACTCGTGATTGCGAAATACGTGTTGCACATGTAGCCCGAGGGACGAGGAAAATGAGGAAAATTTTTTTAAATGTTAAAAGAAAGTAGTATCGCAAAATATTTAATTTTAATAATGTCGCATGAAAGAATATACACATTTTTTTATTATTATCGTATGACGCGAAGAATTTATTACTCGCTCGAAAGAATAAGACAACGTGGCTAACGTTGTTTAGAGATTAACGTACAGTTCACAAGTCGCTAGACAAAAGGCGGCCCTCGTTCGGCAGTCCGGTGTGTGAAAAAGGCTTTCCGGGTCAAGAATCAAGTTCTTTGATAGCGATCGCTTAATCCTTTCGTCATGCCACTCTTTTTTGCGAGCTGACGATTTCTATTTCAGTGACGGATGCGCGAATACGCGCGGTATGCGCGTACCGCACGCGAGTTAAAAAGTCAGATACGATCTCTGAGAGGCTAAAATTTTCAGAATGCGACGTTAGCTATTGTCACCGTAATTTTGATTAACGACGCGATCATATTCGGCTGAATGTAGCTTACATTCTAATTGGTAATGAACCGTCATGAATATACATGACATAGAATTGATAATATTGTTAATGTCCGCCTCAATTAATTACTAATGAGAGCGTTGATTTTTCGCATTAGAAGTGTGAAATCGGAGTTACTTGGATTGTCACGTCGCGCGAACGCAGCTGCTTGACGTATGATGTAAAGTTAACGTTTACACAATCTGGCGTTGCTCGTCGATGTCTACAAATAAATTCGGTCGATTTGCTCGTCGATCTGCACGAATGCAGATTGACAACTTGTACAAAGCTCATCTCGGAATCGCGCCGATTCGCAATGTCATTCACTGTGAGAACTTGGACTAACTATTCAAATCATTATTCATTGATTAGTATTGGTTGCACAACACTGTTAAATTATTACTGCATCTTTGAAACAAATAAAATAAAACGTATAATAAAAATCGATATGTAAATAATTCGAGTAACGATTGAATAATTACTGGTATATGTATATAATAAATAAGGTGTAAATTATTCACTCAACCGCGTTAATTGAATAAATTCTTGCTCGAGTTAGAACCGATCGACAACCGCTACAAGCTGAATGTTTATTTATGAACGATCACATTTTACAGGTAATTATTTTATAAATTATTCATATTTTACAAGCTCTTAAAGCGCGCACACGAGCGACAGTTTCACTGCCAGACGGCAGTAAGCGTGGGTCGTTTATCGTTGTCATTGTGCGTTGTACACGTTGAAGAAACTGCTTACTTAGGACTAACTCGGATGCTTAGACGTACGTAGATACAGAAATACATCGAGGTAAAACATAGAATCGCGGGGCGGAGGATGGGAAGAACGAGAAACAAAGAGAAGGCAGACAAGCAAATTGTGTCTCTCAAAGTCTGAGAAAACCAACCGCAACGGACTTGTCCTAGATACGGGACCGTGTTTTCCGAGGAGCCCGTAAGCCGCGGCTCAAGTTTTCGGAAAACACGGTCTGTCATCCGCTCAGAAAACAACGTGACACGATGATTTCCAGGTCGCCGAGGATGAATTACAAAATTACGTTCATTGCAAACGAAGTTTCTGCATCTTGATTCGCGTCTCGAGGAACATGACGAGAAAAATAATTTATCAAGTGACGTCTCATTAATGAAGAACAGAATTTTATGAAGAGAAATATTCATTTTCTAATTTGGGCACTTTACGTTTTCGTACAGATATTTATCAAAGTTCATTTAAGAGGTTTTTGATAATTTTGATAATATGGTCAATTATAGCAAATTTACATGTACTGGATCGTATGAGAATTGTGCGCCGTTCATTGAGGTCATACCGTTGGCACGAATAATGTGGCCGCCAAATGGACCGCGATGTCAACGCCGATTTCGCAGTTAATTGCTGAAACAACATTCTATCTCCTCTGACTTTGCATCATCGCTGTAACTCGCGAATAGAGCGACATTATCGCGTAGTTAGTGGGTCAAAAAAGTCGAAAAACGAGAGCTCGCTGAGAAAGCCTCCTTGCTATGTCTTTATTACGTATATTTTAAACATGATGTAAATTTAGTTACGAAAATTGCGCAAAAATACGCTGTCTCGGTTTACAGTTTATAATGTCGCGTTAAAATTAATAATTTCACAAAATCAGATTTCTATTAATTCCGAAAATAAGTAGCTAATAAGATATAAGCGCCAGGAATTAAATATTACCGATAATTCTGTCTGAGAGTTAAATTTTACCTTTCCCTTACATGTTTTAACGAATCCCCGATTATTTCCGTACTTTTCTTTCCATGTTAGACTCGTTTAGTCCTTTTTCGATTAAACCGTCTGCTACTAAGTATACACATTATCGACATTTGCATAAAAGTATTAAAAAAATCTGTTTACAAGCAGGTTATTTTAAGAAGCGAAAAAATCGCTTGTATTTTTCTCGATCGATTAAAGTTCTCGCTCAAAGCGTATTACGCCGGTATAAAGTCTCCAACGCGTCGCAAGTACCTCGAACCATCGGCTGCGTCGAGAATAACGAAAACGAGACGAGCTATTCGCGTCAAGGGGAGAGAAAAGGAGATGGCACGTAACACATTGTTACAGATGAGAATAAGGATTCGCGTGAGTGACGTTGATTTGTGGGCCTAAAGACGTTTCTGGGGGGGAGAACCGAGGCGTAGGAAGCGTATTTGCCTTCGCTTATTATCGCGCGAGGGACCGAGGATTTCCGTGTCGGCCTGACCTTTCTCTCCGCCGCTATTCTCCTTTTCCTGGGTCGAGCACTCGACAAGAGGAGAGAAGCAGACCAGGTAGGGAGGTATCTGAGATCGTTAAGTTGCATTCCCAGCACGGTATATTCGCAGTATCGGACCAGGAAGCGCTCAATGGAAACTCGCGTCACGATGCACCAGATGGCCATTGTTAGCATCGCAAACGCCTAATTCTATCCTGTGTCTCGAGGAGTATCTTATACGGATAAAATTGTGATCGTGTCTTTAGGAGAGCAGCAATCTCATGTCGTCATCAATTATATGATAATCAATTATTATTAATTATTTGCGATCCATTACTGGGACATCAAATTAGCTTAGAATTGGTCTCAGCAAGAATCTCTTGTTCTGAATATTTCAAAGCTACATCTAATCTTGAAGATTCACGGCAATCTGACGTGACATTTTACGAGAAACTTATTTCCACGTGATTATATAAAAATATGATTTTGATGTCAAGTTTCATTCCTAACTGAGCAACTTGAAATCATGTATTTTCTATGTACATCGCAGCTCAAGATAACGTATCGCTTCTCGCTCGTTCGTCTCGGACGAGCTTCCAGATTCAGATTTCGTGAACTCGCGAACACCTCGTGAGTCGCGAGACGCAGATAAAACGCGGATTCCTCGCACGCATTCGGACCGAATATTTTTGTTCCCGTACATCGAGCAAATTTTACGTCGTGCGGCGCGACGGGGTTGAACGACCTCTTTAAGCGTGCGTTTAGCACGGTTGAACGACCTCGGCAGCGGCGGCGGCGGCGACTCCGGCCGCGACTTGATTTTTTTAAACAATGGGGAAAGTCTTGCGAAAGCAACCTGCGCCGGCAAAGGCGAGTATAATCGCGGCGGAAGCGAATTGCATGCGCGCGCGCAAGCAAAACGGAGGTCACGCCGCAGAAGGAGAATCCTTTCGTTTTCGCCGATCGCCCACTCGCGGAGTCATCCCGCGAGCGTGTCTCGTACGAGACGAAACGTTCAGACCTTTCACTGCTCGCCGGACTCGTCACGAAATTGCGACTTAATGGACCGCGCCACGCCGCGTTACGAAACCCCCCAAGTCCTCTCGATGCCTTCGGCCGGAATTCGGCCGAGGGAAGGTCAAGGGCTGGCCGGCCGGCCACCCGGCCTGGCGAACACCAGCTTTCACCAGAAACTTCCAATCTCGCACTTGGCCCCACCGTCAGTCACGGCCCGATCTCCCAATTTCTAAGCAAAACCCAGAAGATACCCAAGTTCGCGTGTTCTTTCTCCTTCACCGTTCGTCGTCGCTTTCTTTCCCTCCGCTCGAATCAATTCCGACGTGGATACGTGAGCTTACGTAAGCGTTTAATGCTCGCTGCTGTCTCGTTTGGCGAAATGTTGTGCTGCTGAGGTTTTTAATTTCGGAGAAGGAAAATCTGAACTCTTGACTAATTCTCTTGAAACAACATAGTTTAGAACGTAACGCCGCTGTAGATATAGTAGCCTATTTTTCAACGGAATGATACAATTTATCTTGTCTATGATCTATACAAATAATTTAGATTATAGCAGAGAGTTATTTCATTTCTATTTCTAACGTGTCTTTCGAGCGTTTGCTAATAATCTCGTACTCGCTTGCATTGGCAATCGCCGATCGCCGAAATGTTACTCTTGAATGACGCTAAAATGAACCGCCGCCATTCTGACGTTTTGCTTAGAGAATTGCATACCACAGTATTGGACAGCTGGTTGCAGTTTTAACTTGAGAAAATAGACAAAGTTACGGAATGCAAGAATGCCGAGCAATATCCGCGGCGTCAACGTACTTTAAAACTGAAAATAGGTCGCGTCGACACTCGAATGCGGCACGATTAATATCCTGCAAAAAATTCCAGAATCACATTGGAGTAAAAAAAAGGGAATATAAAGATACTTAAACGACGTGATGACGCAGTCACAGATCGGTTCTTTCTTTTCACTGATCTAATAACGCGCCTCATGAATAAAAACGCTTCTATTAAGAGATATCAAGTGGAAATCGCAATGTCGGTCGGCAATCTCGGCGAAACGCAAAAACACGCCGCGTTTAATAACGCCGAGTTTAATATAAATCAATCACAGGGTTAAGCGCCAAAGAGGAAAAAGGAAAACGAAAATCGGTGTGCGATTGTCGATTCGCAGCGCGGCGTGCGTTCCGCTTGCATTTTCTTTTTTTTCCAGGGGCACATATTGCGCGTCTTACGTTAGTCCGGCCGAGACCCCTTCATTCACACTTATTGTCTCCCGACTGTTTGAATGAGAATGGGCCGCGCGCGCCGATGCATCCATGAGAAACGATTATTTCCACATTCGTTCGTTCGCACGATATCTGTCGTGCGCGTAAGCGCGAGTCGGGCGAGCGTGTCGATTCCTACGTACAAACTACGCTCGTAGGATCGATTGCGTAAATGCAGGAAGCGCCGATGCATTCACCTTTTACGCGATACAGCCTTGCCCCAGCAGTGGCTCTCAATCGGCCTCCGTCTTGCGCGGGTTACCTGGACGCGAATGCTCGTGTGTACAACGCAGTCCCAGAGAACTATCGAATGTCCTGTTAATCGTGATCTTTGGTCCATCTCGAGATGATTTTTCCTTGGCACAATTCCTTGAAAGGTATCCTCGATTTGTATCGCTTTTCCTAAATGAATTACAGTTTCGCTGACGATTTCATCGTCTATTTTTTCTCAAAATTTAATTCGCAAAAAGTTCATTATTTTCGCATAATTAAACGCAAATTTGGGAGATCCTGATAGTCTCGGATTAATCAGAGATTCACCTAGAAATTTGTCCGGTAACGAAAATATCACGATTCGAACATTTTATCATCACGATCCATTTCTCTGGAAAAATTCTGTTGAATATTGTATTGAAAACTTTCAGATAGATTGAAAGTAAGCGTTCATTGATATTTTTTTAAAGGCGAAATGTGGAGCACGCATCGAATAAAATTCCGAATCGCGTTTAGACGAGAGATGAGAGAAACGTCGTTGTGTTGAGAACTTGCGAGCCGCGAGGCCGGTAACTTTCTCTTCGTGTCTTCGTTGCCGGCCGATATATCGCGTATCATGGACATCTTGCAGATAGTAATCGTGCTGCCCACCGTTTATGAGTCAACCGTTGTCAATGCGTTAATGACGAGGCAAGCATTGGCGCTACGTCATCTCGTCTCGGCAGATTAGGTGTGCAGTTGTGATCTATGATCGTCGTGAGAAATACAGCTGCAATTAAAAGATTAAAACCACTCTCTCTCTCTCTCTCTCTCTTCGTGCCTTTATGAGTTTTGGATCTGCTTAACTCTGCGATACTTGAACGATAGCAACGTTAGTAGTTATCTATAATTGCTTCTGCAGTCTTTTTACAATTATTTTACTCTTTTATTTTATTATCTGGGAAATTTTAATCGAGCTTTATTATTTCTATCCTTTATTTTTGTCGTCAAAATTAATTACATCTCATAGCGACGTTCCTTTCCGTGAAAATTCTTTTCTTGCTCGGAAATGCTCGATTATTATACGTGCACTTTTCTCATTCTGTCTCCAAGTCGCAAGCTGCCGTTGATCGATCCCACGAATCATTTATATTGCGGATAATTCGCGAATTAACGTTCTTATCTCGATTATCATGCAATAATAAGTGCAGAGAATTGACTGCGGAAAGCGTGCGGTTTCGTCACTTATCTCGCGAGCCTCAGAATTGTTGCACCCCTTCCGTGCTACGCCATTGTCCTCGTTCCCCACTCGGCACTTTCACCCTCCCATTTCCCCTCTTCCGCAACAGGGGAGGGAGAACCCACTCCTAGCTGGTGGGGCGGCTCAGTGACGTCATTGAGAGTGGACTAAGGGCGGAAGAGGTTGCGGCGAAGAGTGGTGGAAGATCGCGGGGCGGTCGGTAGGGGTTGCCGGGTAATGCCGGGTGATGGCAATGGGGTGAATGACCGACCTAGACTCGAAGTCAGGGGTGTGCAATGTATGAAACCACCCGTAATAGCAACCCTCCTTCAAAGCGATCTACAAGGGTAGGCTTTACACCCTCTCTTCCTTCGCCTCGTCCCGCACTCTCTTCTCCGGCTTACGTGTACGCCTTATGCGAGTGTGTACGTGTGCACGCACACGCGTGTGGATCGTTTGTGTGGGAAAAGCCAAAGTAACTCGCGAGGGTTGCGGCACCGTGCTGAAACGAGGGAGTGTGCCAAAAACACATTTTTTTCGTAACATTGAACACACGTCGAAGTCGTTGGCGTTAAAGGGCGAGCGAACGAAAACGCGAACTTTGTCCACGATACAAATCCGTAAGTCAGTCTCCCTCGGCTCGATATGCCGTGCGAGCTGCTGCTATCTGTATCATCTTCGGTAGAGTTCGGCCCCCTAAATAGCGCCCATTCGTGATATCTTAATGTTATCACTAAGTAGTATCCAGTTTCGTGCAACTCTTCATAATTTGTTGTTTTAATTCGATTGAAACGCGGATCTGGGGAAAATAGATTAATCATGTTTGCTATAATTATTATAGTCTTTCGTAAGTTTCGTACAGATACCCAATTTTAATATTGAAATCATTTAAATTGTTCAATTTTAATTTTGGTATTATTACATTTGCGTGAGATTTAGTTCTAAATCGTGTCGCCTAACAATTCACGGTTTGATTTTATCGTGATAATTCCATGTTTTTGATTACGAGGGTGTACTCTATTCACTGTCGTCGAAAGTGGACGAAATGCGGGCGTGAAATCATATCATTCGTAGGTCAGAAGATCATCGATGCAGATCCGCGCCTTTGACTGCACCGATGACTTCGTGTCCTAGAAAGATAAAGGCCGTTCCCTGGTAAAGCCGCCCTGCGGTGGGTTTAAACTCGGGGTGAGTCTCTCGAGTGCACGACACGGGGTAACGCGATCGATAGATGACCAAAAATAGGATCCACATCCAACGGAGTTCTTCGTGCCCGGTGTTTCTCGCTCCGGAGAACGCTCGAATACTCGCTGCGTCTCGAAAACCTCAATTTTATCGCGCTGCGATTTAACATTAACTACGCGGGAATGAATTTCGAGGTGTTTAATTCAATCCGATCGTAATGGCGATCGTAGACGCGCGTTTAGAATGTACAAATAGAAAGACCGTCTGGCAGTCGAGGGATTTCTATCGTAGACGCCACATATATAATACAATTACTGATGTTATAATTATTTGATTATCGACAATTAAATAACGAAAACGCGAACTCGCGCCTGTAGCTTTTATAGATTTCTATAAAATTTTCGCAAACGTTGTGGAAGGAAAGACATCTCGCGTACTTGGAAAACAGACTCGTTTTAATTTTAGCAGCCCTAAAGTGTCGTCGCGACGTGCGGGAGAATGTGTCTTCCACCGATCGTCGCGAGCAAACATGGAGATGAATTTTGCGGACGTTTGCACTGCGGGATCTAAGCTCGTATGAGTTTTGCGCTGGAATACAAATATTCGCTGGAATACAAATATAATAATTTCCGTTCGTCCACGATACAGCAATTCTCTCGAGGGAGCAGCCGAGCGGCGAGGATGCGCTCGGGAATGTCGAAAGTTCGCCACGAGAGAGAGACAGAGAGAGGGAGAGTTCGCGAGGGTGTTTCGTGAACCGTACAAGGGAACTCGGGAGAAATCCCCGCGGAAAGGAAAAAAGGTTCTCGGCGCGGCGCCGAGAATAAACCACCGACGAATCCATCCCCGACTCCGGAGAGGAACCCCGTTTCACGGCTCACGGTTTAGGTTGTTGCATGCACGAGGGTTAGGCTGGTCGTTCTCCGTGGCGTTACTGCCACACCACGTGGCCCGTATTGATCCTCTTCGGCAAGCACGGCGGAGGGGGTGAGAGGAGAAGGTGGGAGAAGGGATGCTAGGGGTAGCTGAATGTGTTCTCTCTGTCGAAGCTCCTCCGCTTTTCGCTTTCTATCCCTCTCTCTTTCTCTCTCCGTCTCGTTCTCCACTCTCGCTCCCTCCCGCGTCTCCCTCTCTCTCTTTCCCTGTCTCTCTTTGACGTTCTCCCTTTCTTTATCACTCTACGATCCTCTCTCTCGTCGCAGAGGGTAGCAGCCTAGTGCCCCTGCCTTCGGTCGTTCACCCTTCGTATACACTCGAGAGATTCCGATTCTCACTATCTTCCTCGCCCATCCCTCGCCCGTCCTCGCGGGAGCTTTATCCCTCTCGGGGTCTGCGGGTTCCCTTTTTCTCATTGCTCTTCTTCTTCTTCTTCTTCGACTGCGGAATCGTCGATCACGACTGTACTTGACCCTTCGGGTTGCGCGTCGAAAATTACGAAACAGGCACGCGCTTAAAAAGTAATGATTCAGGCGGCAGCAGCGTGGTAGAGGCTTCCGCGGCTTCCGACTTTTCATGTCGCTTTAGAAAAAATGTTGCGTTTCGTGGGTTTCCTTTTCATGATCACGATACAATCGAAACAACGGTTACTTTGACAGGGAGACATGAGCAATCGTGGAGTGATTGAAATAAAGAGCCGAAAAATCTCAGAAGCCCATTAAAGACTTCGACAAGCGTGAATAAACTATAAGAAACGTCCAATTTCGAAATCAAATTAAAACATTTCACTGTTAATGCGAAATTGATAGAAAATCGACAAAACTGCTGTGTCCAGTAGATTTCCGCCAGAAAGAAAATCGAGTTTCAGCGCAGGAAGCATGATTTCTCAGGCCACACTTGCGTACAGTCGGTGCTGACCGACTCGATCATTCATCAATCAGAATTATAGTTATCACGTTAGTTCAAGAACCCGTTCGGAACGACTGGTATCGCAAGGAGACCTGCTCGTGCTTTACTTACGATCGTTGCCCGGCTGTAACACCGACGTGCAAGTGTTATAAATCTAGAGACCGATCGCGCGAACAGAGAACGTGGATCTCGTAGATCACGCTGCGCAGGCTTACCTGAAACATAAAAAGAGAAAATAAATGTCAAAGGGGGTACCGCACAGAAAAGGGGGACGGTTTCTTTGGGAGAGAGCGCGCGCGCGCGCGCGTCGAAATTAGAAAGTAGCTTTTTCATTTGTAGTTTCTTCATGCGACCTCGCCCTCCGCGAAAGGTTAAGGTCATCAGGAGCCGTCAAGATGTTGCGACAGGTGTATGTATACGCACGCACGCGTGTCGTCGTAAAACACCGCGGCGGTATTAATATCGGACGCTTTCCGAATCGCCGGCCTTTTCTCGGCGACATATGTTCAGGCGACACCTGCGCTTTTCTTATCTTTCCTTTTATTTGTCGACAAAAATTCGTCGTGGAAACTCAACTCTGATTTTTGTTACTGCAAATAAAAAATTATAAAAACAGGTCGCCCTCGTTTTGAATTAGAATAAAATTAAAACGGTGTTTGGCTTGTGTTCTTATCTTGGTCTGAAACTCTCTTCAATTCTCTTCAGGTAGCGTATCGTTTCGTGTTTTGCGATGCCGTGTGTGCCCGCGAAACTCTAGTCCATCGCGTTTACGTCATCATTACTTCGGCCACGCTGTTTCCCTTTATCAGCCGGCGTGAGTGCCACTTTAAGTGCTTTCGATTCCGCGTCGTATCGGTGAAACCGAACCGTTCCCCATTCGTTGGTCGCTACTTAAAGGGAGAGTCACCCCCGTGAGAGCCGGAGGTTAAAATGCTTCGTGGCACCCTCCTCCATGTCGCAAATTCACGAAGAAAGCGCGACGAATCAGCGGAACAATGGACACGAAAGAGGCAATAAGAAAATGCAAAGCCTCGTCTAAACGCGTTAATATTGGGTCGTCCGGAAAGTTCGTGCCGATTTTGAAGGAAAATTCAAAGGCAACATTTTTTTATGTCGATAAATATTTATTGACTTATGTATGCACCGTTTTGTTTCACAACTTTTGTCCATCTTTCACGCAACTGGAAGATTCCATTCTCCCAGAACTTCTTAGGTTTCTCGGCGAAAAACTCCTCAAGGTGGTTTTTTATGTCGATCAAAGAGTTGAAGTTCTTGCCGCTAAGAGAATTTTGCACAGACCTAAATAAGTGAAAGTCTAAAGGTGCAATGTCTGGTGAACACGGTGGGTGAGGTGGCACATCCCAGCCAAACTCCAACAATTTTTGTCGGGTAGTCAAAGAAACATGAGGTCTGGCATTGTCCTGATGGAACACGACGCCCTTCCTATTAGCTAATTCTGGACGTTTTTCCTGAATCGCTGTCTTTAATTCGTCCAGTTGCGAGCAGTACTTATCTGCATTTATCGTTTGGTTGTGTGGTAGGAGCTCATAATATAGGATTCCTTTCCAATCCCACCAGACACAGAGCATGACTTTTTTTGGATGAAGGCCGGCTTTCGGAGTGGTTAATGCTGGTTCATTTCGCTTACCCCAGGATCTTTTTCGTTCTACATTGTTGTAAATGATCCATTTTTCGTCACCCGTCACTAATTGCTTCAAAAATGGTACGTTTTCGTTGCGCTTGTACAGCGAGTCGCAGATGGAAATGCGATCCATTAAATTTTTTCGGCCAAATTATGCGGAACCCATACATCATAGCGACTTACGTAACCAAGCTTCACTACATGATCGTGGACAGTGGTTTTCGATATTTTCAGTATCTCTGCTAATTTACGTGTCGTGTAGCGCGGGTTATTCTCGATCAGTGTCTTGATTTGGTCATCATCAGTAGTAGAGGGTCTGCCCGAGCGTTCTTGGTCTTTAAGGTTAAAATCACCAGCTCTAAACTTAGCGAACCACTTACGTACGGTTCTTTCAGCTAAAGCGCCTTCTCCGTAAACAGAATATATCGAATTTGTTGCTCGTGAGGCATTTTTGCCTTTCCGGTAATAGAAAAGCATCAAGTGTCTAAAATGTTCTTTGTTTTCTTCCATCTTCAAAAGAGTACAAAACTGACACGAATCAATTTATCTGAAACAACTTTTTTCCTAAAGATGCGTTGAAATGTTACCTTTAAGCATATGTATATAAATCGTATGTTTTCAATAACATTGATATATTCAGACATGTTCCAACGCCATCTATTAAAAATCGGCACGAACTTTTCGGACAACCCAATACGAACGTATCAAATGCATAAATCACTCTATTCAGCCCTTTTGTATTGTTCTCATAGTTCGAATAGTAATATTGGATGTACAAACATTAACTATAGATTAAAGTTTTGTTTTTGCTGATGCATTGCTTATTAACTAATAAGAAGCGACGATAAAATAATTAATTTAAAATTAAAATTAATCATCATTATATGGATGCAGTTCGTAGCATGTCTGCCTTAGAGGAAGAGCTCTACCTCTCTTCCTCGTGTTTCCGGAGTGACGTAACTCCCGATCGAACTCGGCACGATGCTGGAAGTCTTTATGCCACCGCGGGAATTCGGTGATTAATTGCACCGGTAATTAATTGCACCGGTAATTAATTAGATGGCGTGGACGGTACCACATGTCGAAGAGGCGGCCCTAAAAAGCGCCCTGATTCATAGCTCTCCTCCCATGGAGGAGCCTCGGCCCTTCCCTCCCGATGAACCAATCAAGGTCATTGACCTTCGAAGGGGATACGTTCCCGGCGTTGTAGGGCTACGTGACGGCGATCTAACGTGAGCGATACGCAAAAGATTGATTGCGACTTCACGATTTTGTGCCTCCGATTAGGGGTTGATTTTATCGAGGAAATTTTTCCTGTATCAACTTTTGGGGGAAAAGATACTAAATAATCGGTATCGAGAAATCGAATATTTATCTGCTCGAACGTTAACACGATTAATTGCGTGGAAATGATCACATAAATCCCGTAATTGCAACGTCGCGAACACAAATGAGAATGAATGATTCAATCTTGTTAGTAACCAATTCTCGAGCCATTTAGAATCATTAGCGAGATTGAGTAAAAAATAAATATACTTATCATTATTAATAATCTCGCATATCGCGATACATAAGCGCGCACGGTGTTTTAATTATTGTTAGAGATCCGCGGATCGTTGTTCCTCGATTTTTCAACTGTCGACTTTTTTTTAATCATCTCGCGTGAGAGAATATTAAAATCCTTCGCTGCGATTCCGCTGGATATTAAGAGGGACCCATAATTAGACCACGCCTAGCCTACTTTCCGCGCGCGGGTCATTCACCCCGCTCGAGAGGGTGTATTCTCGCCATCTGGCGTGCTCTTGCTCGCCTTCCGCCGGGCCGGGTCTGCACCTGCGCGCCGCGCAGAACACCCCACGTGGCTGCACGCCACGTGGTGGCCGCGAAAGAGAAGCGAATGCCGGCAGGCACTCCGATGTAACCGGCGAGGGTGGTGGTTCGCACCGGAAAAAAAGACAGTCTTCGTCGAGGGGATGAGTATCGACCAAGGGCAAGGGCGAGGGCATGCGTATACGACGCACAGGATCCCGGAAAGATAAATCGAAGCCCATCGGATCCGCCTTCCCTTCCTCTTTATCACCCCTTCCTCCGAAGAAGGAAGGTTGCCTTCTCTTGTTATTTGTCGACGCCGTTACAGCCGATCGGGTGGCTCGTTCGTTTTTAGATTGTCCACCGGGAACAAACGGCTATGGGGAAAATGAAGTTTCTCAACGCACGCAGCAAGGAGATAACGCGAAAAATATTAACGGAGGATCTCACTAATTCACAAAGATATCATCTCGAAAGTATATTATTATTATTAGGGCGGCTCGTCTCTTTTCCCATCCCTTTTTGGAGATATCCGAGTTTCACTGCACATCGTGATACATCAAAATTATTTAATATAATATTTTATCTCCTTTGCGCGCAATTTTCAAGTATGTTTAGAATACGAAAATTGTTGATAACACAAATAATCCCAATATACAATAGTTACATGAAAAATACAGATGATTTAATCTTCTTTGTAAAGCTTCACTTTTCAGCATTCTTTTTCTTAAACATTAATCTTTCCGAAAGACCATGGAAACGCCTCAATATTTTCGTTGAAAGAAAATCCATTTTCGAGTCATTCGAAGAATTTCTATGGAAAAGGATATCCGACGGTTTTCGGACACTGTGCCTCCATTTTTCCAAGAATCTGGTGCGAAAGTGGTTGGCATTTCTAGAGAATCGTGCCTCACGCAGGGCTCGCCACGGACACGGAAATTGATGTCCCCTGTCTACCTCATTTCCGGTGCGGGGGAGGCGGGGGCCGTCCGTACGCGCGAGAGGCTTACGCGCACGTTTAAATTGGCTCGGCACCGTTTTGGACAGCCCTGACTATTCGTATCGAGCGGCAATGCCAAGGGCAAGGGCGCCCTTCCCCCATCCTTCCGACGACCCTGTGTGCCGACATCCCCTTCGCCCCTTGCTCGTTCTCTTCCTCTTCCATCGGATATGCACGCATACACGCGCACGAATGGCGTGTACACGACTTACGAAGCGCGTCCGCGCGCGCATGCATGAGTTCGTTGTGGAAATATTTGCGAAAGTCTTGTCAAGGATTTTCCGGAACATTTGCTGCTGCTCCAGAAAAGTCAGGAATTTAATTAGTAAAGTAAATTACAGGATGTAACGCGCTTTAGATTGTACTTAAATATGCGTCATAATTTTATTTAAAAAATGATGCTTTTTTTATTGACAATATGTGAAGCACATAACGTATTGAAACCTTAATACTGATGCCAAAAGTCAATTTTTCTTGAAGAGTGATTCGAGAGCCACAGTTTTGTGAACATCTCTATCGCTCGGAAGACGCCATTTTGCATCGCGCTGTAGCTCGTTAATACCAAACAGTGAACACACAAATCTCCGTTTATCCAATTTATTTTTAATATATTTTGGATATAAATTATAGAGGAAAGTTCCCGATTATGAGATACCATATCGATTTTGCCGAATGTAAGGAAATCTATAGGCAGAATTAAAAAATGTAATACGTTCTCTTGAAGAGAATTTAATAAACTTTAGGTTGGTGAAATGAAAAATCTAATTTAAATATTATTTTTTCTGAAAATTAAAAAAATTTGAAAAAAGAGCTTTACGCAAGATCGCGAAAGTGTGCTCCTAATATAAGATACCTTGAGAAATCGGTGTTAAAAGTGCAAAATACATCAGTATTGCTAGTAAAAAACTTTATTAGATATTTTTATAAAAATACTGCTGCCACAGCCTTCGCCAAATCTTCACGATTCCACTATCAACGCTTCCTCGTATCTCTAACCTCCATAGTCAGATTCTATAAAAGTTAAATACACAAAAATTCGTAATATATATTCGTGTTAACTTTTCTTTACCCTTAACGTAGTATTTTCTTTCTTTTTATTACACTATATACTCTTCATATTCGAGCAATAATTATCTCATATTAAGAGTACCCTAAATATCCCATTATACGAGCCACACGCCCAGCGGTTCCGCGATCATGAAATCTAACCTCTACAATTAAGCAATTCAACAAATCGCGTATTTTCCTGTTACTACGATTCTACTCTATCATTGCATACTGAATTTATTGCCAACCATTTCTTTATTATGTAATAAACAAGGTTTAAAGACTTACCTTAAGTTTCTTTGACATGTTCACAATTTCACAAACCTTTTCTTGCAAAAGCTAAACGCAATAACGAACAATGAATTTTTCACTAAATACATTTTACACCAAGAGTAATAAGTTTATGGTGGAATTAGCAGATGGTGCTCACTAGTTTAGCAGAAACTCCATTATCTCATATTAGGAGCATATCTCATAATAGGGGATTCTCCTCTATATCCAATTATGCAATTTAATTACTTTTCATTACATAATAGTGGCTAAATTAAATAAGAAATAAATAAACAATGGTTTTTTATATTTAACGTTTATTACATATAGAAATGGTCATTTCGTAGATATCTTTAGTAGGAAATATGACGATTCGATTTCTTTTGAAAATACATAATATTCTTGTTTTATTCGACCACCGGATAGTATTTGAGCTTCTAGCTTGCGGGAGTTTCCGGGGTAGAGGGTTGCAGGAAAATAGGCAAAAAAGCGGCGGGAGAGAGCGGGTGCTGGCAGGGAAGCGGTAGAGAGAAGGTGAATTTAATCGAGTACAACGACGAGGAAAGGACTTCGCCGAAGATGAAGAGAGAGATGAAAGAGAGAAACAAAGAGCGAGAGAGAGAGGTGAGGTGAGGAGTGCGCCTTGTCGCGCCGGAGAAAGCTGCGTTCGGCCTCGCGGGGTTAACGCACTCTTGACGTTATACCGCGACTAACGATGATGTTTCTCTACCGTTACGTAAACGCAGCAGCGCCGAAGCGGCCGCCGTACCGCGTTCTGCGTTCTGCCAAGATTGGAAACCCCGCTTTTGCAACGGGTTGCCCCGCTGCGATCCAGGATCCGATCGGGTCCGCTCGATCGTAGAAGCGAGATTGAATTCAGTGTACACGCAATTAGAGAAACTTCTTGGATGTGACTCTGTACATTTGTTTAGTAATTTTTCGTATTACGTTTTGGCAAAATTTATATATTGATTCGGAACCGATAATATGTACAATATAAATATGTAAAGTAATATATTTATGTTACATAGAAGAGACAAATTTCCTAGACAATTTCCACATATCTCTCGAATGTCACTCGACGAAACTTAACGAGACGTAGTCGCGGGCTAATGAAGAAAGCTACGGGCATCTCAGATCATGCAATTATCATTTTACACGAATAACGCGCGTGATTTATGTCTGAAGTTTTTTACATCTGGCGAATCTCGGAAGCCAAACGAGAGGCGGACTCGGTTTCTCGAGCTGCTCTCTCGGATTCACGTGTGGCTAAATGACGCGTCAGAGAGAAAGAATCAGAGTTTACGGCAGGCCGAGTCCCTTTGATGGGCCGGCCAGCAACACAAACCACGTCTTGTGTGGACGCGTGTCTGGCGGTCCAGTGCCGGCCGAGCCGGAAGCTGCGCACGTACGTACGTTGCTCCTTCAAAGCGATCGCTATTCGTGGTAGCGATACCTGATGGTAGCGCCGCGGACGTGTTTATTAATAGAGCCGCTGGATTGCGAGATTTTGGCGAGGAAACTGCGAGCTTGAGGTACGGTTGCTTCGCGTTACGACTCGGCCCTGTTGCTCGCGGTAAGACGAGCAGCTGGAGGGTGAAGAGAGCGAGCAGAGGGCGTAAATTACGGCATGGTCAGACCAGCCCGGAGATGCTGTTTGATGCCGCGTGCGCGTTTACGGGGGTGATTAATGACGCCGTTGAATCGCATTCGGAGTTGATATCGGTGTCCCTTTGATGTAATAATAGTAGCTGCCATCGTTGCGACACTCGTAGGAAATTATCTCGTTATTAATTTCCGTCGGCTCGTTCCTCCGGTCTTTCGGCTTGTACGCATCTAATTTGTGCTCGAAATTAATTGTCTCTTTTTTTGTGTGGAAATTTGTGGACCACTCCTGATGAATGTTGGTGAATCCTTCGAGGTAACGGAAGTACTTGATAAGGGTACACTCTGCGCGTAGTTGGAAGCGAGTTTCGCTCAAACGTAGATCGACTTTAGCAATTAGATTGATTAATTATCCCACGCTAGAAAAGTCAGTGAGTTACTTTCCTCCAATTATGCATTCCTAGTCAACAAACATAGTCAACAAATCCATCATTATGGAGTCGCCTGCAAAACATCCTGCGATTGCGAAAGCATCGAATTCGCGCTCGCGCAACCGAGTGCGATTTTTGTGTATGTGTGTATGTGTCGCGTGTTACGTACACGTGCACGTATGTGCGCAGCCTAGAAGACGTACGACGGGATCCCGAGAAGGGCGATGTAAGATCTGGAAAGATAGTCGAGACTGACAGGTCGTATAGAAGATCGGAATGAAAACAAGTTGATCACAACAATAGGAGTATTGGCCGTACAGCCTAAGACCTAGGCGTGTGAACCAGGGATCCCGGAGAGTTCGAGTTCAAATCTAAGGCAGTCTCCTAGTTATTTTTCGCCTCTTACAATTCAGAAGTGGGATAAAATCCGCTACCCCTCGAAGACAGTTGAGATTCATCCGCTACCCCTCGGAGAGGAGGGAGTTGAGAAGCAGCTGGCCGGTAGTGAAGCCTGAACATGGAGGTCGGGACGGACTCAGAAGAGTGAACCAAAAATGGATGTTGGGAGGGACTCAGAAGAATGAACCAAAAATGGAGGTTGGGAGGGATTCAGAAGAGTGAACCAAAAATGGATGTTGGGAGGGACTCAGAAGAGTGAACCAAAAATGGAGGTTGGGAGGGACTCAAGTGGAGTGAACCGACGATTTGGAGACATTCGGGGACGAATGTAATGTCAGGCTGGCCGAGCTGTAAGATCTGGAAAGATAGTCGAGACTGACAGGTCGTATAGAGGATCGGAATGAAAACAAGTTGATCACAACAATAGGAGTATTGGCCGTACAGCCTAAGACCTAGGCGTGTGAACCAGGGATCCCGGAGAGTTCGAGTTCAAATCTAAGGCAGTCTCCTAGTTATTTTTCGCCTCTTACAATTCAGAAGTGGGATAAAATCCGCTACCCCTCGAAGACAGTTGAGATTCATCCGCTACCCCTCGGAGAGGAGGGAGTTGAGAAGCAGCTGGCCGGTAGTGAAGCCTGAACATGGAGGTCGGACGGACTCAGAAGAGTGAACCAAAATGGAGTTGGAGGACTCAGAGATGAACCAAATGGAGGTTGGGAGGGATTCAGAAGAGTGAACCAAAAATGGATGTTGGGAGGGACTCAGAAGAGTGAACCAAAAATGGAGGTTGGGAGGGACTCAAGTGGAGTGAACCGACGATTTGGAGACATTCGGGGACGAATGTAATGTCAGGCTGGCCGAGCTGTAAGATCTGGAAAGATAGTCGAGACTGACAGGTCGTATAGAGGATCGGAATGAAAACAAGTTGATCACAACAATAGGAGTATTGGCCGTACAGCCTAAGACCTAGGCGTGTGAACCAGGGATCCCGGAGAGTTCGAGTTCAAATCTAAGGCAGTCTCCTAGTTATTTTTCGCCTCTTACAATTCAGAAGTGGGATAAAATCCGCTACCCCTCGAAGACAGTTGAGATTCATCCGCTACCCCTCGGAGAGGAGGGAGTTGAGAAGCAGCTGGCCGGTAGTGAAGCCTGAACATGGAGGTCGGGACGGACTCAGAAGAGTGAACCAAAATGGATGTTGGGAGGGACTCAGAAGAATGAACCAAAAATGGAGGTTGGGAGGGATTCAGAAGAGTGAACCAAAAATGGATGTTGGGAGGGACTCAGAAGAGTGAACCAAAAATGGAGGTTGGGAGGGACTCAAGTGGAGTGAACCGACGATTTGGAGACATTCGGGGACGAATGTAATGTCAGGCTGGCCGAGCTGTAAGATCTGGAAAGATAGTCGAGACTGACAGGTCGTATAGAGGATCGGAATGAAAACAAGTTGATCACAACAATAGGAGTATTGGCCGTACAGCCTAAGACCTAGGCGTGTGAACCAGGGATCCCGGAGAGTTCGAGTTCAAATCTAAGGCAGTCTCCTAGTTATTTTTCGCCTCTTACAATTCAGAAGTGGGATAAAATCCGCTACTCCTCGAAGACAGTTGAGATTCATCCGCTACCCCTCGGAGAGGAGGGAGTTGAGAAGCAGCTGGCCGGTAGTGAAGCCTGAACATGAAGGTCGGGACGGACTCAGAGGAGTGAACCAACATGGAGATTGGGAAGGACTCAGAGGAGTGAACCAACATGGAGGTTGGGAGGGACTCAGAGGAGTGAACCAACATGGAGGTTGGGAGGGACTCAGAGGAGTGAACCAAAAATGGATGTTGGGAGGGACTCAGAAGAGTGAACCAAAATTGGATGTTGGGAGGGACTCAGAAGAGTGAACCAAAAATGGAGGTTGGGAGGGACTCAAGTGGAGTGAACCGACGATTTGGAGACATTCGGGGACGAATGTAATGTCAGGCTGGCCGAGCTGTAAGATCTGGAAAGATAGTCGAGACTGACAGGTCGTATAGAGGATCGGAATGAAAACAAGTTGATCACAACAATAGGAGTATTGGCCGTACAGCCTAAGACCTAGGCGTGTGAACCAGGGATCCCGGAGAGTTCGAGTTCAAATCTAAGGCAGTCTCCTAGTTATTTTTCGCCTCTTACAGGCGAAGAAAGAGAAACGGCGGCGGAGAAAGAGGAAAAAAAGGTGCTAATGGCTTCATTCTCCTCCGGCAGAAGAAACGACCCTGCGGGGCATCAATTAAGGTGTTACGAGCCGTAGCCGCGGCTCGCCGTTCGCCGACGATCGACGCGAATCAAATAAATTAGCCCTTTGTTCTCGGCCATTAATTGCGCCGCAACCGCTGGGAAATCCGTGAAGAATCGCCGATGATCTTTCGGGACGCTTCATGTACGAGTGAGCGCGCACTCGCGCGAACGATGCACCGCGAAGCGGCATCGCATTTGCGCTCGCGCCTTCACTTTCGCTGCACTCCGTGCACTCTCGCCTCGTCATTCCCATTCAGCACTCTCGTAAACGGGTTCTCGGGTTCCGATCTGTCTTCGTGCAGCTACGCGTCCTGACAGATCGAAAATGGTCCCGATCCCTGCAGGGAGCATCCGATAAATGATCCACTTTTTTAATTGTTCAATGAAATTGAAAGGAAAATTGTTCTACTCTTCTTCAATACTTGGACTTATTAAAACCATCACTGTGGGAAGTGTCTAAGTGTTAATTAAACAATTGACTTCGCTGGTTATTTTTTATTGTTTTTTGGTTGATCAGCAAGTCAGAAGGAACTCGAAGAAATGCATGTTTGCACAATCGAGATGACTTCTTCGTCAATGAGGAAACATTTTCATCACGCGCGAGTATCATTTCCGCGCGCGTCGATTTACCGTACGGCTGTAATGACGCGAGCGCGCGAGTTCGTTAGAAGTGCACTCACGCACAGCGGATCGAATAGATTTCCCGAGATAGCCCGATGAGAAATTCGCGCGGTGGGTCCTCGTATCGAGCGTAATGTACTAGCATTCTCCCTTCGCCGTGTCACTTTCGCTGCGCTCCGGAGAATCCGCCATTCCCGTACGGCGATCACGCGTGCGTGTCTAAGCGCGTGACGCGCATACGGGGTCGTCATTGAAGGAATAATCTGCATTGCATATGTGGAGCTCGACGCCGATAGCGGTGAGCGTGATCGTGACAAAAAGTCCGATGAAGTAAGAGAGCGGCAGTTACTCGCGAAGCGCCGCTTTTCGCAGAGGATTATAATAATTTCAGCTATAATTTCCTGTTACCCAGAGAATTAACGATCGCAATCGACCCGACCGAATCGGCGAGCCGCGCGAGTCGCTCTCGCGCGCGAGTTCCACGCAAGCCGGCGAATGCAAGTGCAAGGTAGTGCAACGGCACGGTGAGTCGGTAGAGGTGAGCGAAAGTTCCTTACGTCAGCGGTGCAGGCGCATAATCCGCGCATAATGAGCCGTCGATGTGCCGTGATCGCGTGCATGCGTATACGTGCGTCTATCCCGCACGATCTCGCGGTTTTTTTTCTTCACGTAAGCGGCTGCTAAACGGACGAGCCATCATTTTGCTCTCGTACATCCTGCTCGGCATCCTGTCTTGCCTGCGCTGTTGGAATCGACATCATGAGCGTTTAGATTAGAGCGCGGAAAATGAGACAGCCGACGCGGAAGTGGTCTCTCTCTGCTGAAGCTGTAGATCACTTTCGCGTGTGCGAACCGCGCTTGCGCTTGTTCCGCTCTCGAGCGGCGCAACAAAATGAGAGATTACTTGTGAAAGAAGCGTCACTCGCGTATTTGGAGGGGACTTGGATTACGACATGGAACAGATCGAGCAAGATGCCGTTACGCCGCGTGAACAAAACATCCCAAGATTCAGAGGCGTGTTTGTTGTTTTCACTGGTGAACTCGGGGAGATGAGCCTCGTCTGATTATCGCGACTGTGGGAGCCGAAACGAGTTACGAGGAAGAGAATAACGCTATTTTATTCAATATCCCATCCTGTTTTACATATTATTTTCTATTAATAATTCAAGAGTGGATAAACATAAAATAGAAACATCCCGTGCAGAAAATTGTTAGGGCCTAATATGAAAGTAAAGACCCCTATAAGGAATAAATAGGGATGTCCTAAAAAGGGATGCCCTATCATTGCCACATCGTGGCCCGATTAGATATTATATTTTTTATTATTTCCTTATAAGGTCCCGAAAAAATATTTGTTACATACCATTCTAGGGCCATATTAATATTGAGGAAAATTAATCGGGTCCTACTTAGGACCCTATAAATTTTTTTATACGGGATGTATAATGTATAATAGACGTGCAAATAAAAATAAAATATAGATATATATCAAAAAGTATATAAAAGATCATATAAATTTTCGTGAACACGTTTAAACAAATATCCAGTCAGGAAAGTTCGAATCGCGCACGATTTTACTCAATTTCGATTCGAGAGCGTTGTTGACTCAGTCTCAGCGACTCGTGGTTCCGAAAATATTCGTTGTAATGAGTCGCGCGGGGCTCGGTTACCACGAGTTCTCATTGTGGACGTTGCTTAAAATGACCCGTCACGAAGCAACGACCCGGAAGCGATAACTGCGCGCGAGGTCGAACCCCACGGTCGATAAGGAGGTCGGGCGTGTAGCGGCGAGCTACGGGTTTTCCAGGGTGATATATCCGTTGTTAATGTGGACTCCGCTAAGCTGCGTGTGGATGTGCGTCCGTGTGTATGTGTGCTGTGCCATCGAAGCGATCTTAGACAACCACGATGCGTTTCCGACGTACCGCGATGGCACGATAGGCCGCACGAAATCTGATGCATTATTATTTCACGTGCGATGCGATGACGAGCCGGCCTAACGACGCGCAGGTCGACAACGTTAATTCGAACTCGATTAATGGTCCACGAGGGCGAATCTTTCGATCATGTGTTGGGGACTTTCCCTCGATAAAATAGCCCGGGCTTTTATTAAGGCTTGTTCGGCCGGATCCCTGCGGTGCGCGCACGCAGTGGACGGAAATTTCGAGGGTGCACTCGGAAAACTTCGATATGGTTACTGTTGTGGCAACGCTTCGTTAACGAATATTAACAGTTACTCGTGATATATCGCAATTTTCGCTTTGGAAACTGACACTCGGGTGCGAGCGAACACGCGATAATTAATTAAATAAAATCTCGCGTCAATTGGAATTCGATAGGAGAGAATGTAGAAATTACTGAGTTTATGTAAAGTGCAAAATTTATCAAACTTTATCTTCGAGCATTTTCTTGTATCATTGTTCCATTTTACAACGATGAAATTTTATTATTCTGCATTATTGAAGTGTCCAACTCGCCAGATTTTTCGATTCTCTTCAATTTGTTTTAGTACTATCTGCATCAAGCCAAAAGCATATAAAATGCAAGCTATAAAATATATCTAGCGCTAAAAAATCAGAGCAGAGGACACGAGTCGCATGTCGACTCTCGCGCGATGTGAACGCGGCTTAATACACGTCGTGTTGCAATGGCCCAGAAGCGGTAGCTAGGCGAAGGGTCAAAAACACCGAGCGGCACAGTTTCTAGGCCATACGCTGCTATCTATAAACCCCTGTGCGAGCTTCAGCCCCCGCCGCGCTCTCTTACTCACTCCCTCTCTCTCTCGCCCTCTTCGCCTGCCACCTCCCATCGCCTCTCATCGCCCCAACCCTCCCACACTCGCTGAACTCTACCTACACCATCCACAGGACATGGCACTTACACCACCGTGCCCCCCTCCGCCTCCGTCCGCACTCTCTTTCTAGTCCTCTTGCTCCGTCCTTGTCGCACCCTTCCAGTGGCTAGCGCTCTCTCACTTTCTCTCGAGTTCGTATCAAGCGAATGCCGGTGGCTCTATTATAGCATCTTGGACTTCGGAGTAGAAAGAGAGAGAGAACGATTCTCGGAGAGACTCAAAATAGAAGTGCCTTTGATATTTCCGGTTTCCGCGGAACGTCACCACGTCACGACCGGATTTTCGTAGCCGCGATCGGTGGCGAAAAGCTGTAATTGCGGCCCCCGAGATCCGACGTTTGTCCCGATTTCGTCGCGCGCGCGCAATTCTAGATTCCCCGTCATCTTCATCCTTGAACCGCTTGTGTTCACAAACTGAATCGCGAAAGTCGATCATACCGTCGACTTTGAAAATATGAGGATGAATCGAGAGTAACTTTCGAAACGCAGCAGCTGATAATCTGTAATCATCGCGTTTATAATTTTTTCAACTAAATTATTTCATATAAAATAAGTTTGTCTCAAGTTTGTTATTTTCCTCCCGTCGTGTTCTTTTCAAAATTCAGCATTCTCTATCAATTTCCATCTCACGAGCGAACACTTTGCCGGATAGCAACGTCGATTCTCCGCGCCACGTGGCCGTGGAAAAAAGCGGACGAGCGCGATTGATTCTCGCGATGACCGGAAATGGACCGCGCCCGCGATGTTCACCGTGTGATTCGGCGCTTAAACTTGACAATGAGGGGACCCGCCGGAATGCTCTTGAACGAGGGAGATAATGCGTTTGTGCACGCGCCATTACCCGGGCCTCCTTAGCACTTACGCAATCGCCGATCACTGGCGTATCTGCGTGCCCCACGTTCGCACGAAAGTATCGTTGCAGGCCAGCGACCGATCGCGCTCTCTCTTCCGCGAAGGTTCTCATCGCGCCGCAACTCTCATCGTGTCACAATCGGAAAATCGATACTCTCCTGAAATGCGCCGAAAGATCCCCTATCACGTTAGCTAGAGATTCTCACCCTTTATTTTTGCAGGTGTTACTAATTGTCAGAAAAAGCGTAGGAAAAGTCGGATAATATTAGGTGCAAAAGTTTGTTTTTTCAGCGCTCTAGTTTTAAACTTTGAGAGAAAAATGACTAAAACTTTTACCTAATAATTCAAAATATATAAGTATACGTATATATAATATCAGAATTTTTTTATTTTGAAGATAACGTTTCAATTTTTTATTTTGTTTAAAATTAATGTAGAAAAGTGCAAGTGTGGTTCGCAGATTGCGAATTTGCACATTTTGACAATTGATCGACTGCATTATCGAGCATCTCACGTCAAAGAAACTCCTTAACTCGTGGAAGAAACGAAGTTTCTAAGTTGATTTCGCGACGCACGTAACGTCCAGAATTTCAGTTGCACTTGAATGCGCTCGTTTCGTCCGTGCATCCGCGCCGTTGCTCGTAATAGCTATCTTTGCTCGGTTTAATACTCCGGACTAACGACTTTCACTCGGTGGGAGACTCACTTCCTGAACATGCAAGTCAATCAGGCACCGTTGCGCGATCGAGTCGCGACGAAAAATGGAAAACCCCCTATCATTTCGCGAATGTCGATCTACTATTAATCGTTATTAATCTCTCGTTCGCGGCACACTTTGTAGCGTGACATTTCTGCGTAGATATTTCTCACCGAGCGTGTAATAGTGCTACGTAATAGTTGCTCTTAATTTGAAGTATTGCGCGAGATACAAAACTTACAGATATCCGTATAAATATAAGAATAACATGACTGAAAAATGAACACGTTACGAGATCTGCAAGCCGTTCATTCAATCCGGACTTTCTGTCAAACTTTTTAAAATATTTATTGCAAATCGAAAGATAGACGGATCGCCCGTTGAAAAATGAGAAAGATAGTGAAATAAATAAATATAATTTCGCCAGATATATCACGAGCGTCGATGACAAGGCTTTAACTTATTTTGGTAATATTGCCTATGTAACGTTCCCTTATGCAACATTCTACGGACGATGATTCAAGCGGAATAGAGTAGGCGTAACCGTAGGAGTGCAGGCACGAAGTTTACGGTCTATCTTCCCCGGCAGCTGAATGAACTGAGAGTGCAGCTTATCGGAAATGATTCCTTTTATCGCGTCGCGGCCGTTCCTTCCGATTTGCTCATTCATGGCGCGCGAAAGCGTCGCTCATCGTCATCATCGTCGTCATCGTCGATGGGATTCTCGCGAAACGGTGCCCACGGGGTCCTAAAAGGCCAGGTCATTTCACTTCCCGTTGCATAACGCAATTAAACGGTTATTTAACACGCCGGCCCGTGGCAATGCGACCGAGCGAGGGCTGGGAAAACGAGAGAAAAAGCACTTCGCGGTTCCAAACGACCGGGATTGGAAAACGCGAGCTGGAAACACGTTATTCCGCGCGATTCCGTTATCCCGGTTATCCTATCGTAATTAATAAAATTGACGGTAATCGGCAGAATTACATGTGCAGCTCTCCTAATATCGCTTTACGTAACGTGCGCTCGACCGAATACGAGGTTGTTGCATAACGAAAGCGGTTGAACGATCGGCCGAAGGAAGTGTAGATTTGCCGTGTTTTATTTGCAAAACGTCCTGTTTTATTTGCATGATGAAATGATGGATTGTGTTGTATCGTGAGATAACGCTCGTTCGTTCCTCAACTATCGCCCTCTCTTCCATGTCAAATATTCTTTATGTATTCGAGTCTGTGGAATATGATATGATTGTTTTATTATTCTATATATAAAGCTATTTTAAATATATTATTTTTTAGGTATGAACAAAGTTGGAACTTTTGCGGACGTGCAACAGAAAACTCGTGACATAAAAAAAGTGATGTAGAGATTAAAAATATTTGCATAGACTCACTAATATTTAAAAAGCAATGAGTCAGGAATGCAAACAGAAATAAGAAATACGTCACTAGCATTAGTAAAGTTTAAACTGTGATGTACACCGTACACCGAAATATACCCTGCTTGCGCTTCTGCAAAATTCTATTATGACATCCAAATTCGATTTGATCGGCGAACTTGATTTCGCTAGCTGTAATCTGTTGGCGCAATTGGTCGCGCCATTCGTTTCAGGATATCTAATTCAATCACGCGGCAAAAAAGGACGTATTCATCAAAAAAAGAAATAACGAGTCCTAACCGTATGCCACCTAGTTACGCGAAGCTCCGTCTGTCCGAAACTCCGATTCGCTTATAGAACTTGATTAACCTGTGCAACGTTTTCAGACTTTCAAAACTTTTTATTTCAAAAAATAAGTTGATAATCCCTTTTAAGGACTATGAGTATATTTATGTGAAAGTTGCACGCCGTAAAAAGCGATATAGTTGATTAAAAAAACATTTTCGTGTCAAAGGAATCAATGTATGCCGCGATAGCGGTTGAGCTTCACTGACCGGTACAAATAAGTTCTTCTCTACGTCATTACGGCAGATCGAGCGATCTGGCAGTGTTACGTGGCCAGGAGGATGTGTGAGGGATAAAGGGGAGATGCAGCATGGGGGAGGAGGTGAACGGACAGATTCGCTAGGGGGGAGGGTGGGGCATCCGCGACGGAGGAGCACGAAGAGACGATGGGTGCAGAAGGTCTCTCGATTCGCGAGGCTGTGGTCACTCGTACAGGTCATTTCCTCGTGGATAACCCAATTAGAGCGATTATTTAACGCTCTAGTCGCGGTCCGTTCTCCCTCCACCTCCTCCTCGTCCTCCTCCTCACCGGCTGCTACCATCTTGCCGCCTACTTTTACGGTGCCAGCTCGGAAGGCGCGGCGGTTTCGTCAAGGGAAGGGAGAGGGCGCGGAAAAGACGCGGTGGAACAGGTACCACGACCTGTCGTGGGTGTCGGTAAAAGTACCTATTTCTGTATCTAGGTATCCCCGAGGCCGCATCCAGCCATGCGATCTTGGAGAGCCTCGCGATTATCGTCGAGCGTAAACGATATTCTAGGTGGACTCGAGACTTAACGATAAATATATCAGGAAACATATGGTTAACAAGCCTGTTCTTTATTACTGCGATAATCATGTAGGGAAAAGATCTTTTTATTAATTTAATGTGGCGTTTTTCCTTTCTAGCAATAATTTCTAAATTAATCGAAAAAGCCGGAGATTTACTCCGCCGATTCTAAGATATCTCGCGGCGGCTTTAAGCGAAACATCCACGGAAAGGGGATGAGAATGTCTGGGAACGCCTTCAAAGGGGGACAGGGAAAGAGAAGGTACCGCCGGCAGTCTCATCGGCCGATCGTTTCGTGCATACGTCCCAGGCTGCGACATTCTCGCTGACAGCGGGCTCGGCAACGCGAGTGCGCACTGGCCCGTCGTCCCAGGGTTACCCGCGGTCGTTGTGTCCGAAAACTTTGGCAATAAACTTACGCGGGGGCCTCGGCAGCGAGCGCGAGCGCGCGGCGACCTGGCCGCGCCGATGGCAGTGGCAGCGCGCCGTCGCCAGGATAGTTTCACTAGTTGCGTAACTCTAATGAGCTGGCCACTGCCGGCTGCTACCGTTGCTGCCGTGCAGGAGGGACCCGCGAACCTATCATGTACCCACTCGAAGGACTATCTTTCATCGAAACGCTTCTTGATAGTTAATCAATTCCTGGAGACATTATTGCAGTCCCTTCGATGATTTTTGAGTTGGTGGAATGGTTTGATCGGAAAACTCTGGAGAACGCGATCTCAACGTTGCAGATGAAGGGAGGTTGATTGGGACAGTTAAGGGAATCGTACATTTAAGATCGCGTGTATTAAGACCGGGTACTTTGTACGGATGTGGATAATTAACTGTAAGTCTCTCACTTAAGATGGCCGTTTCGAGCGGACTCTGTAATCATCCGTCATTATCGCTATAGAGCGAGGATTATTTGCGGTCTCGGATTGCAAGGCGGCGAAATCGGAAACGGCCGCTTGCGTGCCTGCGCATTAACTCGAATTTAACGTCATCGTGTGATAATCGCCTTTTACTTGTCGAACCTGACCTGACGAACGCGTTCCGCCTTTACTTTGGACTTCAGAGTAATTTACGATACAATGTATTGGCTCGCTACCGGGCGCGATTGCAGTCTCTGGCCGAAGCGGATCGGGCGGTCGGCAAGTCGTAGTGCGAAACCCTCGCGCGCATCTACGATCGACAGGTAGCCGATAGTTTCACCGGTTGCATAATCGATAGCGTGCCAGCCAGTTGCCGTCAAACGAACCGACCGCTTTGCAACAACAAAGTGACTGGTACGATCGGAATTTGAGTCACCGGGTAGAGAGCTTGGCAGCGCTCGGATTTCAATGAGAAAAATTATCGCTCGAAGGCATCCTTTGATTTACACGTATCAATCGTTTTTGGCAGATCTAGATATTTTTTTATTTTATTATTGTGGCAGAATAAATTATTTACAAATCACACCATGGTGATGCGTAGTGCGATCATGTTCAAGTAGATTTAAACGTCGACAGAATTATATAATACGTGCAGGCAGATTATATAATCCAAGTGGGAAAGTTATATCTTTTACACATTGATCTACCTAGTTTACGTGTAAAACTGCGCTCACGATATTCCACGTGTAGAGTGATCATCGTCCCGTAGATTTCCGACGCTTATTACCAGCGGCTAGCTCCTTATCTCGCTTTCAACGAGAACGCTCACGTATCCGTCGACAAGCGCTCGCACACCCGTACATGCCAGCTCAGGCTTGTATTGGCTGACTGATAGGGTTGCGCAAACGTCATCGAAAAGTTCATGATACAAAGTCACGTTACGAAAACGGCGCGCTCGCTCGCTCGCTCGCTTGCACGTCGACGGCTATGGGCGCGCGTGCGCGCGCGGGAATGCAATCGGTGAATGTTAATGCCAATTCGAACACACGGGCAATAATAATATCGGCGTACGCAATTGCGTCTCCGCGCCACCTTTTCCCGGCGCGACGCCTGCTCTCATTTGCATCTGTCGCAGCTGCCAGTAGCCGCAGGGCCCGCTAATTAGTCGTAATTGCGGTGACCCTCGACCGACGATCGTCTCTTAACTTGAAATATTGGGTTGGCCAAAAAGTAATTGCGTTTTTTTCCAATAGATGGACATACATGTCTTGAAATGTAACTAACTTCATTCTAAACCGCAAATTCATTATGTAGGCTAACAACTCACAGTTCAAGCTTGTTTTACAAGAAGAAAGTACACGATTTCGTTAACAATTGTTTCTTTGCCGTCGATTTCAAACTGGAAAATCAAAAAGAACATTTTCCTCATATTTTCTTTTATTACTTCCGAAAAGGGAAAAACGCTGTGCAAGCTCATAAAAAGTTATGTCATGTATATGGCGAAGATGCTTTAAAACTGCGGCAGTGTCAAAATTCGTTTACTAAATTTCGATCTCGAGATTTTAATGTGAAAGATGCACCACGCTCAGGAAGGCCAATCGAAATTGATGATGACAAAATAAAGGCACTGATCGATTCGAATCGGCGTTTAACGACACGAGAGATTGCTGAGAATCTTAACATATCGAAATCGAGTGTTGAAAACCATTTAAAACGACTTGGATACATTAGTAAGCTCGATATTTGGGTACCACATGAGCTGAAAGAAATTCATCTCACTAAGCGTATTGACATCTGCGATTCTCTTTTGAAACGTGAGGAAAATGATCCATTTTTGAGACGTATGATAACAGGCGACGAAAAATGGATCGTCTACAACAACGTCAAACGAAAAAGATGGTGGAGCAAGCGTGATGAACCTGCTGAAAGCACTTGAAAAGCAGATATTCACCAAAGAAAGATTGTGCTGTCAGTCTGGTGGGACTTTAAAGGTATTGTGTATTTTGAGCTGCTTGCAAGGAATCAAACCATTAATTCAGACGTATACTGTCGTCAACTGGATAAATGAAATGATGCCATCAAACAGAAACGTCGAGAATTGGTGAATCGCAAAGGTGTTGTGTTTCACCATGATAACGCTAGACCACGTACAAGTTTGGTCACTCGTGAAAAATTGTTGCAGCTTGGATGGGATGTGTTACCATGATGTTACCACATCCACCATATTCGCCAGACCTGGCACCATCAGATTACCATTTGTTTCGTTCTTTGCAAAACGCCTTGAATGGTAAAACCTTGACTGCTGATGAGGATATCAAATCGTTGTTGGAATTGTTTTTTGCTGAAAAAGATAAGAACTTTTTTGAGCGCGGAATCATGAAGTTGCCTGAAAAATGGCAAAAGATAATCAAACAAAATGGACAATATATTGTTTAATAAAGTTTTTGTTTCCCATGAAAATTCGCCTTTTATTTATAGAAAAAAAACGCAATTACTTTTTGGCCAACCCAGCTCGCTCTAAATCGTGGCACTTAACTTGGAATTTTACGTGGAACGCCGAATTGATATTTGCGTTGGCGATCTCGAGGAACTCGAGGAGTCCCTCAACTTTGAGGAACCGATAGAGAGATCGTAATGATTGAATTTAATTATAGAGATTTTGTTTCGCTTTGAAATGCGTAAAGATGCATTTCGGATTCGTAGAATTTTCGTTGGTTGACCTGAGTTTGTAGAAATTAATTGCGCGATGTGGCCGGAGGAATGCGGCATGTTTGTTGCTCCAGCAATTGAAGCACCGGTTCCGCCGATAGCCCAGCGCTTCGATCGGATTATTTGAATGACACTTCATATCGGACACAGCTTAGTTTTAGGAATCGCTGTCGATTGCTCTTGCGCATGCAGTGTTCCTTTTTTTTTTAGTTGCACACACGATTGCATCCGCGGAATGTTACAGGTTTGTGCGGTGCATTCAATAAACTTCGCAACATTCAGCAAAAACTTCCATTACGCTCGGCACTTTAGCACTGCTGTTTTAATAAACAGCTTAAAGCCGTCCCTTTCAGTGTAATCGAAAGGATATTCAAACGGGATTTTTATTAATATGTAAATAATTTCGCAAGCAACAAGCATGAAATCGCGGAATTAATCCGGGGTGTGTGGAATATTCACGAGCGCAGCGAGATGCGCAAACGAAACGAACTCTCTCGCTCATGATTGCTGCAAGCTCGTAATTTTATGTAATGCATCGCAGTATACATTTTTAATCAACTCGGCGACTTGCGATACTCGCCGTTATCGCATTCTCAGTTAGCGTTATGTTCGCTGTGCTTTTATCAGTTTATATAATTTGACATCCGTTTATTTTCTGACCAGTTCGCGGAAAATCGCGACGTTTAACAGTCGATCGGTTAGTGCTCGATTTAGCAGCTCGTATCACAGTGAGTCTTTCAAATATTTACATAATCGAAAAAAATTAATCGATTCTTGATAATTGTGAATGGAGTTTCAGCGACGTTTTAACCAAATTTTTGTTTCGACCAAAATTTATTGAAAACAAGAGCTTTATAAAGTTTACAAGAATTTTTATTTTTCGTTAGTTTGTCATTGCATTAGTGAAAAACATTCCGTAGAAGCATTTGCAGCTACATTTTATTTGTCATATCGTAAATGTAATATATCAATGGGTATTAGGTTTGACATTATTTTAGGTGATAGAGAAATGTGTATTTCTAATTCTTAGAGTGTTGATACTTTTCAGATGAGATTCATGAACTGTTGGCTATTGTTGGCAATGATTCTTTTGCTAATGGGATTTGCAAACGCACAAACTGAAACCGTCGTTATTAAAGGGAATACCTACATAATTACATTTCCGCACAGATGCGAAGAAGGATTTAAATATATAAAAGGCCACTGCAGACCTGTTTTGTGAAACCGTACTCATAATCCATGATAATACGTATGGAAAATTAAAAAATTATTTTATATTAATGCTAAAAATAGAAATATAATCGCGCGTTGTTTGTTTCGATGTGGAGATGTAATATCTTTACATTAATATCGTTTCTCACACAAAAATGATAAAATACGTTATGCTTATCATATTTCTTTGTCATTTGATGCTTTGATGAAAATATATACAGAAGAAGAACCCATTGAAATTTGCTGCGTTTCGCTGCATCGTCAAGGATACAAAATCTTTTTCCTCGTGAAAGGAAATTGCGATATCATGCCGGATAGTTATGCATAGTGCGTTTCATTGTACCCGCATCGCTCGTGGCAAGCGGATTCCTTCTACCGTACTGTTATTGTGTATCTGTAAAAATTCATCTCGAACAAGGTCAGGCATCGACAGTGCTTCTTGATTCATGGCGGCCGAGTTTCCGACAGTGCGAGATTATCCGTTCCGACGGAGCAACGCGAGGATCCTGGAAAACTTGTTTCGACATGAACAACAAATGTGAATGATGGATTAGAATACAGCCGCGGGGTTCTCTTGCACAGATCTCCGAAAAAGCGATGGTTGAATCAGCTCTGCGTGAGCTGAGTCGCTCGTCCTTGGCGTAGTTTTTAAGCTAATGCGATGATTGATACGATGATTGATGTAACGATTATTCATAATTATGTGCTCGACAAATATACTTTTACATAATTTTTGTAAAAAACAAAGCTATCTGCAACATTGCGATTTTCTTCCTGCTAGAAGTCTATCGAATAATCTTTCATTTGGATAATATCAAGTGCATCTTCATACTACGATAGATCAATTAATTTCTTTTATTTATTAATTTATTAATAGCATATGCGCGATAGCGCGTGAATACTGATAGCGTATTTCGCGATGCTCGCACGATGCGCATACGATCGAACTCCAGTTATCTGTGCTGCCATACTTTGTCCGACTTGCATCATCGAGATGTAGCAATCGGATATGTATCTCTTACATTTTATTTATATGCCGCGAGGATAAACATGATACGTGCACTTCGCATAATGTCTTGATCTCATTTTATCCTTCGCGCTTCACGCGACGTGAAGGATCCAAGTCTCAGGATCGACTTTACATCAAAGTGGCAAATCCATCCACGTTTCGCGCATGCATAATAAACTCATACATGACAAATATCGTCAATTAAGTACAAGGCGATCGGAAGGTTGGAAGGATAGACGACAATATTCGTCACTTCCGGATGCCAATCCTCGATCCTGACATCTGATCCTCATATTACGTATCCGCGGAAGAATTTGCTCAAAAATCCGCTCGAAACATTTCGGAGAAACGCTAGAACATAACGAACGCATAACACATCTGTAATAAAAAATAATTTATCGGATCAATTACGTGGAAACTGGTTGTCCTCATGAGTTTCGCGCGGATGTCTCCGATCTCTCCGCACCGTCGAGCGACGATCGATGATGCGCGTCCTCAGCAACCCTCTCGCGTCGTCGCGCTTTTTTGCAGCGGACTTGCATCGCGCGCTCGCGCATGGCCGTGTGCGTTCCGCTTGCCAGCGTTAAGAGAACGAACGATTCACCTCCCGTGGCCTAAATAAACAACCGAGAATACATCGACCCGAACGCGAGCCTAGCCTCGCCGCTCCGCTCGTCGTCGACTTTGCGCTACGATCTGCACGACGACGGGCGGATCCGCTGCAGCGTCATCCTGTCTTTGCACCTGATGCAGCAATGCAAAGCAAAGTCGATGTCGAAATTAGTCGACAAATTGCTTTGCAATAGCAGCCTTAAACGCAGGTTCCTTTCGCTCCAACAGAAATAAAATTTGATGCAGTTTCGGTGAATTCGAATTTTGGTATCGCCGCGAGCACAATTCTGCATCCGCGAGATCTGGAGATTATCATTACATCGGCTCTGCTCGCAGTTTATTCCTCTACTGTGAGTTGTAATAGTATTGTAGCAATTCAATAATTCATGCTATTATTAGTGTTTGTCCCCCATGCGATTGAAATTGATGCTTGTTCAGTCGTACTTGACGCCAAATTAACTTCTCCGCCCGTTACGATCAGGCTGATTCGAAGTCGCGTTTCCAACGCTCGATTCTAACTAGTTGAAGGCTAACGATCCGCGGTATCATTACCTAAACTAAGACCCGGCGAGAAGAATAGGCGTTTCGGCGTTGCGTAAGCTCTCGCCGCCGCGCTGGAAAGCCTCGCTGGCATTAAACTTCGCTATCGCGCCCGCGCGTCCATTTTTCCGCCTACTTTTGCGAGATACCGGCGAATTTTTGCCTGGCCTACTTCACCTTATCGTGACTATTGTAGAGCCGTAGGAGGACTACGATCGGACACGGCCGGGTAATTTGCGTCCCTCTCCCTCCCTTCCTCGGCGGCCGTCGCCGTCGCCGCCGCCTCGTCGTCTACGCCTTGTCATTGAAAGTGTTCAAGATCTAGTGCAGAACGCAGCTGCATATTGTGCCGTTGTTGTCGGTAGTTGCGCACGCTACGTAAGACGTTCCTTGCGCGAGATTATCGTTGAAGGCAGCACGCTCGATGACTCGATCGCTCCGTGCGGCTTCGCGCGAAGACGAAGAAATATTTCGCACGCTCCACAGTGGGGAATTTTCGCTGAAACGTGGCCATAAATCGAGGAATCATCAGATTTGCACAAAACTTGGTAGACTTATGCTTTCGAGGTTGCTGATCACGAATCCAATATGTAAATTTACAAAAACAAAATGGCGGTCTTAATATAGTGTAGCGAACTATGAAATACTCATCAATATCGATATCAATGAATGTTTGTGGTTGCCGATTACGAATCAGATTACAAATGTCTCTATTTAATGACATCAATAAAAATTTTTTTAAATAATTTTTTAAAAAATTTATGTAAACAATTGTTTTTCAAAAATGTTATTAACTTCATTAAATACGGGCGTTTTTACCATGAAACTTTTGTATAAAACATTTTTTGATATTTCGAATACTTTTCGAGATATATCGAGAAAAGTAATAAGGTGGTTGTAATAAGCTTATAACAAGAGTAGCAGCTAATTATTGTGAATTTTAGTTGCTAATAGTATAGACTACAAGATGAAAAAGAAAAGAACGCGGGATCTAGCGGGATCTGCAACTAAAGTCTACACGAAGTAAATATTAATTTAGGAAAATATAAACTTTGTCGGACTATCGTTATGTGTCGTAAAACAAACACGACAAGAGTTATTTCAAAAATGTAAATAAGAAAAATCTTCTACAATCCTCCAGGAAGAGCATCCATTTTGCAGAACTTGATTATCACTTTTATTTACAAAGTTATTAACACTCAAAGTTCAATGAAAATATTCACGCAATGCGTGAGAAACGTGTGTCGCCCATAAAGGCCTACTTTCAACTGACATACCTGCTCGACTTAAAATAGTAGGGGACTAAGGGCAACGGGATTCTATCCAGGGAACAGTCCTTTATCGATTCTCAAGGACAATAGACCCTAACTCGAAACTTCATTTTTCGATTTTTGACCAGCTTTTTGACAAAATTCCCCACTGTGCGCTCGCGCGAACGTATTGCTGAAAATTATGCGAATCTCTCGGGAACGATCGTCTGACTGGAATGCAAAGGTAAATTGAAAGGTACAAATTCACGCGGAATTATCTGCCATGGTCGCTCGGTCGCCAGAAACGAGGACGAGACGGTATCGCCGTCCAGCGTCGGAAAACTCGCGCGCGGAATGTTCGGGCCGAATGTCGTAATGGGTAATCCGCCGTCCCGAATTACGTTCCGCGCCATGTAGAGCAGGCGGATGATAAAATCTCGTGCTTCGTGGAAACCTTACTCGTCGATCGTTACGTAACGATGTCTTTACGTGCACGATTTTTTCGCCGACTTGCGAGGAACCAGAAAATCGTTACTTGCCACGAAACCTAGCGAAATGAGAGTCATGGGTTGCTGATAGCTCTCCGTTCTCATTGAGCTTAATAAATCGGCAGTTTTATTCTCTTTTACTCGGCTTTACGCTGGTTGTTTAGCAATGTACTCGAATTGTAACTAGGCAATTAAATCAAGTTTTGAGCCTAAAAGTATGGGATGTCTGGTACCTATTATTTGTCTACTATAGCGTGGACGTAACGATACTAAGATAAGCACTCCTACAATTACCGAACTCTTAAACAAACCGTTTAATGATTCCTTATCGTATCTGTACGATCGTTTCCTATAATGGACGATACGAGACTATTATCTCATGTTTGATCAAAAGTTATTATGATATTACATCGCGAGCAAGTGAGTCCGATTACGTGTTTAAAAATTGAAACTCGATATCGACGAAGTGGTAGCCTGCATCTAATATCGTTCCTACAATACTTAAATTATTATCGAAAATTAAATAAAATTACAAAAAGTATCAAACAACTGACTGCGCAAAAGTAAAACTTCTCCCATCGGAATAGACAGAGAAAGCTGTTACTTGAGACGTGATCCTCTAACTCGGAAACACTCCTCGTTCCGGGTAGTTCGAAATGTGAGAGGCGATGCTCGCACGCTCGCATCGCGTCGGGACACCTCGTCATCGTCGCAATCGCGTTAATTTCAATTCACACCGCGTTCACACTCGGTCCGGACTGATTCGCGGTTCCGCTTCGCGCCAACGCGAGCGCGCGCCGTCCGGAATTTCCGCGTCGGGGAGCGCCGGCTCGTTGCGCGAAATTACGCAACGCTCGAACGCAAAGAAAAGCGCAACTTGACTGTGACCTACAGCGATCGCGAGTGGCAAGTACGCGCGGAATCCTTGTCTGCCTTCTTTAAGTCGCCGGGAAACGGCGCCGACCTCAGTGCCAGGGGTATGCATGCATGTACATCGAGGCTACCCCCCGACAGAGAGACTCCCATTCGCGCGCTCGTAGGTGAACGTTTTTTTTATCCCCGTATTTATCGCGCACAGCGATTCAAGGATTCCAAACACCGCTTGACCCAGATCTTCGTTAAACTTCGACCGAGCAGCCCGCGACCGCGTAAACAGATCGCTTCTAGCTGCGGCGAGCTCTCGAGCGAGAGGATGCTGCGAGCGCGCGGGAAAATCGCGCGGTCATTCCGCGTCTCCTCGCTCGTCGATTTGATCCGCGTATACGCAAAACGTGAAGCACAAAGTCGATCCTTTAGCTTCCATTCGCGCAGATTTTCGTGTTAAATCGAGGATGAAAGGGAAGGCGAATCTGGGACTTTGTGTCGGGATGACCCCGCGTGGACGTCGTTTGCGTTATTATAATAATAATTATTATTATTATTACTGCTGCAATTACGTGTCGCGATAACGAGGAACGTTGTTGAAACGCTGCTGCGCCAATGCGAAGTTACGCTTCGACGTTTAACGTTTCACATGCAACCTCGTGTATGCGTAATGAACATTGTCGCACTCGCGTGTGCGAGCTAAAAGGCGCTCGCCAGGCAGGATGTTTCGCAAACGGGATGCCCGGCATACCGACGCTGCTGCTGCTGCTGGGGGCTTTTTTATTCCTCGAGCGCGGACTCGCGGGAGGACTCGGCGCGCGTGACGCGAGTTCCTCGTCCGTCGCACGTCGTAAATCAGCGGCAACAAGGCTGTCATTTTTCTGCTTCTTGCGCGTCCACCTTGCGCACGAGCAATGACTCCTCGAGCCTTGTGCGCAATTGTGAATCATCGCATAATACACCTCTGACCTTACTCGGCAGCAGGAAAGCGAAAAACGCGCCTTGCAACCGATAATTAAAGATTTGCGCGCGCAAGATTGTAGATTCCCATCGTGTGTGCCTCGCGATGCGTGATTATCCTTCGCGTGCTGCCTCGTGGCCGCTCGAAAAGTAGCCTACGTTGCAAAACGTTCAACAATGTATAATAATAATAATAATAAAAGTGTGCAGCGCGATTCTTCTCGCGGCAAACCGTACTCGGCAGCAAAGAGTGCACGACGAGGAGACGCGGCAGTCACAGTTATAGGCTGGAACTCTCCCGTCCGGATGACCATGTCGTCTAGCAAACTGCAAGCTCATCAGACGCGAATAAAACAGCCGCCAATAAAGCGTAGCTCGCGGACGCGCGATGACAGTCTCCCCATGTATATTTAAACATCCTCGCGTCTCTCGCGAACAACGTAGCCGAGCGCTCATTGTTGACGCGGATTCCCATTAACGATCTCGTTGCGTGCCGCAATTGACGGCTGATACGATTTCGTAACACGTTGCGTAACATCCGCGATCGCAAAACCTCCCCCTTCGACTTGTAGCTGCCCGTAGCCAGCTAGCCGTTCGGCTTCGACCCGGACATCCGCACCCGACGACACGACGAGGTCAGCATTCGCCGGCGGCCCTCCGGCAGCCCTTCGTGCCTCCCTCGAGGGGGAATCCAAGTACCGTGGAGCCCGGGCGGCCTACTCCATCCCTGATGAGTCTCTATCGTGCGTCTATCGTTGAGTAGTTTAAAGACGGCGTGTGCGTACGTGCATGCGTGTATATGTATGTATGTGCGTAGCGCGGCTGGATTGCGTCCGTCTCTCCCTCTCTCTCTCTCTTTTCTCTCCTCTCGCCGTGCATGTGCACATGCACGCGTAGATACGCGTAGTGCATGCACGTAGCTTAGTCAAGCGACACGACGCAAGGAGGGGCTGGACTGCCGCCGCCGCCGTTGGAGGTGGAAGAGAGGAGGGTGGAGGGTAGAGGAGGAGGAGGAGGAGGAGGAGGAGGAGGGTTGGGTACTGTAGTATCGGTCATTACCTCCGCCGCGAGTAACTGGGTCAGTCGTCACACAGCGCCTCTCTCGGTTCGCTCACACCGGCTGCACGTTTTGCGGCGTTCTCTCTCCTCTCCCCCCCGCCACCCCTCGTCCTCCCTCTGCCCGCACCCATCCGCTCCACGCGACCCTCTCTCGCTCTCGCTGCGCTGCGTGAGGGAACGCGCGTTACCCCCCGCCCGCCCTCTCCCTCCCCCTCGCCCCCTCGCCGCGCCGACCTCGTCGGACGCCCTCGGTCGGTCGGAACCGTCCGCGCGATTCTCGAAGCGGCCCGAGGGAGGTCAGACCTTGGATCCGCGGCATGGCTCTTGTTGCGGAAAATATCCGCCTTTCCTCGCGCGGCGCGCAACTCGTGTCCTTTAGTCTCTCCGGGGGGAGCAGGCGGACGCATTTTTCAGTTGCACGCTTTGCTGCAAGGGAGGCTGCGGCAGTGGAATGCTCGCGGTTTCCTCCCGGCGCGAGTCGAAAGGGAGATCTCTCCTCGATCTCGCGCGGTAACGATCGCGGCGGGTAGGATTACGCGTGCGTCGTTGTCGTTGCGGGATTGCTACGAGAGAGCGAGGTCATTTTTATATGGAATGTTTAAGGGGGGCGTTTAAGGTCCCGGCGAAAGCCTCGATGCTGTATATATCCGATCACATTGATGTTTAATTAATTAATTAATGAATGATGTATGAATATTTGTATGTATGAATATTTCATTTGACTTCACGCGATTCGAGTTGTTTGCACCGATGAAGCAAGATACTTCTCGGGCAATGCGATCGCGTCTGAAGCGTGTCATATCTATGATAATGTTAATCAAACCTTTTTCTTGGCTCAGTTTTTATTGTTCAATACTCCTTTGAGCTACTTAGGCTTCTAAGATCTTCTTACGCGGTTTACTCGCCTTTATCTTTGCGCGATGTCGGCGCTAAGCGCTAACTCAAAGATTTACAAACACTTGGCGCCATTTTCGAGAGCTTTTAACAATAGTTCCTTGGCCAGACGGGCGCGCGGAAGTTTTAAAAGCGCCTGCGCCCGACGTTGTGCTAAAAGCGCACGTTTCGCGCGTCTCGCTGGAGAACGTTTCTCACGCTTTGATCGCCCGATACGTCTGGCCGTCTGAAATAGAATCTATTTGAACGCGATTTTACGGTCTCGATGTACGTAGTAAACATCGAAATTTAACGAGAGAAAGAAAGATTCAAACGTTATAAATTTCGTAATCCATTTACGTAACGCAATTATCCTAATTGAAGATGTAATGCAGCGTTATCGCGACGCGGTTTTCCCAGACCAGAAATCAAACCGCTCGCTCTCGTGTGCGGCTTGACACGCCGCGCCGCGACGCGACTTGTACAAGTACGTTCCGCAGTAACGAGCCGCAGTACATTTTTACGTCCCTATTATTAGGCAGATTTTACGCCGCTATTATTTCCCGCGTCGTAAACACACAACGCGTAGTTTCTGAGGAAACACCGGCGCAGCTTGCATAAGCCACGGGTGACGTGTTCGACGTCTCAGCACTCCCTCGCGCGAGATCATTACATACCGGCCGTCGCGAGTCGATAGCAACAAAAACGCTCGCGATACAGAATTACCAGCGTACTTGTATTATCATAATCTGCATTCGACCGTCCTCGATCTTAATCGCCGATTTTAGTCATCGATTCCTCGAAGATCGCGTCAGAGCATCATCGTATCTTGAATCTTTCTTCGATCTTCCCGTCCTTCCTCTGCCACCAGACCATTCTTAAAACGCCCCTGAAATTTTGTTCATTGAAAGTCCCTTCGAGTAAGAATTTTGTCTAATCGTGAACCGATCGCGCGAAGGTGCATTCAAGGCTCGCCGGTCGATGACCATAGTTTTTAAGCGCACACGCACATACGCACGCAAAGCCGGCAGTCCGCGTGACACGTGTTCGCGGTGGCAACGCAGAACGAGCGCACGGCGCTTCGTTATGCAATCAAGCCGGTCGAAGGACAGCCTGGTGCACAGTTCGCGACAGCAATTCTCCGCTCCGAGCGGAGGGGAGCGGGTCGCGGGGGATGTGCACCGCGGGATATGCATCGTCGCCGATTACAGCAGGGGGCGAGCGGGGGAGGGAGATTCGAGGCGAATGCAGGTAGGGACATCGTGCACTAGTTCGCGATGCCATTAGCATTTGCCGTTCACGAATAGGCACGATATTGACGACCTGGCGCCTGCGATCGACAGGTCCGCGAAGATGATCAAGTTCGATAATCGAGAGAACCTGCGGGAATCGCGCGCGTTCGAGGATCGTCACGGCGCGGGCGTCGCGACGCTCGCCGCAATTTTGTCGTTTTTACTCATTTAGATTACGGTATCGTTCGCGCGGTACTTCCGATAGAAATTTGAGAAGTTAGAGAGTGGCAACAAATGCGGCGAACCTCCCCCATATCGCGTTCATTTATGTGTTTTTTCACATTTTTTTATGAGAAACGGAATACGCAAAAACAGCTACCGCGCCGCGCGGACGTGCGGGAAACTCTCGAGACAAGTCTATCTCGATGAGAGGCAAGGGAGAGGAACGCGAGCCGCACACGCGGTCTTTGAGGCGGTCATGAATTTTCCATACGACATCTGTGCCAAATAAGTTCGCCGAGCCAGATAAAACGAATACGCCGGCACGGTCGTGTCGGTTATCTTCGATCGAGGGGTGACCCCGAAACCTTCGGAGGATGCATTACGGAGTGGGTTACTAGAACCTGGCCGATCGTTTACATCCTTCAATGGAACGGCGAGGTTACGCCCAAGAATTTCCCTTGTTTTTCAGACTGAAGACCAAAGTCACGTACGTACGTCGGGAAAAGTGCAACCGTAGAGATTGAATGAAAAACGAAACGTAGTGGATAGCGTACGTACGTCGCCCTTTTTTAGTTTCGCTCGAATGTGATCAAAGCGATGCTCTTTAATTCCATTCTGAGATTGCGGTGGAAACTTTGTGGGCGCTATAATTGAACACGTAAATCCGCGGTCCGCATTTATGCCTTAAACGGCTCATGATTCGACAAACGTGGCCAGGTAATCGACTTTACGATCTCGTCGCGCCAACGAGAAAGTCTTGAAACTCTTAATAGGATCGGGTGGCACGTCGGAGCTTTCAAAACTCGACGAGCAAACTCCCGCAATTGAGACCGTCGTTTCTCTCGTCGTCGATTTTCAAAACGGGGTTTTACGCGAGCCGAAATATTTCTGAAATTCTGTCGCAATCGATCTCCGAAGCAATATACTTTTTATTCTCAATTCAGAGACAGAATTGGTTTCGCCAAGAGACTGAATTATTTATCGCGACCGAGATAGAAGGATGATACATTTTTTATTATATTTATTTAACTCTCTCATTAATGACACGAGTATAAAAAGGATTTTTAATTAGAAATTGACAGATTTTATCGAAAAATAATACAATTTCGAAAAGTCGCAAGAAATCCTATTTCGAAAATGATTTCCTACCATCAAGATAGGTACCACCATCCTATGAGCGACGCGATCTTTAGCGACGAATAAATAGTTGACGAGTTATCTCACAGGGTTAAGCTCGATTCATGCATCATTGAAACGGCTGGACGAGTGGAGTGCCGGAAGCGTCGTTACGCCACTGAAAGTTTACGTTTGACGAGGCCGTAAATATCCGTGTGCGAATCGCCGTGTAACATTGCGTTAAATATACCATTTCAATTGAAAATTCGCGGCGTGCGAACGTTACCCGATAAATAAAATCCTCGGAGAGGAAATACAAAATGCGATTGACACGCGTGTAGCGAATAAAATCACGCGGAAAAAATTAATCCTCAGCGGAATTATAAATACTATGCACGTGAGATTTGATATCGCGATTGCACGTGATTTTCCCGAGTCGAAATTTTGCGCCTACTTTAATGCTTTTAGCAGTTGCACGAACCTACTTTTAGGAAAATAGAACCTAGAACTCTTATATTGAAACTCAAACTCCTACAAACAGATATTAAGATACTATTTTGACCCTGCAACATTCGGCTATAATCTTGATCGTAACCTGCTTTGACGCTCTAGCGGCAAAAAAGGAAATTTCGGACATATTTTAGTGTTAAAATAGTAGCTAAATAGACACTGAATAACGTCTCGGATGAAGAATTCGAGGTTCAATATAGAACTAAAATTTCGACTCGGGTTGTCTCGATAATTACAGTAATGTGATGAAAAATTGATCATCCCCGATATAGAACGTGCAAATGTCGACGCCGAAAATCCAGCCGTCATTATATAATACGTTCGAGCCGTCATATAAATATTGGAGCGGACAATCTCGAAATGAAGGCCAGTATGCACGGAAGTGGATCTTACTTCTATTACATCGTAAATGCGAGCGATCCTCCCCGATACGCGTAAAAGCGTCACCGACGAAAATACGTAGCGAGGACAAAACGCATTTGCGAGCGGTCCCGAATAGCGGGCGAGGCGCGAAAATGAGAGAGTGCCGGTTTAAGTTTGCTCATAAACGCCCGAATGCGCGGCTGAGCGCATCGAGCGCGACGGCGTGCGGGTGTCATCGGCGTGAATTTACGCACGACACGGGTATAAATATCCAGTCGGGCTCCGAATTGCACCGCGAACGGCCTCGTGCACACGCGGAAATGCGAGTTCCGCGAGCCGCAGAAGCGAGGATCGCCGCGGATCGCGGGCGCGAAGTGGGTCGCGCGACGCCGGAAACGTCATCGTCGAGGCGAACCTCGGCGCGTCTCCGACGCGCTCGTAACGTAAATATCCCGGAAGTGCTCAAATGGAAAACGGCGCTCGTTTTCGAGCGCGGTGGCGCCGGGTTCCCGTGTGCCCCGTGTGCTTTATATACGCAGGGGTGCCGCGTCGACATTGCGAGCGACGCCGTGCGCCGCGCCGCGCCGCGATTAACCAAGAGTGTCGCGTATCGGCACCACCAGGGGCATTCTGGGGCAAAGGTTGAGGAACGCCGGCCCCAACGGCGACGCGGGAGCCCGCAAACCCTCCGCGGAGGACTCTCCTCCCGCACCCCTCATGTGTTTTTCTCTTTTCCTCCCTCCCTCGTGTAGTGTTCTCCGTCCTCTCGCTTCTCTTCTCCTTCTCGCGTGTTTTTTCTCCTTTGCTCTTTCCCCCAGCCGTTCTTCTCTGTCCATCTTACTCGACCACCTTCTCCTTCTCACCCCTCCCTCCACCTTCGCTTACGTATGTACGTCAGACTCCGCGATGCGCTCTCTTCGCGCTTTCGTCCGACCTACCCCAATGTCCCTCCACTCTTTCTGTCTCTTTCGCGCCTCTCTTCCTCTGCCTCCATCTCTTCCTCCTCCCTGCTCCGCTGTTCGCTCCGATCATTTCTCTCGTTCTCTCCTCCACGACATCCCGATACTCTCTCCTTCGCCTTGGCGTCCCTCGCACCGACATTCATCCGACACTCTTCCCGCCTGTCTTTTCCGTCTTTCTCACTCTCTAGAGCCCGCTCTTCCTTCCCCGTTGCTCGTCCTAGCCGAGTATTAGTGAACCGCGTGTGACAATGCGCACGTATGCGCGATATCGATGTCTCGATGGCGCGTTACTAGGCTGTTATAAGTGGAGAACAGAGATTTTCCTCAACCGTTAAACTCACCGATGCTTCCTGAGTAAATCAATCGCGTCAACTCTGCATTCAGCATTTATCCTTAATCACGAATTTCATGTATTCGAATAATCGGATCAATCCATTAATTTTGCAGTGTTGATTAATTTCTGTACATTTGCCAAACTGAAGAGTTTGGAAACTATCGCTATTTACGGCTGCAGTTGAGAACCGGTCGAACCGTGATTTAAGTTCACCAGAGATTCCACCCGTCGCTGAATAACTGATCGGGGATTCTGGGACACTCTGCATCCACGCAATGTTGACGACATCGTTCCGGTCAGGGGTAATCGACGCAACGGTTAATGCGTTAATCGAGGTAAACGCAGTAAGCCGGACACGTATAAAAATAGCTCGACCCAACCCCCGAGAGATCGATCACCATCATCACGGTATTGTCGTCGCATTTTTTCCTTTCTCCATCCTCTCCAACTTGATTCTCCTCGCATGGCTGATCTCTTGAAGATCTCTCGCCTTTTTCTCTCTCCCTCCTCCGCACCGCGAAGTACTTCGTACCGAGCAATGTGCTACATGATACTCAGCCTCGAACTACCCTCCGCGGTCGTCGGATTTTCAACCGCGCGAACGGGAATTTTCTTGGGGAGGGAAAGTAGGTCGCGAAACCGAAACTTTTGACCGGACGCGAGCGGAAACGAGCGCGAGAGCGCGCGCCGTTGAAAACGGCGCGACAGATAAAAAGATTGCGTAATAATTTATGAACCTCTCATCTTCGAATGTCTCCCTCTCTCTTTCTCTCTCTCTCTCGGAATGAGACTTCGCTGATTAAAACGAGGATGCAGATCGTGCGTCGACGTGCACTCAACGTGCGTTTGGATAATTCCGTCGCGTTTGTTTGTCTTCCGCGTTTTGTTGAACGCGGTAATTGCGCGGAAGTCTCTCGTGCCTGTGGTGCAGTTACTTGCAACAGACGAACTTGTAAACCCAAACCGGCGGAGCTCCGTCCAAATCCCGGCTTTGCGAATATAATACGTGACTAATGCAATGTTGGCGAAAGTAATCGCCTCGCTGGATGGTAATACTCGGTGGTACATCTCGGTGCTCGGCGATGCAGCTCGAATAGAATTCTAGGAGTAATTAATCAGGGTATACCTTCGATTAAAGGTGCTCGTTCGAGAACGAAAAAAATTTTCATTAAGTTATTTTCAATATATACTTGGATTTATCACGTAAATGTTTAATTTTTTTAAGTTGAGAGAGATTAGCGACATATTAATAAAATATCTTGACTATGATTGCAAGGATACTAAATTATTATCTCGAACGTATTTACAATTCTTTCCTGTCAACTGAAATAAAGAATATTTTACAATATGTTTGATGAGAGTTTTTAAAATAATGGATAAACGTGTATTTCTTTGTTAACACACCAGCGAAAATCGAACAAGTGCATGAAAATGTTTTATGACCTACTCCAGTTATCGTGTATTGCACGCTACTTCATCTTTTCTTTTTGCCTGCTACTTTCGCCTTTTTAATTTTCCCACCCTTTCGACCCTCTTTCATTCTCGCTTTCTCGCACACTCCGCCAAATACTCGAGTGCTTTTAAGAAGTGCTTTGTGTCTCGGTTCTATGTAGGCCATGCCACACGTAAATGAGCTTCTTCCGTTAGACAAACGATTTTAAAGGTCAAAACGAGGTTGCTATCGACAAATAATTATTCACAAATTTTGTACTTGCTTGAAATTTACTTAAATAATCACAATTAATTATCAAAATAATAATAATAGGATAAATTGATTTGGAAGACAAAACAACAGACATTGTAACATCACGGTTTATTATCTACCTTTTAGTCGAAAGATCAAACATGACATTTGGAAAATAAAGTCCTCTTAAACTGAAGCACACGTCTCAAAAGCAAATATCGTAAATAGAGCAAATAAATTGCATAATTTTTCCAACAGTGTCATACCCATATATCTACTGATGAGAAAAATGAGACTAGTGTGAAAAACATTTAAAAAAAGTGAAGTATCTCGGTTGAACGTCCAATCTTCCTATTATTAGCACATTGCAGATTTATTTACTTCTGATTCGTTAAATTTGTCGTCTCGTCATTGCTATCTGCTCCGAGCAATTGAATCACGAGATTTAAAGAAGAAATTAACGAATTTAAAGAAGAAAAACAGCATATTCGACCATCAAGTGTAACAGTCCTATTCGAGAGATCGCACGTACAAGCGCGCGCGCTCGCCTGAAAATCGACCGCTCCGGTTGCTCGATTCGACGGGAGATTCCCGTCTCTGAAAGATTCACGCGAGATATAGAGCGACGGAAGCGGGAACGGCATTGCGGTAACGAGGAGCGATTCATACGGCACGGTTATAATCCGACGACGAGCAGAGCGGAGAGCTGTGGCTAGAGAAGCCGGTCTGATAAAGTGTCTATTTTCGTGAGCGTAAAAGCCGCCACCGCCGCGCCTCTCCGCTTGCGATGCGGCGGCGCGGCACGGCGCTCCGCGCGAGGAGAGTCGCGCCACAATGCATGCTGACCCATATTCGGGTCGTTGCTATTTCAGATCCATCCTTTCCATAGAGGAAGGTCGTCGGACTGCGCGCGCGATCGAGCGAGCGAGCGAGCGAGCGCGGTTACGTAATCACGCCTTGTTTTTAGCGCGCTCGCGCTGAAACGCGCCGTTCCTCTCGATTTTTCGCTTGCTCGCTCGCGATCGGAGGATTGTTATCGATCGAGCAGGATCGAGCTGTTTTAGAATCATCGGAGAGATCTCTCTCGACCGTTTCGATTCGATTAGTCTTCGTTCTCGGTTTATCTCGAGATAGACGGAGATAATTTTTTATTTGGAGTGATATGGATTTTTTTCAATTGGTCGTGGAGTCTACTGTAAAAGAGACGGAGGGATTATGAAACGTCTAGTATACCGTGTCCGAAGCACACTCTTCCTGCGAGTGGCGAAATTTTGAAAGTATCGTTTTGAGGCTACGATTTCTCCGAAACGGTTTTATAATTTAGCATACGTGCATCGATGAACGCGTCCGCGAATAATCGAGAAACGCGAAAGTCAATAATGAATTTTTCAACCCACCATGAACATCCATGATCAGTTTTATTCTCGAAATATCAACGATAAAAATGCAGGGAGAAATTAACAATTCATTCAGTTACACGGTGCGATCCAGAATTACCGTTTCCCAGCACTCTTCTATAGTAGTTGATACATTTCTAAAACAATTCTAATAAAGATTAAGTGAATATTAGTCTTGTGTATACGTCAGCTACGTCGTACATGTTTAATTAATGGCGCTAAAATGCACCAAAAATGTTACATCGTGTACTCGAAGATTTCGATACGCGATAAGTCACGTTGAAAGTATAGTACAAAACGCGGGGGTACCGTCTTTATTACGTGCCGTTATCTGTTTCGTATCGTCGATGCATGCGACTTTTAAAGCTACGAACTAAATCGTGTCCCGATAGCTCTTATCTGACACGCTGCAGGAACTGCGTCGCAACGCGAATAATAGCGCGTGGACACGAATCGGCAGTTAATCATTAGCACGAGCATCTCTCATCGCGAAACACAATATGCATCCGCGTAATTGCTTTATTTACCATAAAGAGATATTCCGTATCGCGTCGGCGGATAATCGATATTCGCGGGGCGAGTGTTTTTAACTTGTTAATAAAACGGCGTAATGCAAAATTATAATCATTCCGATAAGATTGAATATGCATCGCGGACTCGCCGCGTCTGACCATCGCTACATTTTACTACTGTTATTCCCATTATGAACTTTTTACGAGCGCAGTTTCGCGTGATGGTTCGTAAAACTTACGGTTCCGAATATGGATCAAATAACTGCAACATAGCGGTAAAGTTGTTACATCAAAACGCGAAGATATAATTTGTCGGGCATTAAATTGCGGAAAATATATTAATTTCATTTTGTCCTCATAGAATTGTAATTATGCAAATTTTTTAATTATTACGGCCAAGGTTTTCAGTTCGTCATGGGAGCGTGCTTCATTTAAGAGGCATAGATTGTTTCTTTGTAAATCTTGTAAAGCTTGTCATTATTTTGCAGAAAATCGAGGCTTTTATAAAATTAATTTTCTTAGGACAGCTTTTCGCACGAAATTTTGCAGACAGTCGAGTCTTTTCGGAAACACTCAAGCTCGGACGAATGTCCCGTGATATATTCACGGATCCAAGCAACACCGATCGGCATCCGATCTCGCGCTTTCGTCAGTAATTTCATGCTCCGTCGCGCGAGCGAGCTATGCATTATGCAGCTATGTACAGAAACGATAAAGCGCACTCAGGCCGGTTTTACCTTGAACGTAGGCCTTAAAGACTGTAATCTAGGAAAACTCGTTTGACATATGTATATTGGACTGCTCGATTCATTTGTGCGCACAGTGTTTGCGCGCGCTGTACAATGTATCGGATCTCGAAAAAGCGTCAATAGGATTGCGGCGTTATCGTCGCCGTCATCGCGGTTTTTATAATCGCGTTTAACATTCTCCGCTTGTCGCCGTGACAACGCAGATTGCTGCCTAAGCGAACGCCGTCTTATATGGCAGACTTTGTCATTGCTTGATTCATTATCCCGAATGCCGGCGTTCGCGAGAAACGAATGCGTTGCATAATGAACCGCGATATAATTTGCTCTTTTTATTTTTACACCTGTTTTGCATAATGACGCGGATTTTTCAAACTGATTACTGATCTAGTATCTAGTGTTCTATTAACAATAGACATTTATACAATACGTAGCCTTGTTCGAAGATACTGTTCATTTCTCGTGTTGCCTATCGAGAAGGAAAGATATACGTCTTCTTTGATGGATCACAGCTATTCAGTTAACAAAAAAATCTATTATCGCTAAGTATGGCACGAATTACATATTTCAAAATTCATCAAAGAATCATCTCTTTAAGATTTCCTCAAGCTTTAAATTGTTCAAGTCGTTTTCAAAGAAGAAATCAAGCAGACATTAGTTTTACGATAGTATATATATATATATATATATATATATATATATATATATATTTGTCAGATAATTCAACAGAAGTTTCCTCCACAACTTTCTCCTTCCTTCCTTTCTTTATTCCTGATTACGTGCAATCAGAGATTCTTGCTCAAGATACACAGAATCTCGCTTCAGATTCCGATCGTACGTACGTATATTCCGCGCAAAACGCATAGCGAAAGACGGAGCGGCCGCTCGATCGCTCGCCGTGCGCTCGGCGCGTAGCGCGCCGTACGATCGTTAATCGCTCGACCCTCGCTCCGGCTCCAGTGTCGCAGCATCCGCTGCACTTTCTCTCCCGCCGCGGGCGGGCGGGCGGTGGACGGGCGCCCGCGACCGTCGTTGCATCGTGTGCAGTCGGCCGCCGGTCGTCGATCGGTCGAGTCGAGGCGAGCGGGCGGGCGAGAGGACGATGCAGGGTGTAGGTTACGCGCTTATAAAACGTTAGCGAGGGGAATTCCCCACTTGGAGAACGCACTTCTGTCTTTCTCTCTCGGTTCGCACCCGCCCGGCCCCGGTCCCACCACGTGGACGGTCCCCTGTTCCCCTCGTCACCCTCCCCACCACCGTTATTCGACACGGTGGTTGCACCTCGGTCCTCCTCTCTCTCTCTCCACCGTCTATTCCTCTCTTGCTCCTACCTCATGTCCGATAACGGCCACTAGCGTTTTCCGCTTCCCTCTCTCGCTCGTCTCTGTTCCTCCTTCCCTCTACGTCGTCCTCGTTCTATCGCCCTCCCTCCCCCGTTTCTCGCCTGTTGTCCCCTTCCCCACGGTCTCTGCCACGACCGCCACTTCCAATGTTGCCCTCCCCACTACGCCCTACGCGGGACGCGAGCATGAATCGCTCGGATCCAGGGGGTTGCGCGGCGGGCCGCATGCGCGCCGATAGTAAACACTCCCCGTGCACTGCGCACTGCGACTCCGCTTGCGGCAGGTCCGGGCTCTCTCTCGTGCGCCACGACGAACACGGTGGCGGCGATACACACACCGAGGAGCTGCAGGCTCTTCGGCAGTGCATCCGAGAACAGCAACAGCAGCAGCAGCCACCACGACACGCGCCTCTCTCGCACGTTGTGTGTGCACCTACCTACCTACCTACCGTACGTGCGCGGGGTGTATATGGGGGAGGAGGGGCGAGGACCAGCGTGATAGGGGTGGCAATCGCGGGGTTTGGGTAGGTTGGCTCGATACCGGCCTGGGTTCAATGCACACCGTCGAGGCCAACCCTACTCCGCCGCTGCGCTCTACTCTTCCCCCTTCAACCCCTTTCGAGCCACATTGTCGACTCCGCGTTCTTCTCTATCCGTCCATCTCTGTCTTGTTCCCTGTTTTTCTCTCTTTCACCGTTCGGTCTCGTTTTCACTGTCTTCCTTTCCGCGCCTTTCGTCACCGTTCCTCGCCTTTCTCGCAACCCCTTCCTCTCGCCGAGAGAGTGCGTATTCTTCTATTTGTCCTTGCCGGTCGCTCCTCTCCTCGTCGAAGCTCGTCAGTCGGCGAATCCCGCGGGGTGAGGAGGAACAGGGAGGGGGCTACTGGGAAGAACTGCGGGAGAGTCGGTACCCCGCGAGGGAGAAAAGAGGACAGCTTGCGGATGGTCATGGATGCGGAGGAGATTCTGACGGGAATACGTATACGCTCGCGCGAGAGTGGCGAGGGTACCGCGCGGGGTTGGTTTCTCTCTTGTTTTTTGGTGGCGAGAGCCGACAGCGATCGTCGGCTTCAGATAACAGGGATTCATCCCGCCCGCTTCCCCTCCCTTGCCGCCATCCCATTTTTTTCCCTCTCGTCGCCAGTGCCGATCCGAGTGGATTTACGAAGTTTCGGAAGCTCCCTCCGACTTTTCACCGGGAAGTTCATGCACCCCGATCCGCCACTTGCGGGCGCCCGCGTAGAATTAAGAGATCGATTAACGTCCGTCTCGGGCACCGCGCCTCTCGATGTCGTAAACAATTCGATCCTCGCCGGGGAGTGAGATGTAACCGACAAGAGGAATTTTCTCAGACTCGGTTCCTTCTTTTTTACTACTTGAAAATGTTCGTTTGCTATCTATGATTCAGGCACCAATCGAGATTAAAACTTGCAATTAATTTTGTTATTTTGCTATTTATCTCGTGTCAGAAGAAGAAACTCTGTTAGATATTTGTACTGGTAGTTGAATGCTTTAATTTTCACGCAATCGTGTTGTACTGTGTGAGTAAAAAAAGTAAAACTGTGACAATTATTCGTATACAGAGAACTGATCGTTCGTTAGCAACGCATCTGCTCTGTTTTGCGGAAGTTACGTAAAACGATGTACCCCTTTCGGGGCAAACGGTGGGGATTAAAACAGATTATTTGCAGACAGTTTTAATTTCCGACTGAGGCCCGAGGAATTCCGTAAAGTGAGATTCCACCAAGTTAATCGCCGGCTGCGGCTATATAAAATTATTTATGAAAGAGCGTAAGAAATTTAAATCGTCCAGCAGCTTCCTCCTCGTGCTCTCGCGAAGAATGCACCCAAGGGCAACATTCAGGAAACTTAACGATCTTTCTTGGTATCTCGGACCGGAGTCTCGCGGGAGTTGCGATTCTACTTATATATTTATACATTTACGTAACAAAAATCGTTATATGAAATATATATTTAAAAAAAGAGATAATATTGAACAACCGAAAGAAGTCATTAACCGCGACGCGATGCAGACCGCTAAAAATTTCACCGTCTCGCAACAATTGACGTCATTCTACGACGCGTCGCAAGAAGAAACATGTCACAGGTATCTAGGATCCAGGACATTCGTCCTGGATATATCGCCAAGTCACAGAGTGACGTCCGCCGCATTCGTTTTCCGATATTGATTTACGATGCGACATCGCGTACGTATCTGCGGCGGAAAGCAGACAGAAGCGGCTGGGATGATCTTTTGGGCTTCGGATTAATCGGTCTTCGGTAACATATCGCGTACACGTGATATCGATATCCCTTTTACTGATACCAATGTCAAATGCCAATGCTTCGATAATCAAGTGAAGGATTAATAGGAGAAAGACAGAGAGAGGGAGTGATCAGACGGCCATGATGTTGTTTTCTCCATTGTACATCGCTGAACTCTCGTTCATTTTAACGGACATTCGTGCATTTTAATTTTAAGTATGCAATGCCTAATTATTATGTAATTAACGCCTCGTTATGTATTCTCGATTCAGTTCGATGTTAGCATCCTCCTTTAGATATAAAAAGCATTATTCAGTGACGTATGAGTGACTGATGGAAGGAATAAATTCGAGACGTAGTCAGGCATTTGTAGCATGATTGCAAGAAAATCGACTTCTCGCGTTGAATCATTCTGGCAAAAATAAAAAATGCAAAACAACCATGTCTTTTCTATTTCTTCCTTCGTCATCTTTTTTATTTAGAGATTACATGCCGTAAAAAAGTAATCGAGTACAAGGAAATGCCGACAAATAATGGCCGTAGCATTTTGCTAATCGAGCCATTCACAATGAGACGTATTTCTATTGCGTTTTTATTGCGCTCACGTCCGTATTCAATATCTTTGCTAATTCTTTTCAAGTTGCTGTGCTTAAAATATAAACATGACATATCGACACGCGACAGCGCGCACGCAACACACGATACTTCCGCGCCGCAGACCTAACGTTTTGCTCGCATAATTGCTTATGGTCTCTTTGTCATTGTGTGAAACCGCACAACTTGTGCAGCGCGAGATGGAGATTTAAGATATGTTTCCCGTATAGAAATTCTTCGTGCACGCGAGCCTTCGCAGACGAAAGCCTCATCTAACTTTGTCCCAATTTTTCAATTTCGTAGTGCAAACAAGATTCTGCATTAGTAGAAATAATACGTAAATTTATTTGCATACTGATCGACTTGTATTCTGCGCACTTCATCTCTAAACGGACGCAATATTAAAGATCAAATCAGTTCCTGCCTCGTGCCTGCGCGACCCTTCACGACCCACGGAAGTATCATTAGAACTTAATATTCCCAAGGTTCGCGCAATCGAGTCGCACGTGTCTCGCCGGAAGATTAGACATTTGTCAAGCCTCGGGGTCCCTTTCCCCATGTCTCCCGTAGGGCCTCGCTTCCGCCACGGTATACAGCGGCCTTCCGCCCGCGCGTGGTCAAGCTATTCACTCTCTTTCCCTGTGTTCCTCTCTTTCTCCCCCCTTACCCCGTATTAAATCGCGGCGTAATCCGACACACAGCGTAATCGTTCGCCTCCGTCCGCTCCCGGAGGCGCGTGTTATCGCCAGTAAGTAACCCGCGATTCCTACCAGCTTCCTTATCGGCTGGCGACGAGAAGGCGGTCGGACCCGGGTCCGTCGACACCTAGCCGCATGTGTGACCATCGCGCGAGATATCGCGGGTTAAGGACCTGCAAACGAATGCTCGGCGGTCGTTCGGAGTCATAAAATCACGCGTCTGCCGAGCGTCTGAAGCTGAGCGAGCCGACCTCCCGAAAGTACGCCGATCGGATCTTTAGACTCCAAAAATAGAACAGCTACTTGGATATGGACATACTTTAAGCTTCCGTGATCTGGGCGTTCCTTCCTTTGCGAGAAAGATTCGAGTGAAAGAAATTATTTAGCTATCCCGGAACTGCGTGTGACCAGAAGGGCTCATTTGCAATCTGGGGGTTTTCAAATTTTAATGTGCTCGAGGGTTTTGAGAGTCACGATCATTTGCATCTCCCGTTCCTCCGCGCAAAATCCTTCTCTCTTCAGAAGTAAAGAAAATGGAATACCGAGCAAAACGAAACACATCGCTGCATTATTCCGCGAGAGTCAGAAGTGAAGAAGTGGCAAAGGCGACGGGAGTCAGCACAGGGCGGGGAGAAAAGGGCAAGGGACCGAGAAAGGCGGCCAAATTGACGTGTCCCGAGAGAACGTTTCCGCCGACATCAATCGAGCCTTTCCTTTCCTCTCCTCTTCCGCAATGGACGGCTTCAGCCACTATTTCGATTTCGAAGGAGAGGGAAAAAGGTCTGAGGAGGCACAAAGGCCAAGTGGAGAACGGGAATATCTCGTCGTCGCTGTTTTGACAAATGTCGTACTTGCGATACTCTTTTCACGCACCGGTGCGAAGCTTTGGTCTCACCCTGCCGGACATAAGTCCTTAAATCGATCATAATCGCGTATTCTCGATACGATCTGCAAGATAAATCTTTGAGAGGGCAAAATCCGTCTCGCGATTGATTTGGGAAGAATACGATCATCCGAGTCGGCGAGACTGAGGAAGCCGACCGAAGATGCGAGATTCGCGCCTAATGACGACGAGTCGAAAGTTCGCTCGAATAATTATTATTTTACGAAGTGCACGGTAAATTTTAACGAGTGCATCCACCCCTCCTCTATTCTTGTGGCAAATAAATATTTTAATAAAGCGTTTAGAAAACACTACTTAGCGACGAGCAGAATATGCGGTGTACATTAATTTCAATCGGAAAACGATAATGGTTCTTGCCGCGCATTGCTCACGCTGGAGCTCTCTCGCCGTGCAAATGTATTGAGACAACGGCGTAAGAAATGTGTACTTAGCCCCCTTACTCGGGATCTCTTTACCTCTCTTCTCTCTTCCTTTCCATTCTTCCGCGCTGGCCGCTCGCAAGACTCCATTGATACGGCAGTGATGGCGCAGTCTCGCCATGGGACACAGAGTCCACCGACTCAATGGGTCCATCAGAAGCCACCGTGTCGAAAATCCACGCGAGTCTCCTCGGGACTGTTTACTCGCGGCGTCGCACGCCGGCCAATTAATCATCTCGAATTAATTCGCTTGATCTCGTTAGCCGTACTGACAGAGAATTTAAGCGTCGAAACTTGGGAGCATTCAGAGTCGGGTGGCTGTAGGGTGAAGGAGGAGGAGGATACACGCGGGCGGGCACCTGCTCCCAGGTCACGAACTAGAACTTCGACAAGCCCTAGCCGCGACCCTGGCGACAGCTTCGACGTCGCTCGGAGGACGCTCACCGCCGTCCTCACCTCCGTCGCCGACACCTTGGCCCGCCATTTAATTTCTCGGGACGCGCCCCTCCCTCGCTTCCGGCCTCTCGTTGGAGAGATTCGTGGCTAAAGTTAATTAATCGAAACAGTGCCGTGCCGGCGCGTACGTGCGGGCGCTCGCGCCCGAGTCGGGGCTACGACGAATCGATCGCGATTAAAAGTCCCGCGCCGATGTAAACAAACTGCATCGCCGAGGAGGAGAGAACGAGCGAGAGAACGAGAGCGGAACGGGTGCAGGGTGCACGCGAGAACGAGAGGGGCGCAAGGTGGGAGAACGAGCGAGCGGGACGGATCGAGGGAAAGAGAGTAGTCGACGTTGCGGTGCGTTACCTCGCGCGGAGGTCATTGACCGAGGGTGCAGCGAGAATGGAGGGGTAATAAGACGGGCGGGGTTACGGAGGGAGGAGAAAGAGGAGAAGGAGGAGGAACGGCATAGAGAGACCGACAAGGACGGAGAGAGCGAGGAAGCGAGAGATACTCGAAGATTGGTAGGGGCGCGAGGAAAGAACGGGAGCGACGGTGAAAAGGGGAAGTGCACGTAGCACGAGCGAGAAAGAGACGGAGGGGAAGCGAATGCAAGCGTCGACCGTTGGAGGGGTTTGCGTGCAGTTGCATCGACCGACGACTCGGCTCAGCTGTGCATCTGCACCCCCTTGCATCCCGCCGGCGTTGCCACCGTTGCCGTTACCACCGGCATCCTCTCCCCTTGGCAGCGAACCCTTACTCCTCCGGCATCAGTCCTCGTTCTCTTTCTCTCCTCCGTTCCCTTCCTTCCTCTCTCTTTCTCTCTCTCGGTCGTCCTGCGCCCCGTAAAATCTCCCTGCTTCTAACCCCTTTCCCTCCCGAGTCGTGTTTCGCGCCCCTCGCGGCCCGGACCTCGCGCAACTACCGAATCGACGTTGTCGGCGTCACGGGGCCGGATGCTGCGCGCCGCGCCTGTGAACGTGACCCTCAAAACTGAGGGTGCATGTACACACTCACCCGCCCCATCCGACCACCGCTACGCCGTACGGGGGCGCTGTATCGTACGTGCGAACGCGGTGGACGTTAATTAATTAGGATCGCGAGCGCGCGCGGGGTATCTTGCCGCGCAGGGGGTTTATTCACAGCGAGGAAGGAAATGGACAATAAACGAGATACCCTTTTTTCAAAAAATCACGTTTTCTGATGCACATTATCATTTCTCTCGCTTTAAACCTCAAGCTCGTATAAACATCGTGCTTTTGTATAAACATTTGCAAATTATCCTGATTGTAGAATGCTTTTTGTACTCGAATTTTATTTTTAATATTTGATTTGGTATTCTATTTTAAATACGCGTCTTTGGAATATACCATGTTTGCTACCGCTGTAAGCTGCTTTCTCGAAACATTACTTTGATCAGATAAAGTTCTTAATTATTTCTCCCGTTAATGGCGCAATATCGCGTAATGAGACCCAGAGTCTATGATTCGCCTAGCAGCGATTCGTGCTTTCCCTTATTACATGACGCTGAAGATATAACTGCTCTTACCACGTAAACTACGGGATGTCTGTTTGTCCCCCGTGTCTGATTTCGCCCCATTTTCTTCCCCTATCGCCACATGATGCCGCGCGTCGTTGATCTTCTTGAACCTGAGTTTGATAAAAGTTAGCCAATAAACCAGTAATCACAATGCGAGGTATGAAAGGACGGATGCGCAGTTATTTCAAAACGTTTTCAAACCGCTGGAAGCGGAAATATCGACTGTATCAATCGTGCCGTTATGTAACATGATATGCAATAAGCCAATATTTCTGCTTCGCTAAAAGAGATGGATACGATACAAATTCCGAGTATGACAGAAAATTGAGAAACTGTTGGTGTTTCATCAAGTACAATTTTTCTCTACGTTGTCTATAAAATTAATGGCGATGATAAGTTACATGAAAGCTGTAAATATAATTTGCAGACCACGTTGTTCAATTTCCTTAGCCTGTCCTGCGCAAAATCTATCCTTCAGATGACGAGTTAGCGAAATAGGGACGCGATTCATATCGTGGCACCCCCTTTAATGTCGACGTAAACGTACCTACGTACACACATTCACACACAGGACATGTAGAACATGTAGAACACGGACATCGGGAGAAATATCCTTCCGACGAAATATCGAGCGAAACAAACCGGCACGCAGCTTGCTCCTCGACCGCAAGTGCAGCTGTACAAATATAACTAAATGCATCTCGGTCGAGCATTTCCGTTATCGGGTATAAAAAGTGACGTGCTATCGGTCGCGCGGGTAGATAATAAATGGTTTGGACGGTGGTTTGGATCAATATCAAATTTTAAGCGCGACCGGCTGAGTGCTACTCATGGAACACATGTCGCTTTGAATTAAATTACAAAAAAAGAACTTTTCATGTTGCGCGTTTAACATTCCCATGCTCTCCCCAAAAGGACGATGACCGGGTGCACGTTCGCGGATCGACAGGCGTCACATCAGTACGCCGCACGCAACAAGTCGGAAGAGCTCGCATCAGAGCTGTAATAGAAACCGACCCTGCTGCTAATTAATTCGCAGCGCATGGATTAATCAGTGGTGCATCTCCCTGTTATAATAAAAGCATCGCACGGCTGTGCGCAACGTGATTTATGGCATCGTCGTCATCCGCAAGCTTGTATCCGCGCTTTTCGCGAGAAAACGCTGAAACCGATGTTCCGATCGAACGACACAAGGGAGAAAAACCGTCGCGAGAGGGTTGACGAGCAGTCGATGAAGCGCGTGCTTCAGAACGCGCTTCAGAAGACAACAACGTTGCGCGTACGGATATAGGACGGTTCAGTCTAACGAAAGGACGTAGCCGTTCCACTTTCGAGGAATCGATGTGCGATGTATAAGGGTCACTCGCCATTCATGCGCTTTTTCACAGCAACGCCGCGATCAACGGCCGAACTCGTTCGCCGAAACGAAATTTCGTTCTCCAGAATGCGATCTTCCGGAGGGCTCGCCGAGGTGGCCCTTCGCGATTAAATCAATCGCCCGCGTTCATGACCGGTAATTTTCTTTGAGAATTTCCGGGCCGGTCGGGCCGCTGCGGATAATCCGGTCTCGATAACCATCATCGACATCGCCCGCAAACTAGTCTGGAACGTCTGGAGAGCGAGAGAGAAGAAGAGAGAGAGAGAGAGAGAGAGAGAGTATCGACGGCCGGAGCTGTCGGTACTCAGAATGCCGTTGCACCCGGTTTACGACCGGCGGACCGGTAGTCTGCTGCATTATACGATATACGACCGCGGGGCTATATCCACGTGTCTGGCTGAGGGAAATAGTAGTGATGGCGGGATTGGGGGGGACGGGATGGGAGAGGGTGCCACAGGAAAGAGAGAAAGAGCGAGCAGGGTAATACCGCGCCACTGCATCGGACGGCCGCGCGACGGGGGTGGAAACGAGAGTGCATCTCTCGACAAGACTACAAAATCTCGTGGGTGGTGGGTGGGACAGCGATGGAGTGATACGTATTATATTATATATAAGCGGGCCTCCAAATAATTTTTAACGAAGGAGCTGAGTTCGGCTCACGCGAGATCATCGGTAACTGCCGCGAGCGCGTGCACCCTCGCTGCATGATGTGCGACGAATTTTGCGATCCTCATGGTCGCTCTCTCGCTTTCTCTCTCGCGGGGGTGGTCGTGGTGCGTTAATGGCCGCGGAAGCTGCGACAGAGCGGTTGCGCGCCAGCGATCGTCTCAGGGGCGCCCGTAACCGGAAATTCGCGGTGCAGCAGATGCGAAGGTCGGGGCGGTCCAACGGACGGAAGCCGATATTGGATCTCGGACGAGAGGAAAGTTACATCTACATCATGATTGGAAAATTGCGATAGATTTTCGTGTTAACTGGGGAGAATGATTATTTGTTTCCTGAAATAATTTTCTGAAAAATATCGATGAGAATAATAGGAAAAAAATATGTGCGCGTGAAAATTGAGTATTCATATGGAATAAAACGTGGAAGTTGCGCGCGCTCGGCGCTTCATCCGCCAACTGCAACAACAGAGGCGCATTCGTTTATCCACGTGGTGACGGAGATTGGTGTAATACTGAAAGGATAGCCGCGATAACGGAAGACGCAGCATCTCGAAGACGATCATTTCTCAGCAGCAGGGCTACGCTGTATCCATGACAACGTGTGCGACGCGCTGATGTACACGCTGCGCTCGTGGCGAACGATGGGGTAGGTCAACGCACGGTTTGTCGCCTGGCAACCTAACAACCTACCTACCTACCCTGCGACCAACTGCATCCAAGGACTAAACCCTCCCTTCTCTCTCTTTTTTTTAATCAGCGCTTTTGTCCTGCCATTCGATTGTCTGCGTTCGAGGAGAGCTCGCAAGAACGCAACCAGGACGTAAAAGGGGTGGTTTGATGGGCTTAGTAGGAAACCCTTGCCCTTCAGAAGCACCGTTACTCCGCTCGCAGAAAACGTAGCTTACGGATTCGATCGTGAACGTCCAGAAAATCTACGGCGAAGCATATTTATTGTCGTTGAATCGATATTAAATGATCAGAACAGTCGCCGGGATGAAACACGTCTTCTTTTTGTCTTTCATGAAAATTTAATTGTCGCGAATTCGCGACCGTCACTTCCGTTGAATGCATATCACAATAAATGTTGCCTCTGATGCGTTTAATGAACGAACGCACGAACAATCAAACCGTTTCTCGAATCATGACCGTTCTCGAATCGAGCCGGGTAACAAAAGCGCCTGGTAGGTGGCCGCGTGGGCCGCGCTCGCAGAAATTGGGTTAAACTACGAGCAATTATGACAGGATATGATTTAGCCTGACTTTCTCAACCGTCAATTTCTGCGCCGTGCACGCCAACGGCGCTCCGCACGCCATCGTACATGTGTGGTACCGGTGCCCGACCGGTCAGGGCCGGCCTTTGACACGTATTCGCCGGTCGTGCGTACGTACGCGCCAGTATCGCGTCTCTCACCGTATAATCTAAAGAAAATTCTCACGTCACCGGTCGACAACGTATCCCACTTTATGCAACAAAAACAAATGTCCGCGCGCCAGTTCGAGCGGCGCGATTTCAGGAAAGCGGAAAGAAAAGCGCTTGCCGCCCCGAACAAGCCGAATGCAACGTACATGAGATGTCGACGACGCCACATCCGCATCCCCCACTCGCTATGAGCGTGCATGATAAATTTCCAAGCGCGCTACGATACGATTACGATACGCGTCGTGCATCCGTTTCCACGTGTTTGCCCGTGCGCGCATTGCACACACAATACACTATCGCGTATGCACCGAACAGCTGTCCCGGTAGCTCCCTCGTATCCCGTGCAGTGTTCTTCTCGCGTGAAACTTACGACTGTATCGGCGACAACGGTCTATTATTAACTTGGGCACGATAAAGCCGCGGCTTCGTCGAAATTTCCTGCTTCCGACGGGCTAACGAGCCGAACCGCGATGTGTGCGCGCTGCTACGTTTTCACCGGGACGCGTTATCGTAAAACGGATTCATCCCCCGTCGCTGTCTCTCACCGTGCGCGACGCAGTTTCGGAATTTATCTCGCTCTCGAGCGGTGTAAAAGCGACGGGCTCGGTGAAAAAAGCTTTTGTTAATAAAAGCGTACCCTGTTTCCCTGGTTAAATAATGATAGCAGCTGTAGCTTGTGGTATATTTATTGTACGTATTTCTGTACGCATAATACAAAGCAATTAATTGTGGTTGATAGTTTACGTGAACGAGAATATCTTCCAAACGTTTATTTTTTATAAACATGATGCTTACATGAAAATTTCACTTTTACATAACTTGCTCTCTTTCTCTCTGTCATTGACAATACGTTAACGACAAACACTGACGAAGTCGAAAGGACTAGTTTTCCCCGAGTCAAGATTTATTAAAAATGATTATTATTAAAAGACATTTCGCTCGATAGTGCGAGTAACGCAAAGGAAAACTTGGATCTCGATGCGGCCGCCGAATGCACCGGAACATTCGCGAGAATACTGTTTCAAGACTGTTGCTTAATCAAATGTGGGATTGCGGATTACGGGAGTGGATGTGGGATTACAGGAGCACAACGTGTTCATGTGCGCGCGCATACGCGATTTTGAACTTCATTAGAACGCAAGCCCCGCTCTACGTCTTGCACCGTCGACAACCCGACGTCATCATCGCAGAAACCGCACGTTGAGAACCGCAGAGAGAAAGTCACGTGCTCGGGGGTGCGATTACAGAACATCGGCGACCCCCGCACACGTTACTTGCATCCTTCGACCGGACGGAACCGCGTAAGAAACCGCAACCGCAATCTCTCCGCTGGCCGCGACTGTATTTCACCACCTAATGGCATCGATGGAATTTCGATTTAGACTGCATTACGTCATGGGATTTTGCAGTCGTGATTAATTAGCCCCGTTGGCTATCGTGCTTGCCCGCCGAATTACGATCCTCGATACACGAAGTCCCGGAATCAGTGAGATTAGTCTCGTTCTTGATAAATTAATCTCCCGTCGATTGAGATAATTTCTTCCTATCACATTAAATTGTTAAATTGCCTGACGCTTAATTATTACATTAAAATATTGAGCGAAGATTTGCGTAAGTTAACTAATCAATGATCGGATACGATTGTGGAAGTGCACTTCGAAAGAAGCTTGAATTCTTCTTGGCCCATTATTCATCTTAAAGAAGACTATATTCCTCACAATCGTTTTCAGAATAAGAGGCAGCAAATGAAAGAATAATCTATTCCAACATATTGTTATAACTTAATCCATCAAACGTGCACTAGACAATAGAGTCGATTACTCGGCAGAAGAGACCAGCGACCGATACTCGGCCATCAGGACCCTACGAGGGTAGAACGAGCTCACAATCCCGAATGGAGATACCAGCCGCAAGGGAGCAGGGGGGAAGAATTACGTAATATCCCCCGCATGGGGCAAAAGAAGTCGCGCACAGTCAGCGGCACGAGGTCGCGCCGGAAGCGGCCGGAAAGGACCGCTCCTTCCTCTCGAGAGCCAATCCCGCTATCTTACGCTCGCTTTGTAACCGATCGATCGCCCCGCTCTCTTCGTCTCGCCCATTCTCGCCCCGTCGTCGTCGACGTCGTTGTCATCGTCGCTGCCGCGTCTTAAATGCCTTTTTTCTCCCTCGCCCTCTGCCTTCTCCCTCGCGGAGGGGCAGTCAGCTCGCCGCTGTTTCTTCGCTGGACCGCCGATTGCGCATGCACCCCGCGCGGACCCGTCAGATTAAATCCGAAACGGCCTGTAAAGCGTCAGCGTCGTGTGTTTTGTGTAGTTTGGAATACGCGTAGCGCAGAGTGCTGCGCGCCGTAGGGTCAACGACCTGTCTACGCTGTGAAACACACATACACACGTGCGCACGCGGGCGCATACACGAAGAGTCAATACACAGCTCTCCGTGTATGCACCTCCGACAGATGGAGCTGAATCTCTCTCTCTCCCCCTCCTCCTCCTCCTCTTATCCTTCTCTTTCGCTCTCCTTTCCTCTCCTCCAGCCCCCCTCTCTCTCTCTCTCCTCTCCTCAGCCCCCTGCTCGTCTGCCCACCCCACACGCCAGTAAACCTATCCTAGACTACGGCGCATAGAGTACACGGTGATCCGACAGACGGGCGCTAGGCAATATTCCTAACGAATTCTAGACAAGATGCTGAGCGCGGCGCGCCCGGGATGTGCCGCACGCATGTTACCACGTGCCTGTATGCCGTGGGGTACACGTGACAACGACAACGACGCGTTGTCCTGCTCATTCCATCATGCTTCTTCAACCTGACCGATCTGCGTACAGAATTGGTTCTCAACGTAAATGCTGGTCGTTTTACGAGGTCCATGGCTTTTGAGGGTGGTCGGAGAGCGGGGAGAACGGTTTAGCAGAAAGGTGCTGAACGGTCGACTCTCCGACGGTTCTTATTTTCGTTTGTCAGCGAGTGTCGAGGAAAATGCAGGCAAACGGAGAGCTTGTGAGAAGTTTTCTCTCCTCCCCCCCCCCCCCCCCCCCCCGCCGTGGAAGGCTACTCTCTTTGGCTCTTTTCTCCCTCCGCGCGTCACACGTTACGCCTCGAGAGGCTTAAAGCGGCAAGCACCGTGCATCAAGAGCAATCTGCACAACCGGGCGATCGTTTGGCGTTTTGTGCGGATCTAACGAGGGGCAAGGTGCGAGTGAGGATAAAGCGAGGGCGGGAGAAGAGGGTGAGAGGAGAGGTAATCTGGTTTTATCACCAGGAGGAGGAAAGTATTGCGTGTCTTGCTTGTTTCGGATCAGAAACGCGTGAAGCATAGAATATGAAAGAAGACGAGTTGACGAATTTGAAGTCGTCGCTGTTTTTAGTAAAACTAGTTACGATTTTTTATAGATTTGTAGAATTCATGAAGTTGAAGTATTTGCGCCTGGGAGACTGCGGAATAAATACGGTGCTGCCATATTTTATCATAAAAGTAACGGTTATCGTGAGAAACGATCGTTATTTTAAGCCCCCATAAAGTCGACAAGATATGACGATCTTCGATTAGCAATTGCTTCGCCATAACCGTTAACGTGGCCATGAAGAGAATCAAAGTAAACGTCACAACATTACAGAGACATATATTTCCCGCAACGTGTTTCCTGATATAAATTAATATCAAACAATAACAGGAAAAATAAATCAAAGCTGTCGTGATTACAGCTGAAGAATCAGCGAAAAACGATGCAGAGAAAAAAATGAATAAAGTTTTTATTAATCTCCTGCGATGTCACATTTCTTTATTTAATATTACAACGGGGCACGTGTAATTTCCCATACACCAGCGAGTCCCTCACGATTACCAAAAGGTTCCGTACGATCTCTCTCGCGTTCTCATTCATTCATAATTCCAAGTGCAACACACTGCCACCTGTCGCACACAAAACCCTCCTGTACTTTTCTGCTGGGAGCCAAGTATTTTCACTGGTTCCGCGTTCTCTCTCTCTCTCTCTCTCTCTTTATTTCTCTTTCTCCTCATCACCGCGGACGGAAATGCACGTGCGTCTACTTTGAGTCATTGCATACGCATCATCAGGATCAATAAAGCGCCGCCCGGAGGCGTTGCACTTGGGGCGCAGCATCGCGAAAACATTTGCCTTACGTAACGCCCCGCTATTACTCCGAAAATAATCAAACGCAGCTCGCGAACTCGACGTCGTGTGTACGTACGCGAGCCGACTGACACATTTCGCTGAAACCAACATGCGATCCAATTATCCCTCGGCACGATGTAATTCGCGCGTTGATGCGGTTCTCCCAGGCGATTAAGTAATTCGTTGCTCAATCTCGAAATAGTTTCGGCGAGCGCCGCTCGAATTTGCATGCAATTACGTGGATCAAAGTAATCTTGCATAAGTTCCACGGTGGCTGTCTCTGCGACTCCATCGTGTCGTATCGGTACGCGCACGATGCGCCGCCTTCGAGAAAAAATGCGCGGATATCAACCGCCTACAAAATTGCTACGAGCTTTATTTTCCTTGCGCCATTCCGAGGAATATTTTGTTAGATGCTGATGCGGATACAACGGCGCGATAAATAAGTAAGGGACTCATTAGTCGCCCGCTAATCAGCTGCGAGCCTTTATCATTAAATTCGCGTACGTTTTCAGCACACGTGCCAGCGTGATCGATGATTACAAAAACAAACTTCTATCTGTGATTTTTCTATCGGGAAGATATGACAGCGTTTTGCCTAGAAAAGAGACTGCGTTATTTAATAACATTCTTTACTCGTATTTGCTGCATCTGCTATCGATGTGTACGCCGATGGCGCAACGTGTGTACCGGCCCATCAGAACGTACCACCCGCCCGCTTCATAATCATTCAGGTCCTCGACCTGTGCTCCCTCCGTCTCCCTCTGTCTCTCTCTGATCTGCCTCGTTCCCATCCCCCGTTCGCGCCGGTCCACGCGTTTTTTCCCCGGAAATCGCTCGCCGCGACCTTATAATCTGCACATGCGGCTAAGGCCGAGGGCTGCCCGTTCGTCTGCGACGTGACGGCGTTTTGACGTGCCCCGTGACCGACGTCGTTGCACGATGACGCCGACGTCGTTCTACGTCTTCGGGACCCCGGAGATTCACGAGGCGCAGCGGAGACGCTCTCGGAGGTGCTCTCTCGCTTCCGGAAAGAGAGAGAGAGAGAGAGAGCCAGAACGCACGTGCGCGTGATGCAACGCGAAGGCAGCAGAGAGAGGAGAACGAGGAAGAGAGAGAATCCTGCGATAGGACAGAGAGGTATCGATGGACCCATGCGCAGGACGAGGATCATCACTGGTGTGCGTGGTTCAACCGGCGCAGGAACGAGGGGAGCGAGCAGGAGAGAACGAGAGATTGCGAGAGAGTAAGAGAGAGAGAGAGAGTGGGGTCAGGGAGGGGGCCCCTGAAAATCGACTGGCCGTCGCCCGCGTGCACATTCGTCGCGTTTTCACGGTCAGGCTTTATCGATCGGCGGCCGCACGCGGAGGGATAGGGAGGGCGAAGGAGCGGAAGGAAAGGAGTTTCGGAGTGCATCGGGAGGTCGTTGAACCCGGCCAGCCTTTTGGCAGCCGCGGCGCCCATAATGCAGCGATTGTGTCGCGCTGCGCTCTCCCTCTCTCGTTATCTCTCTCTCTCTCTCGCTTTCACACCCTCTCCCCGCCGTCATCCCTTGCGGTCCCCGCGTCCGTTACGGCTGGCGTTGCCGGTCTCGCGGTGCAATTTCGACGGGCCTCTCTCTGGACGACGGCCGAACGGGCTGAATTTTTTATTTCGCGCTACGTGCCGCCAATACGCGAGGCTTAACGAACGGCAGCTCCTCTTTCTCTTTCTCTTTCTCGTGTATCTCGCTCCTGACTCGTGGACAGATCTCGTCGACGTCGCCGTCGTCGTCGTTGCACCCCGCGCGCGACTCTGTTGGCGTAGGTCGTCGACGCTACGAGCGTCATTTCACGATACGGTAACGAGATTCTCACGTAGAATCGAAAAGGGAATAAACGGCGTTGTCAATCGATTTCATGATGATCAGGCACGGATGATTGAGTGATATCGCGTTTTGCCATAAAAGTTTGCGATGATTATATCACGTTGCACGTGATTTATTGTACTCTGATTTATTGTACTCTGAGAGAGAGAGAGGTGGAATCATGTGCGCATGGTGTGTGTGAGCAATTGTGAAAATTCCAAGCTCCGATTTCGTACGGGCATTTGAACAGTGACGTCAACGTAACGGCCATATCGTGCGACGAGCTATGACCTGACATTAAAACCCCATTAACACTTTAACTGCCACGTCATACGTGCTTGCCGCTCGTACTCCTTGGGAGTTACAGCGCTTGTGTTACGGCTAACTTTATTCTTTACGTAATTGCTTATTTGTCGCACGTACGTAAATATTGCGCATGAATGAAGGAAGCTCTTGAACATCGCCGATATAATAGTTTGTCAAAATGTTAAGAATTAGTAACGCGAACTGGTTTTACGTTACACCGTTATACGCTCGAAGATCGTACTTCCCAAACGAGATTCAAAGACCGCATTTCAACGAACTCCGTAATGGCCGGTATCTGATTACTTTGTATCGCAGAACTGACGAGTGAATTTATCTGGTAATTACCGCAAATCAGTGGCTGGCGGGTTCGTGATGCGTGTATGGATGATTCGAGCCCGCAATTTTCGCTTCCTGTTTCGGGCGAATCGATCGTAACGACGTGCGCGCATCTCCTCCTCGTCGTCGTCGGCGTCGTCGGTGAAAGATGAAGATACGGTGCCCCACCGCAGGGAGTACGCAATAATCTGATCCATTGAAACTGCATTCTTCTGCTCTTTCCGCGCTCGAGATTAAACTAAGCGCGTTCGAACTTCGGAAGAGAGAAAAGGAAGGTAATTAGGTGCATAAAGCGAATGGAAGCGGTGAAGTAGGTGGGTTCGACACTTTCGCGAGGATCGACCAGACATTTGTTGTTGATTAGGAAATCACTGCCGCACACGACACCATTCGGACGATCTTAGTGGAGATGACAGAGGATTGCAGGCGTTCTGATTCTTTTCGGCCGCGCTATTACGAGGCCCCTTTTCGGCGCGTTTACGCCCTTCGTACGGTTTTTCCACGCGCCCCCGAGGCGCGGAGGGAGCGAGACGCAGACCTGCGTAGGGAGAACCGACCAGAGGGAAATGCAGAGAGAAAGAGAGAGAATGAGAGGAGAGGCAAAACAGAGAGAACGAAAGAGAGAGAGAGAGAGAATGAAAGAGAGAGGAAGGAAGAGAGACGCGTGTGCGAGCAACAACGATGTATTTCGGTGCAGCGCTCCATACACCGCGTGGAGGTCAATGCCCGTCCTTACTCCGGCCCAAGGAAGGAGCGGGAGGGCGGGAGGGTTGGCGGGTACAGGGGGAGGAAAAGGGGGGGTAGAGAGAGGGCGCGCACCACGGTCGTGACGGGCGGTAGGGAGGCAGAGAGCGAGAGTGAGAGAGAGGGAGAAGCGCGGCAGGGCGGAGGGCACACACAAGCGCGGAGTGGAAAAAAATGAACAAACATCCAGCGAGAGAGATGGCGGCGGGCGGGAGAACAGCCGAGGAGCGTCCCGGTGCGCTTTTCCCCCTTCTTCCTCTCTCTCTCTCTCTCTCTTTCGCTCTCTCTCTGTTCTGTCTCTCTCTCGCTTTCTCTCTCGCCGGTCGTCACTCTTTCTCAAGCTATCCCTCGGCTTCGCTTTGCGATGCACCACGCCGACTGCAGCGGCGGGCTTCTTATTCCCCGAGCGGTTTCCTCAACGTCAAACCCGCGCGGCCGCGAGGGGGCTTCCTCTTTCCCTCCCTTCTGTATTTCCGCGCTTCTCTTTCTCTCTCTCTTTCTCTCTTGTAGGAGCATGAGACTTATTTCGAGAGCACGCACGTCTATAATAAGGGCCCTTTCAGATCGATGCGCTAATTCCGCGCGTGTGCTTCCGCGTCCAGACATTCAGTCGCGCGCGCGACTCGCGCCTCTCGCACGCGTACGCCGTGCATTTATTTTTATTCCTCATTATGTAAACCCCCGACACGCTGCCAACCCTGTTGTGGTACCGGTGTGATTCACTCGAGTTACCGGTGCGTTATCTCTTTCCTCCCGAGATCCGCTGTGCCGCGTCGCGAGGTGTATTACCGCGCCTTGTGCCCGCGGTGCACTCGCGAGATGCGTCTCGCTCCGCTTTCGAGAGTCTCCGCATCGTGTTCCCTCATCAGCACCCGTCGCTCGTTTGCGCGCACGCGAGAGGCAGCTAAATCTCCGGCGTCTCGCGTGCAACGTTTCGGGACTGAGCCCGCATTGTGTGCAACGCGCAAGTTCTCCAGGAAAAATCTCGCGCGCAAGTTCTTAAATTGATTAGAACCCGTGCATACAACACTTGCAGTCATTCGGAATCCTTTTACAGTTCCCTATTGTAAAAGATTGTAAAAGAATTGTAAAAGAAAATCGAGGAGACCTCGCGCAACAATTCCACGATCGTCGGCTCTAATTATAAAAATTATAAAAATGTTTTCGTCGTAAATTTCAATCGTGGAATTCTCGAGGATGCGGGATTTCCGTGTGCGAAATCTCGGTGCGAGCATCGAGACGCGGAGCTTTTCCGACGCTGCTCGTCGATAGTGTCTCGGGGAAAGAGAAGTCGCCGCGGAACGCGATCGGAGACGCCTTGATCCTTGGACCAAAGGATACGACGAACACATAGTTACAGAACACGTAGTGGACTGGCTGCTCATGCAACATTGATCAGATATTGCGAGTAGCGGCGGTCGACCGGGAAGAGGGGTCAGGAGGGGGGAAGGGGAGGGAATATACGATTACCGTTCACGCCGAAGGTGCCTCGCTCCGTGTACGTATCATTTTATATGCCTTGTAAATGCACGTACGTTTACGCGTTGCCTGTAAAAGCGTATTCCCACGAAGCGCCTCCGGCATTTTGCATCCCTCTCCCTCCGCATCCCCCGCGGATCTCGACGTCGGCCGCGCGTTTATCCATTTTTCAGTTTCGGTGATAACATTAATTCCTCTTTCAAAAAGAAAAGAGAAAAAGAGAACGAGAGAGAAGTCGGACGATTCGACGACATTTGAATATACGCCGATTTTATTCTCCGTTCTTTCACTCCGCGTACGAGTTTATCTTTCCAGGTACGTTAATTCTTGGTTCATTTACGCCGCGATTTTACGCGTTTCTCGCGTTCTCGCAGATTCGCCCGGGAGTACAAGTGCGCCATGAAATCTGTTATTAAAGCGGCGGTTTCGCGAGAACGTAGAAGACACGTAAAAGCCGCGTAAAGGCGGATGTAAAAGCGACACGCTCTTACGGCGCGATGTAATCCGCGTAACGCACCCCATGAAGGACGTGTCATCCGTGGAAGCCAAGAGGAGTGACAACTTCGCCGTTTCTTTTGCGACCGCATTACGATGCCCCCTCGTCGCTCTTACGTGGCGCTCTGTCTACACGGCGAGCACGGGGGTGATACGGGAAAAAACGCGAGCATCGCGCGTAAGGAGAGAAAAGCATCCCTCGTGCGCGCGCACGATATTGAGGTGTCGCCAGATTGCGGATAAATGAGAAAACGCTCGGCGCAACGTGTGTGATGCTAAGGTACGCGAATGAGAATCGAGAGACACATGGTTAAGCACGATTACGACACCGGCGACTGCCTCTCCCTGTCTCTGTTTCTCTTCGGGCAGACCTATTAGCTTCGTTCTCATTTATCGTCGCCATTAACCCACTGACACGGTGAACTGAAGGTGTTCTTCCTTCTCCCTTTCGCTTATTTTTTGTTTGCTTCTTCCCCGACGTCGCTTGCATCGTAATTTTTCCTGGCGCGCGTTGCACGCATGCAGAAATTCATAATCGCATCGAAAATGACATTTGTCTCCTCAGATGTAAGATCCAGATGGTCTTCCTACTCCCTTTCAGATGTAAGCTCCACACGATCGTGTCTAACAATTTAATTTTTTTGTGTTTTTATTTCATTAATTTTTTATTATTACTTTTATTTTATAAATGGCTGATTTGACAATTAAATCATTTTTTGAAAGTTTTACATACATGATATTCGTTAAAAAAATGTATTGTGCACAAAGATTTTTTGCACCAAGCACATCTTATTACTGCACACACATTGCAGAACCCGCAAGATGTCTCACAATTTTTAAAACAGAAATCAACGGGATTATCAAATTCCAACGGTTTTTCTTTTATATACCCATTTTTATGCCATGAGTATTTAATAAGATTTTGAATTTTCACTCCCCTTCCAACATACCTAGGCCGATTTTCGTCTTCTATCGAAAGATACTTTCATACCAAAAATCATTAAAATCGCTTCACTGGTCTCAAAGATATCGCAATTTTTCCATTTTACCCCCCATTTTGGGGGGTCGTTTCACCCCCTAAATATGTTTTTCCGCCGCTAAAAAAAATACATGTCCCTTAGTTTTTCATGTATTATAACATATCCAAATTTCAGAAAAATCGGAGAGTGACACTTCCGCAGGTTTACTTGTAAGTTTAATCTCGAGACCTTACTTGTTTATTCAACATTGCAGATGCAGCGCGCTGCGTGCTATATCCGAATGAAAAATTTATAGGAAGTTTCGTTTTCTATGTTAATCCCGATTTCCTCTCGTTAAACAAATTCTCCCTCTTTGAAAAACGAGTCCGCGAATTTCCTCGCGTTCCCTGCGAGGCAAAATCGCGTTACTGCACGTTGGCAGAATAAACAAGAGACACAATGATCAGCATAAGCAGTAACGTAAACAAATTTTATTGCTATTACCGTCACAATTTCCATCCCCGGGATGTTTATCCGAGCGGGGGATTTATCCATGCGGTTCTTAAGTAACTCCGTTTTGAAAATCCATTATCGATATTACCGCGTATTATAATACAACTGACCGACTGATCGATTAAATTTTAAAACCCCTGCGAGACGAGAAAATCGTCTAGCGCGGAGAATCTACGTCGAGTCTCGTGGTGGAAGGGTTGAAAAATTGAACGGCATTAAACAAAAATTTTCAATGAGAAGATAAAATTCTCTCTCTTCTGATCGTTCGCTTGCGCATCTTTATTCATCTCCTGCACCATTTTCATCTTTTATATTCCACAAACTTGAAAACCGCATGATCAGCAGTCCGAAGAATGTCATTTCGATATTAAAGAACGTTTGAATTTTGTGGTTTTTGCTGCACCGGTTGGAAAATTTAAAGTTGGGTCTCTCTGCTCGTCTGCTTCGTAGAAATTCAGAAGGTTTCTCGGAGAGGAGATGAGGAACGATTCTCCCCGCGTGCCGCCGAGAGAGTCCGTCTTCGCGCTCGCTGGTGGACCGTGAGCGCAACGGGAAACTATTTTCGAACCACTTCCCCGTGGGAGAGCGAGGATTAGGAAGCCTTAGACGAGGATGAATTACGGAGCCGGGCTCTCGGAACGAGGAAACGCGCCGGTGAAATCTCCGCGGCCGCTCGTAACGTTCGTCCTCGTTACGAGCGGATTTCCGCGCGGCGCAGTGCATCTCGATGCGTCTCCGAGCGCTGTTGCATCATCGCCGAATTCGTTGTTTATGCCGATGTAATGTGTTCTTCTTCTTGGCATGCAATCTCGTTGTGCGCCGATAAACAATATGCTGATGCCGTCTGAAGTTTCTTCTCAGGATGTCAAAGAGGATTCTAAATAAATAATGCCCCGGAATTTTTCAATAATTGATCAAATTTGCGGGTGCAGGCACACGTGGAATTAATCGAGCGAGACGGCGAAGAGTAAACGGCGACAGTTTTCACGTGTTTCCATCCGCGGCGTTTTCGCAACTCTCATTCGGGACAGCGGTCGTCGCCCCGATTACAGGGAATAATTAAAGCCCGCGCAGGTCGATTCTGCGGTGGACTACAATATCAAGCACGATAATTAAATCTCGAGCCGTTCGTGTAACGCGTTTTTCCGTGAAAAACGTATTTCCACAGCGTATGTGGAATTTCATAATTGTTAGATTTCTCTCGCACCTTTCTTTCTTGTGACAAACAAACGCACGAGGATGCATTATAAATGGTCTTGTTTCCGTATGTCTTACAAAGATGAAAGCCTGCGAATAAAACGTAACACGCAGATATACCTGACGGATATTACGGTGTTACTCGTCACACATAATATATAAAAAAAAATAATAAAACAATTAATTTACATGTTTTGCTCCACGAACCAGCGTTGCCCTCCGCTGGCCAATAGCCACGCAATGCAAAAGTCATCGTGTCTATCAGGCATAACTCTAGGTCGCTCCCGCAAGAACAAGCTACAGCAAAGTCGGCGCTGGAGCCGGCTAAAAGGTCGTAATTCCAAATTACATATCGTACATGCATCTTCCTCGCGCGCGGGCGAAAGAAACGAGCTCGCGGGAGCATTAGCCGATGAGGGGGGTGCAGCAGCGCGAAAACAACTTCCTGCCCGTGCAATTATTCGCCGGGTGGCCTATTACGGGCGAGAGGAACGACCGTAATGAATACGTTCGTCGGGCACTCGACGGTATCTAAGAGGAAGAATCTCTCTCTCTCCCTCTTTCTCTCTCTGTCTCTCATGCTCGGTCAATCTTCCCCCGTCCGCCCCCTTCCCCGGTAGTAATATCGACGGGCGTTCGGAGGCTGCTATTATATTCGGCGGGGAATCGTGCCCACTCGCACCAGGAAGCTGAAGCCAAGCCGAACCGGCCGCTGCGCGGTGCACCGCCGGCGATCATCCCGTCGTCTAGGCACTTTCACTAGTGACCTACTGTTACACGACGTCCTGGCTCGTCGGTGACGAACGTGTTCCGCCGCTTCCGTGTGTAAGTGCAAGTGCAAGCAAGCGCTGCTGCGTTACGCGGGGCCTATTCATGATTCGCGGTGCATGTGTGCGTGCGTGCGTGTGTGTTGGACGTATGGATGCACGTATGTACGTGCGGATGTATGATGGTAGGGAAGAAGAGGAAGAGTGAGATGTCACTAGGTCTACTTGGAAGTTTGTGGTCCTTTCTGGATTTTCATCCTGCGGAGGAATTAAGGAAATCGTATCGCAAGGGTGAACTTACGAATGAATGAGCGATTTCAGATCGGAAGATAGACGCCAATCGTCGCGCGAAGCCAAGGAATTCGTTTTCGCGTGCCTGTAGCGTGTGCCTCGGAATCTGCGAACTTCTCGAGATTGCGGCACTCGTGATCCTTGAATATCAATTAAGACTTACCGCGCAGAATGAGAGACAGGAAACGGAAAAGAAAAATGGAAAACACAGAAATTATACACCAGCAAATAGCAAAAGAAATGAAGAAATAAACATTTCTCAAATTCGATCGAAGCACTACATATAATAATATAACACATCCAATTTTTCATTTCTCATTTTTCTTGTAATCAATGTGATGATTAGTCGCGCGCATTCAGGAAAAACTACTCCAACTGTATAAAACTAAGGATGAGAAAAGGAACAGAACACCAAAGACGTCGAAAGTGGAGGCAGAAGAAAACGAGCCGGCACGAGCTCCGAGGCTTCTTTTCGGCCGGCTCGACTTCCGCGTCACGAGAATCATGATCTTCGTCGTGGCTGCTGGATCACGAATCGCGCACCGTCGCGGAGCGTCGATCCTCGAGGTGCGGGAATGCTTCACCGGGGCGAGAAAGGCAATCCATCCACAGCCGCGACTATATCGGATAAATGCGAGAGCGAGAAGGGAAGAAAGAATTCACGAAACTTGCTAGGAAAAGCGTGAGAGACGAAGAAAGGACGAGGGGGAGGAGAGATTGACTTTGTGCATGCTGGATCTGTCGATGTGAAGCCGAGGCACCATCCCGACTAAAAATGTTGTTAGGTTTACCTACTATGTTATAAGGGCCTGACGTGGTTGGCGTAAGGTAATCCTGAATAAGGTATACCTAAGAATATCCTTATCAGGTTCAAATATGTATGACCTTTTTAGGGTTAAAATAATAAGGAACATATTAGGACCTTCTTACGTTATGCCTGATATTTCAAAGTACAAATTTTGTTGAGGTTTACATTATTAGTACCTACTAAGGATCTTATTCCTTCATCCTGATATTTTTTTAAATTTAGAGGTAAAGGTTTCCCACATCTGGTCCTACATCGGACCATACGTAGTTTATCATATTATAATGTACGTTATATACTTAATGCAGAAAGAATAGTAATTTCTACTTAATTTGCGAGTATTAATTATTTTTATATCATATACATTTCAATGTATTCGATTATGGAACAATAAGAGACAAAAATCAACACAAGTGTGTGTTTTCCGCCTCTGATTCACCAAGCGACCGATAGATGGCCAGGTCAGGCGTGACGTTCTCGCAAGAAACATTTGGTTAGCACCTTACAAATAACCATCTGGAAAACCGATCCGATGCTCTTTTCTTCTCTTCTTTTGGACTCTTACTTAGAACGTATACTAGTAGTATATGTTCTAAGGACTCTTACACTCACCGAAAATATCAAGTTTTAGTAATCCTTTAGACGACTTGGTGCTTTCTGGGTAGTAAGGATTTAATAATTCAACCCGATATAAACTGATGAGGATATCCAGATAAGGACCTAACTATTGTGCTGCGTTACATGACTGATCAGGTCCTGATGAATTTACCTTATCAGGACCTGATAATAAAATAAGGTCAACCTGATCAGGACCACTGGATAAATTTCTAGTCGGGATGGCGATTGGTTCTCGCGATAGAAATGCCGGCGAGTTGTACGAGTCAAATGCAGATACTTCGGACTGGCATTTTAGCCTCATCCTTTCTGATCTTTCCTGATCTTTTCTGATCATTCATTTGCGCTCGTATGCGCCTATATTATGATACAGCTACGCCATTAGAGAATCACGAACCGTAGATGAGAAAATCTCTTGATGGTTCTATTATTAATCAAGCATATTTAGACGTTTTAAAAATCCTTTGTACCTATTATTGTCTGTAGGAATAAGAACATCGTTATAGATCGCGGTAGCGCGATGTGAGAGGCTGTACTAGCTGTTATAACTTAAACTAGCATCCTGTTGCTCATATCGGGCCTGCAAATAGGACATTGTGAAGTAGGTATTACTAGCGGTATTGCGACATTATTCGCAGGCTGTCCCTCTCGGAACTCTTTGCGAGAAGACGCGAAACTTACTCCGTTACTTGACATTTTAGTTCTATTTGATAACTGCAGTAAATTGAAGCCAGCTCTTCGCTCGAGCTAACTTTTTCGTCCGCAGCTGGTTTTACTCCATATCGCTCAATCACGAGTTTGACAGTTCCGATAAGTTGGGGTTCCTCACCGGGGAAAACCCTTAATGACACGTAATCTGCATCTGAGATTATTGAGAACTTATTTCCCAAAGTCCCAAATTACTTTCCATATAAAACTGCAATTACAGATGATCCTTCTAATTACAAAAAAGAAAAAAGAAACAATGCGGATTGCAGATATCGCAAAGACATCGCGTCGTCAATTCTTCACTCGTCGTGATTCTTCTTATCCTCAGAAACTTTTGCGAAAGAGGATTGACTTGAGCGATCGATGTCGTGGGGAAGAACGAAAGAAGAGAAGAAGAAGAAGAAGAAGGAAGTAACGAGAAGTTTTCCGAAGTTCTGCATGCGTGCCGCATCTATCTGATTCGGCGAATCGAATTTATTGACCGCCTGATAATTAATGTTGGACGCGGGAAATCCTCCAAGATTCGTTCTATCGATTCTATCTCCCTGCGATTCCGCTAGAAGATCCGCGTCTCGTCTCCGTTTCGAAAGTTTACGAGGAAGGCAAGGAAGGAAGGATCTCGGGCAAGGATCACTGTGCCGGAGGCATCATCATCGGCCTGGCATCGCGTGTAAAGCTATTTAAGGTACAATGATACTTTCGATCACGTCAGTCGCGCGTCAAAAGACGCCTTCGATCGCCTTCGATCGCCTCGGTCGCTCGGACCGTGTTTCTGCGGCTATTTTTACTTAATTAACACCGATGGAAATACCGCTGGCGGATACCGTACTTTCTCCTCGCGATGCACCGTGCCGGCGAGTTTGTGTAATGGGAAGTTATATACGCGTTCGTTGACGTGGAAGATGTTCACTTGTCTTGGAGATTTAGCACGTATGTTTAATTAATATAATGAGGAGAAATGTTGATGTAACTATTACTGTTATTATGATATTAATATTAGTTATTACTGTTAGTTTTATTATTTAATTCGTATTTAATAGTAATGTTATTTATGTTATTATCACGTTCATTTAATTCGCTAGATTAAACGTGATAACGAAGCTGAGTAAGCGCGCGAGTTAAACACGCGCATGTCGGTTATATAATAATATATGTTGTGTATCAGTTTACACGAAATTAATACGCGCACCATTATATTTTATGACTCGAGCTCATGAGTACATGCCTGCGCATCATTATTGCTTCTTCCTCTTCATCTCGCTCGATAACGACGGATGGATGTTCTGAGAAAACGATCGACGAGTGAGAAGGGCAAGAGATATCTGGTAGGGTTCCGTAAAGCGCGGGTGGTGCGTGCGCTGATGCATTCGCTCGCGAGAAGGCAAGGTGCACTAACCGTGGGCGTTTGCGCAAGGTTTAATCAGGGCCGGCTACCGAGTTATCTCCACAAACCACGATGAAGTTATACGCCATCAAAGAGATGATTGATAAAATTAATCATGATTTGCTCATCAAATTAATATGCATCATAATTACAAAATTACGAAGCCAATTGCAGAGTGTTTAAATAACCATAAAATATAAATTCAATGATAAACGCGTATCAAGAGAGCAATGTTAGTCGCTTCACGAGATTGCTCGCCTCTTTGCTAGCACGCAAAGCTAAAGTGACAACAAATTCCGTAAAAAAATGGGGTGTAATCCCTCTCTACTATTTCGTTTCTCGATATCGATGAAACAGTGAGTGCACCGGCCCTGGGTCCAACCTCCTCCTCTACCTCCTCCTCTCGTCGTGTACCTGACCATGCAAGCGCGGGTCTCGGCGAGACCATGATCGCACGCAACGTGCATAAATTACGTTCAACGAGGCTCGCATACACGAGCAGCGGGTTAACGGCGTATCCCGCGCACAGGACGGCGTTCCGGCGCAATGGTGAAAGTTGCCCGAGGTCAACTTAAATACATACATACGGGCGCAAAACGCACTGCCTCTCCTATGTACGGGACACGCACGTGTCCCGCGTGCACGCGTGTCCCTTTCCTTTCGCCGCGTTCGCGTTTACGCTCCTGGCGGCCGTTGCTCACATCGGATCATTTGCATGATGAAAGATAGCCGTCGTAGCATCCCCGTGACGTCGCGTGACGACGTGAAAAGCGCGAAAAGCGCAGCGAGCGACGCGAGCATCGTTATAACGTAATATAATGATTGAGAGAAAAATTAGTCAAAAAATAGAATACATTATTAAAATAATAATAATCGAAGAAAAACTAAAATATGATATATAATTTAAAAAAAAGTATGATATAGAATGAAAATGGGGAATTATGTCAACGTGGTGAGACGCAGTGATAAATTAGTCGAAATTTAATAATGGAGTTGCCCTTAAAATCGCCCTTCAGAGCCGCCAGATGAATAGAGGTTTTTTCTGGTTCTGCTTGCCGTCTCTGTTCGATCGCCGGCTATCTCTGCCTTTCTTCCCATTGACATCCATAACTGGACTTTTAAAAGAGCAAACTGCACCGGGTTGTATTATACTGCGCTAATTGCGCGAGCGACCGCGAGCTTTGTAACGTACTTACTCGTCAGTTTTAACTTCGTCCCGCCTGTTCGCCCTTTTTCAAACTTTATTCGCCGCGGCTTTACCCTTTTTCATTTCGCTTCTCATTTTATATCGTATCAGATAAATTCGAAGTCTTTTATCACAAGCATCGTCCGTGTATGGCTCATCTTTCGCGAAAATGCTGTCGCTTCGTTTGAGATTGACATTTTTTCTCTTTCAGACGCTGTGATTGCAGTCGCACTCGCTTTTTAGGGGATCGTCAAGATTTCGGAGAACACGTAAGTGCATTTCTCCTCTTTCTTCGCTGTGGTTTGTTGTTTTTCTTCGTTCACCGTTTTTTTCAGACATTTTTTTCTTTTCATTTTTCGTTGCGCGCACACACACATCGGAATAAGTGTAACCGCGGAGCAACGACACCGTGCACGGTTCTGTTCGGTCAACTTTCCCCGCTATGTAAATTACGCAATCTAAGGGAAGAAGGAAATGCGCGGCTACCGCGTAGCCTGTCACGTATGTAGATATTTGAAACGTGGGTGCACGACCGCCGGTAACCTGTCGTGATAATTCGACGTCACTTTCAAGTGATCCCAAGCATGAAAGTTTGTATGCGGAGCCAGATTAGATTATAGCTACAGCAATTTTCGCAGCGTTCCGTGAACGAGTAATGCAGCTGGCTCGATTGTTAGTCTTTTACGTCGCGACGATGGCAGCAAAGTCGTAAAATTGAGTGCTGGTAATTGCTCACCCACAGAAAAGATTTCTGGACTTAATGCTATTACTCTTTAATCTATCATAAAATAAGATCGCTATAGCGACAATCATATTTATTATTGAACAGAAGCATATTTTAATCTTGAATAGAAAATTCGAAAATCTAGATCCAAATAATCTTGGTGCTATCTCATTCATTTTCTCAGAAGGATTTAGATAAAAATTTGTAGCAAGTTCAAAATATTCTTGATTTAAGAATATTGTGAGATCTAAAAGACATCTTATTCTATTCTTCTAAGAGAATTTGTAGAATCTGCACAGAACGGCCAATATTTATGTGTTGCAATCGAAAATCGGGAAAGTGTTTCTGTTATTTACAATGAATAAGTGCAATTCTGTACAAGAAATATTAAAAGATATGGAAATGTCTTATCTCGAATCTTATTTCTCAAGTAAGTATATTGTATATACTTACTTACATTTCCATATCTTTTAATATTTCTTGCATTGTAAATAATAGAAACACTTTCCCGATTTTCGATTGCAACACATAAATATTGGCCGTTTTATTCGAATAAAGGACACAGAAGCGCCGAGTCGACGAGCGACTGTGAGAAAATGATGCGTCGACATCGACAAAGCTTACTATAAAGTGGCGCTAATATCAAATTATTCTACATACAAGAATATATAAGCATAAATTTGTATATGTTACTCTTGTCTCAAGACAGTAAGACAATCTTATTTAATTCGAGAGAGAAGAATCGAAATTACTGATTAAAATAAAAAATTGTTTTATTTTCATATTTTTTATACTTGTAATACGATTAAAGTAGTCAAGAATATTTTTCGTCTTGTTATCAGAAATCCTTTCTGAGGGTGCGGGGATGATACGCTACCGCAGTTATCATCTTTGAGTTAATCTCTAACTCGAACCAATCACTCGATAACGTGTTCCCCAAGTTCGCTTCGTCTGGAATATAAATATCGTTAACTTGTCGACTGCTTCTCAACACAAGTATTACATTTTTATTCGCCATCAAATGTTGTCAAGTGTGTAATTCGCTCGATGCCGATATTTGAACAACTTATATATTGATCTGACGTGTGTCGTATTTTTTGCAGGAACGTTTTAACGATCGAATCTGAACAATCAGCGCGACGTAACGTAAATCGAAAAATTCGAAAGGATGAAAAATCCAAAACTGTGAGATAGAATACTGTGATATTGGGGCGAGAACTGTGGCCGCTCGTTATCGCGGCTGCTGGCGGAGCTGATTTCTTTTGTCGTTATCAACGAGTCAGCTGGCCGCAGCGGCAGGGCTCATTGTCAATTCTCGTACTTGTTATCCGACAGGAAGGAAAGTGTGGTCGAGATTAAATTCCACTCCCTTTGCAAGGTTTAGGTTAGTACGCCACGAATCAGTCACTACGCTGTCGATTGCATAGCCAGTGAAATTTAGAATCCTAAATATTATCAAAATCGTTAATTGAAAAGTCATTAAAACGAAACTTGCGTCAAAGATATTACACAATTTTTCCAGACACATAAATTTTGTACGCGTGATCCAACTTATTTCATCAGATATTTTTAATTCTAAATCGATATAAATCTTTTTAGCGCAATAATTCTTGGGAAGATGTCGCGCGTAAGAGTATCTTTGCCGAGACGTCTCAATTATTCCGCTGTGTACGAAAGCGCCGTCGTATCGGCTCTCGCCGGGAGCGTCTTTCTTTTGGGAGGAAAGTTCCGAAGGCTTCCCCCGTTCCCCTTTCGCGCGAGCGTGCATTCGAGAGAGAACATGAGAGAAAAAGCGTCATGAACCGTCCGCGACACTCGACGGAACGAACGACGGCGACGCTCGTTCGGATCCCTTTTTAACTGCGCGGCTGCTTTTTTCCCCGCCGGATTCGTTCGGCTTTTAATAACTCCCACGCGCGAGGGTGGTCGCATCCCGTGGACGCCACGGTCGACTACTCTGCCACGATATAACAACCGCCGCACTAGTCAATGACCCTGGTGGCTTTAATGCCGAACGAGATCCGCGGCCGGTCGCTCGCGAGCTCGAGCGGTCCCGCGCGGAAATGATTCTTCTGCATCTCCCACGAAATATGCGTATCTGCGTTCGGGAGCGATCCCAGAGCGAGAGAGATCAGAGGTGATCATCTCCCACGTGAAGATTGATAAACCTTGATACTGGCGGTCGCGATATCGTTGTGCCCATCGATCTTTGATCAAACGGACAGGTTTGACATTAATCAAATCTTTTCGGAGGAATGACGCTGATTTCTCGTCAGAGAACACGCGGGACCAGTTTTTCCGTAAACTATTGTATTATATATCGCGTGCACGTTGAAGATGGAAGGGAATCTTCGCATATAATAATCATTACGTCCGGAAATCTGGTTGCAATATGGAAGGTTCACGGAAGTCGGAGAGATCGAGGAAGAGTGGCATCGGTCGCTCGGAAAATCCGAGGGGATGGAACGCGTCCGCGGAAACTCGCGGGTGCTCTTCGGAAGGTCCTCGACATCGTAATATCGTATCGCAGTACGCTGAGAAGCCCATTCCGCGCGAGGGAACTCAGGCGAACATCCCCATGGAGATTTCCGCTTTCCTCGATCGGGCCGTCCTCGCAGTCCTTTTACGCGGTGCGTCTCCCACTCGTAAATTCCCTCGCGTCCGCTCACGGCTGTCTCCTTCGCCCTCTCCTTCTCTTTTGCTCCTCTCGCATCTTTGGGCTCGTCTTCTCTCTCGCAATCGCATTTTCTCTATCTGCCTAGTCCACCCACACGCGCCGGAACGTCGCGCGCCCGTCGAAGCGTTCGTTCGCCGCTCGAAACACATACACACGTACATACATACACGCGCGGTTGCATTTCGATGTATTTTTACGCCCGAGTCATCGCTCCCACGGTGTATTTTTATCCGACGCGAGTGATATGTAACGGGCCTCTCTCCCCCCGATCAGACGGACGGGGATGGAGGGCACCGCCATCGGCGATGGCGCGAGGAAAAAAAGATCGGTCCATTCGAGAGTCGTTACTTTGTCGAGGTGCGGTCCCGGCGCGGCATGAAGCATTCGCGAAAGGAAACGTGCACATTCGCGCACCCTCTTCTCCCAGAGAGCCTCCCCCGATTCCCCGATGTGAGAACGCTGGAAGGAAGTGGCATGTATATGCGCGAGATGTGCATCACGATCGCTCGTGAAATAAATAATGTGATAATATTGAAGGAGAACGCCGGATGTTGAATAATTATTACAACGGATCTTTATTTCGTCTTTTTCCCGATCCGCTCGAAAAGCGAAAATAAATCAAATAATCATTTCGAGGATACTGAACGTCCAACGAAAAGACACGTAATGCGTGTTGCAAAATTCTGATTACGTCCGATTTAATTATAGCGATTGCTTTTAATTGTAATTATATATATTTCAATTATACAACAACTCGTTCGATGGAATGATTTGCTCTCGATCGTTTCGTCATTCGGATCCCGATTCACGAGAAGCAAGTAAAGTTTGTTACTTCGCGACACGCTCCGCTAAGTCAACGCTCAATTATATATAGTTATTACAGATAAAGGGGATTATGAGTATACGATGGGTTACATAAGTACGCGGAGAGGAAGAGAGAGAGAGAGAGAGAAAGGCCGCTATCTCCTCGTTCACCTTTGTAGAAAATCCTTCTCGTACGATGCACTTCCTTCGAGGATACGTAACGATCCTTAACATTCGCATACGTCCATGACGACGGGTTTGCGTTACGTAGCGCGGGAAACGCTTTACGCGCGCGATTCGCGAGCTGTCGAACTTTCCTTTCGTACTTGGAGCTCCGAACTCTGTAACGTACCCAGGAGTTGCTGATTACATAAACTGCGCGAGTGAACATTTCTCCTGTACTTCCTTCCACGCTATTACATTTTTCAGGATCGAGAAAGAATCGGAACATCTATCTATCAACTGTGAGAATCGCGAGTTCGATAAATTGTAATAATTATTTAATATTTGGCGCCTTTGTTCGGTACATGTTGATTGACTGCCGCAATTAATCGAATGGTTGAGCGAGTTCGAACGGTGCAGCCTCGTTTTGTCAAGAATCTCGGCGTTTATCAGCGGGATTATCTTCTCCGGGAGAAAGTGTCTCGGTGTCGATGGCCTGCACGACGTTACGTAATACTGTGAAATTGTTGCGATCACAATTAGCGGTTGGCATTTAATGCACGCGGAGATAACGCGTTGTATCGCCGGGTCGTCGCGGCGACAACCTGATGGCGCAGTTATGTAAATGTAACTGCGATCGGCAAGTGTGAAAGAGATGTGCGCGATTACTACGAGAAATTGAGGGCTTTACGACCGTCTTAATCAGTAATAAAGACAGAATTTTATGGCTGTTTTAATAGGGCCGACTATGGCTCTCCTTTCACGTTCGAGCATATCGGAGAAATTGCATTTAAGAAATTGCGGAAGCGAATTATTAGGAGTGTGATTTAGTTTTGAGGGTTTTGCAACAGATGGCTGTAGTGTCAGTTTGTTCCAATAGCTCTTTCCGATAACTGTTGTTTCTTACAGTCTTGACATTATCCATGACATTTAGTAGCATTATAGCAATAGATGCAATAACAGTCGTGTTTGTATCATCGTAAAAATGCAACTTCCGAAACAGCATTTTCGACATGCGTTGCTTTTGTTTTTTAATCAAAAGAAAACTGCGGCTGACGGTTATAGAATTCTTGTGGAAACTTATGGTGATTCTGCCCCATCAATTAAGACGTGTGAATACTGGTTTAGACGCTTTAAAAGTGGTCATACTGATGTGAAGGACAAAGACCGCTCGGGACAACCAAGAAAGCTTGAACATGCAGATTTGCAAGCATTATTGCACGAAAATCCAACACAATCCACTTCAGAACTTGCCAGAGCATTAAATGTTGATCGTACAACAGTTACCAAACACTTACATGAAATGGGAAAAATTCAGAAAGAAGGGAAATGGGTTCGACATGAATTATCGGAAAGTGCCGTTGCGAACCGGTTGAACATTTGCATTTCGTTGATCGCCAGGCAAAAAAAGAAGAGTCTTTTGTCTCGGATTGTTACTGGGGATGAACAGTGGATCTATTTTGATAATCCGAAACGCAGAAAATCATGGGTGGATCCAGGCGAACCATCAACATCCACTCCGAGACGCAATATTCACGGTTGAAAAGTAATGCTCTATATTTGGTGGGATAGTGTACTATGAGCTGTTAAATCCGCATGAGACTGTCACGGCTGATCGTTATCGACACCAATTGTACAAGTTGAAGCAAGCATTGGACGAAAAACGACCAGCAATTGCGAGTAAACGACGGAAAGTGATTCTTCTTCGTGACAACGCTCGACCTGACGTTGCGTTATCAGTGAAAGAAACACTATTAGAGCTTGAATGGGAAGTCCTACCGCACTCTGCGTGTTCTCCGGACATTGCTCCATGCGATTATTATTTGTTCCGGTGGATGCAACACGCTTTAGAGGATACACACTTTGATAATTTGGAAGAAGTGCGAAAATTCGTCGACGAATGGATCAACTGAAAAGAAGAGTGATTTTATCGTGGTGGAATCGATATCTTGCCAGAAAGATGGGAAAAAGTTATAGAAAAGGAAGGAAAATATTTTGATTAAGGTATTCATTCGTTATCATATTTAAATACATGCGTTTTTGAGCAAAAAAACCCTCAAAACTAAATCACACCCCTAATACTTTTCGATGTTTTCATGTGTGAAATAAGTGATAGCATACATTAATAATTTGATCATGAGATTACATGAGTAGCGATGGGAGATACTATTGAAATCAACGCGGAATCACCAGAGATCATCCTGCAAGGATTCTCCCACGTAGGTGTGATCTATGCTTCTTCCGCGTTCGTTGAATATTAGATTAGTGACTATCATCACTGTGTATCATCGCGAGATGCCTACGACACCTCTCAAAAGTGGCGAGGGGACGTACTCGCGACACATTAAAAGGCACTGAGGCGGCATTTCAGACGCGCATCACGGCCGGATGCATTTAACGAAGTTAACGGCGCAGCCCGGATGCGAAAATTCGGAAGCGTCCATGCGAGCTTGATTAAAATTCGATACACGCTGACGCATTAAATTCGGCGGTTTGCGCGAACGAATGAACGAACGAACGAACGAACGAACGAACGCGGCGTTCCGCCCAAGATCCGTCGCGAGCGTTTTTTTTCCGCACGCACGCAGCCGCCGGTCGTCGCCGCGGCTAAATTAGTTTCGCGGGGCCATCGCGGGGGTGAGGGGAGAAAACGAGGGATGCAGGGAGAGGACGGGAGACAGCGGGGAAAAAAAATAGCGAAAACGGCGAGGCGGTGAGGGAGAAAGCGCGTAAAAGAATCGCGCGCGTCCCACGCCAGCGAAGCCCGGCACCTGCGATTCATTCCTCGGAAGACATTGACCACTAAGCGAGCGTGAAGCGCGAAAACGATCCGCGCGATTGCGCCGGATCGAACAAACGGCGCCTCGTATGCTCAATGAGAGCTCGATTTCCATTTTAATCCCGAGCACGGTGCTGCCGGCAACTGCTCTATCTTTCTCTGTCTCTTTTCTTCCGCCGTCTCCGCGTACTTTACGTGCCGATCTGCGGATTTCTCGGCGACACCGGTACACTTTGAGCGCTATTTTAAGTGCATCCGAGTGCTCGCGAGCATCTCGGCGATTTTTGAACTCTCTCTCTCTGTCTCGCTTTTTTCGGATCAGGTTTCTCCCACGCAAGCTCTGAAACATGGGTCACAGATGATTCGATAACGGAGCCATTATTGTCGCATGTTGATTTGAGAACAATCTCCGACGTCTCTTGATGAGCTCTCTCGTTTCTTCCTCATGATGAACACAATTGTTTCCGAGCACACGCAGCTTCGCGCGATTTCCTCCGAATGCGGCGTACGTCAGTCTTGCATTCTCAAGAGTGACGGATGCTGACGAACATAGTCCATCGCTGCAGAGCGGTCTGTCGGTATCGTGAGGTATGCTTCGGTACTTTCTGCAATCGACCAATACACCGATCGATCCGCGGTGCCCCACTCTGACATTTTCCAATCCGCAATCGACGAGATAGATCCGCGGCCCCCGTTGCAGCGAATGCAGGACGAGCGAGAAAAAGAGAGAGAGAGAGAGAATGAATGAGCGGAGGAGGAGGAGGAGGAGAAAGAGGAGAGAGGGCACCGGGTGCATCGTCCTCGGGGAGAAAGTCTGTTGCGGCGGCGTAATACATGATCTAGCCCAACCTAACCGAGACGGATGATAGCGATGGCGTTGCACCTAGGCCCGGGATAAAAGATCGGTCCAGGATTGGATCTCGGCTTCTCTCACCCACTGTCGTGGTGCCGGCCACGAGGAGAGACGCAGTTGCGCAACGCTGGACCACGCGCGGAGCGGCGCAATGCGGAGCGTTCGCTCGCTCTTCCGCGAACGTCACGAGAAGCGAAATGGGAGTCGTCCGCGGAACGTGCCGGCTTCTCGGCGCCGATTTTTCCGTTCGCGATCGAGCGATAATGTATTCCACGATCGACCGGCATCGCGCCGCGGGCGCGATACCACCGATCATGGGAAAAGAACGAGCGCTTCCGTATCGCCTGTTGCGTAAACTGGTCGATTTTAATTTCGATTATAGAGTCTCTTTGTTCTTTGTTTTGCAGTAAGATATTTATTGAGAGTATTATTGATAGTTATTGAGAGAGGAAATCCTTGGGTTTTAAGTTTAATCGATTATTATCGCGAACGTGATGGATTTCTGGCAAATAAAGTTTCTGCAGTTTAAAATGGGACAACTATATTTTTTGTTTAAATGAAAAATTTCGTTAAATCTCTATGAGCGATATCACATTTATTACTTCAAGCTTGGCAGAATTATTTAGAACGTGAAATATATGATATCAAAAAAGTTAATAAATTCTCTTCGAACATTGTTCAATATATTTAATAAGCTACTCTAGCTACATTTAGTTTACATGCAGCTACAATTGAAAAACTGCGACAAACCGACAACGCTTGACGGCGGATCGTGCACACATGCGAGCGTGCGAAGCCGGTTTATCACGCGTTATTTCGCGTGCGCCAACAAAAGAGAGGCAGTCCGAAGAAGTAGAGACGCGGGGGGCGTATCGCTCGCGCTATCGCACCTGTAACCCAGTTAATTTTAATAGCTCGTAAAATGCCCCGTACGGGCATTGTCCCGTCCGAGATGCAGTGCGCCGATAAACGCAGCCGCGCTTTTCATAACGCGCTGGCTCGCACGCGCGCGCGGAATCGCCACGACTCTGCTGCGGCCAAGCCTGTCAAGTGCACGCGCAATATCCTCAAACGCGAGCGCTCAAACCGCCGCCGCCGATTGAAATCGCCGATAAATCCCAGGCCGACAATCTCGGCGCGTGTTTGTACGCCGCGAGCGCGTGCGAGTAATGTCACGGACGATAAGACCACGCCCGTCCGTGCCAAAGATCGCTAAAGATCGCGCCGTGGTTTAGGCTGACGAGAGAAGAGACGAGGGAAGATTGTTATAAAGGGCTCGCTCGGTGAAGGCCCGATCGCAGATCTCTCACGTATCACGTGTGCTTTCCTCTTCTTCAATTTTATGGTAAAGATTTTTCCCTTCTCGATCTTCGTGAGAAACTGCCCTTCATGGTTCTGTTTGGCAAAAATACGATGTAAGTATATCTTGAGAAAAAAGATTTAATAATGATTTTTTAAGGAATTCTCAATTTGAGAATTGTTGTCCTTTCCCGCGAGAGCCGCCGCAAGATCAATTGGGTATCCTCAAAAGTATGCAATTTGCAGGCGCTTGCGTAACTCGCGCATCTTTCCGCGACGAGAACTTTCTCCTCGGGCCGACCGCAAACACGCACGTGCGTGCGAGTGAGCGGATCGCCGCGAATACCGGCAGGATTGCGCGATGCTTTTGTCGAGATCCGCGCGAGGTGAAGGGCAAATCGTTTCTGTGGGAAAATGCAGAATGAGCCTCGCCGTTAGAATGCGCGTCAAGGAACGAACGCGAACGCGTTACCGTAACTTTCCTCCGCACTGTCCGCGATCGGGATGTCATTCTGGGATCGTTTCTCGATTCGATTCCTCGATGCTTCTCGATCTGGAACGTCCACAAACTACTCTCCGTCTCAGGACCATGAATCTCGTATATTAGATATCGATCCTTTCTTTAAAGTCTCTTTTAATAAACCCGTCGGTCGCGGCTTTTAATATGAACGGATAGTCGCAATTTCTGGCCGTGAGAAAATCGAGAAGAGACCGGCTACGAATAAAACTCTAATCTGTCGGAGCTTACGACCACAATTTGCTAAACCCAGTAGTGAAAAAAAATAACCGCATACGTAAATTATCGGAATTACATTATTGGAACAATCCGGCATCTTTAAAGAGATCTTGACGATCGATTTTCTTTTTATCGAGCTCACGCGAGAAGCTTTCAAATAGCAACCGCGAGAAGGACAGTGAATTCTTAACGCGAGTGGATTTAATTGGATTGGAGTTAACACTTATTCTCGATTTCACCGACACGAGAAGCTACCGCATCGCGGAAACGTTGGGTCACCGCGATGACACGAAGATGCGAAAAGTCCAAGCTCATCTTGTCCACGTAAGTCACCGGCGCGAACGCGCGAAATATATTGCTCGCGAGATATCGCGAAGCGGCGAGAGGTGTATATAGTCAATCGGTGACGATAAAAGCGTTCGCATAAGGGAAGCCAGGAGAATCCCCTTGATGAACGACGATCGAGACGACGCGGAAGAGAAAAATCCTCGCCGACGTGCGCTCTTGCCGCGCGCGCGAGCGAGTGATTTATCGCGCGCTTTCGGATTTCGCGAGGACGCGCTGCCGGAACGATGGATCGAAATTACCGTTTAGAAAGTAAGAGTAGTTCGTGGACGTCGACTCTTATTGGTCGTGAACGCGCGTCGAAGGATGTTTTCACTTTTATTGAAGGCTACCAAGTGTTCCTGACATGGAGGCGTTACCGGGGTTCATTGACCCCCCCTTCCCGTTTCTTCTTTAGTGTATTAAAATGCCATTAAGATTCATTGTCCAAACATTATTATAAAATATCGCTAAAAGTGTTATTAACAATATCTAACGAACCGAATTAAAAACAAATTTATGAATCTTTATTGAAGGAGATTAAACTCTTAATTTATTTATTTATAAATTTATTCTTAAGTCGAAATTAAGCGTAATTAATCATTTTACAAATTACAAATCAATTAATTTTTTCCCGAAACTTATAACAATTATTTTATCAATATCTAACCAGTATAATACATTTGGGACGTTGATGCGGGATTCAGAGATTCATTCCTTTCACTCATTCCACCGCGCGAGGGATCGCGACCGGAGAAACAGGACGCCTCCTTGGCAAGGACTCATCCAACAAGATTACCTAACAACCGGTTATTCGGCATCTCGCGGCGTCCCGCTGCTAGAACCGGCGGCCAACCGCGCTGACGCGCGCGTCAAACGCGAGTGAGAGCGATCGCGCGCTCGCGGCTCGCGCGAGGAGGTGAAAGTCCGGCGGAACCGTCGAAGATACCACCACCGCAACCATCACCACCACCACCATCATGATGGAACGGGGTCCGTTCAGCGCGTCGGGCCCGGGTCATTCTGGGCCCGTCTGGCCCCGCGACGGCGCATCGGCGCGCAGCCTAGATGAGCAGCCCGACAGGCCCCGCTAACTCGCGTGTACTCGCGATACCGCTAGTTCTAGCGGCTATTCCGAGCCGGAGGAACGGTGCACGGTGCGTGCGTCTAGACCGCCGTGCTGCGCCGCGCTTCCGGGGTTTCCCTTTCCGTCTCGTGACTCACGAAGGAAAGCACGAGACGCGCGCGTCAGAGGAAGCAGCCGCATCTAATTCGACCGCTTCCTCCGGGAAGGCCAGCAAGCGGAAGGACGCTGCACTCGGTTGCCTTCGGCGGTCTTGCCTCTCTCTCTGTTTTTGTTAGCATAGTTGAATACACAATTCTCGATGATTTAATATTCTCGTTATGTTATCTTATAAACGCGGATTTGTGTTTGTTGTTAATGTTATCTGTTAATTTGAGTTTTCGATTATAATTTTCTAAACGCGATGGCGAATTCTTGAGTAAACACGCGCTTGAAAGCGGGATTCTTCAAAGTTTAGCCTGGAAACATAATTAGATCGCGAAGCCCTATTTCGCGTTTAATATCAAGTGGATTTCGTTTGAATATTAATTGAAGAGAGACTTATATATCAACAGGAAAGCAATTACCGCGTTTCTTTGGCTCTTTCGTGGGGACGCCGACGCGCCATGGCGAAAACTCGCGGCGTCGGGCATCCCACTCCCCCCCGTTCGCTCCTTCCTCCCCCTTCGCGCTCTTTTCCTCTATCGAAGTCGGGCCTTTTCTTCTTTTTAAGCTTTCAAGACCTCCCGCGTGTAAAAACACTCTCGTCCGGCGTTCTATCCCGCGGCGTTTACTCGTCGTGCCACGGCCTTTCTCTCCCTTCCTCGTGTCTCAGCCCTCCCGCCGAATTGCCCGCAGGAATGCACGACAAAACCGTCATTCCTATCCGTCTTCATGGGCCTTTGCGCGGGCTCTAATGCATCCCTCAAGATCTCGGCACATTCTCTGGCGAATAGTTCGCCGGCCGGATTAGAAATAAAGACGAGATTAACGATTTTACGACATGAGGCGTGACCTGACGCGAAACGAGAATTATCGACAGGAAATTGGGTTCTCCATGAATACCGCAATTGAACGGTTAACGTAAATAATGAGATCAGCTGCGCGAACGCCTGCGATCTCCAACGTGCGATGGAATCGCGAAGATGCATTACTATATTGTGATCATGCAAATATTTATTTAATAATCGTGTGTTCGTCAGACATGGTACATTATCCTATCATTGGGCAGAGTTGCTCGATTGTATATTTCGAGTTGACGATTAATTGATGATCCCCGCGCCTGTCGCTCTAATTCAATTCCAATTCCACTTAACGATCAGCAGCGGCACGTATCACGGATCTGCACGAACGTCGTAATTGCAACCGGCGTGATACTCACCCCGAATGCGTTCGACGCAAAACGACTTTCTCACGATTGGGAGTTGTCGATAGAGCGCCGCAAATCGCCTATTACGACCGCGCTGCCGCGATAAGGGTGGACGATAAAGCTCACGTGTACCCTCCCCCTTTCTCTGGCTCTCCGTATCGCGAATCAACGTTAATCGAGAGGCATGTACGTTCGTGCGTCCCGTGACGAACCCGAATGCTCCTCTTTACGGGAATCGAATAGCGTTATCCGGTAAGAAGCTTTAACCGCGCGAGGAAACGCAATCGGATGAATCTCGAGTCGGGCCACCCCCCAGAGCAGCTGGCTTCAAGTGTCCCTCTGGGAAGCGCTGATTCCGATCGCAATGCACAATAGCGCGATGATTTTCAGTCAGAGGTAGATTTGGGAAATTTTGCGCGTGGCACTTTTTACCACGAATTAAAAGATTTAGTCAGCAGCCAGTGAGCGCAAAATCTCTTTATTCTTACGTACAAATTATTGCACGGTTTTCTTTAAAGACGAATATAACGTTGTCATTTATTTGTTGTTACAAAGTCAAGTGCATCCTCTCATACACGAATAAGTAATCACTTACTCGGGTTCTGACATCGATTATCGATGTCTTTTATCGATCTTTTACCCGATTTATTTGTTCACAAGTTGTTTACAGGGATAAGTGCAATTTTATTTTATTTTATGGTGGATTTAAAACGAATTCTCTTGCGAAATTCATAGCACTTCCGAGTGTGTTAAAACTCCTAGTGTGCAAGCTCTCCTGCGGGACTCAGCCTGGACTCAGTATTAGCGTAGCTATTGTCACCGCGCCGCTCTTACGGGAGTCTCATTGTTTCGAGCTCGTCGTGATGCCGCAATCTTTGTCTACACTTCATCTGACGGCGACTTATTCTGCAAGCAAAGAACCCTCGAGTATGTCTAAGCGGCGAGAATTTTCTACAGTGTCGGTGTCCCGATTGCGTTTCTTGACGAATCTCGCTTTTTCGGACGCGATAATCGTCGCCAAAGCCATAAGCACCGGACACGTTTCGCTATTTATATTTCCACGCTCTCGCGCGCGCCCACGTCACGTCACGTCCATGAAAGCTCTATCAATAACCGGCCGCCGAATAACGTACGGGCACGAGCTTCATTTTATTCGGTTTTATTTCGGGCGCGCGGGGAGGGCGGAAGCGATGAAATTCAAATCGGGCATAATAATGGAGCAGGATATAATCGGGTTTTCGAGCCCGACGCGAACCGCGCGCGGTGGAAGTCCGACGCGAATAAAAGGCCCCGCACGGCGAGCCGTGCCAGGTCGCCGGGGCTTGTCGCTGGTAACATTTATATCCACAAAGTGCGCTCGTTAATTGGCACGCGCGCGGTGGCTACCTTGTCTTGTTGCCTCTCGCCGTACGAGGCCGATAAGATCCGCGAGCGCGCGTATATACGACAACGAGTGCAACACCCCACGTAGAAATTTCAAAACGGTCCAATACTGGGACTGTACCGTTTGCCATCGTGGCAGTACTGGCCGCCAGTATTGTGCCAGTACAGATTCGACACAGGAGTGTAACGCCATGCCGTACTTAATTCTCAGTACTGATCCGACACTGGCAATAATATATGGACTAGTATTGGGTAAATAACTTCACCAGCATTGGGCATAGAAGTGGACCAATTAATGTATTAATGTATAAATATATTTTTTATATATATAATATGTATTTTGTACTATTTGTATTTGTGACTTAAATATTATAAACAAAGACTAATGCAAACAACATTAGTAAAATCATTTTGTAAATGTCGCGTGAATTAACATCGCGTTTAAAAGAAAAAGATGTTAAATCGGTTTTCCGGATGGTTATTTATACGTGATAACGCAAATGTTTCTAGCGAGAACGTCACGCCTGATCTGGCCATCTATCGGTCGCTGGTGAATCAATATATTGTTATAATCCTATTCTAAAAAAGGCGTGTTAACTTCGTGAAGTTCTTTTTTATCGAATATTGAGGCCCCTTTTCCGCGACGAATTTCGTGTGACTTGAACTTCGTGTTGCGAATGTCAGAATATGTCATAGTGGCTGTCAGTGCGGTTATATTGAAAATTGTATTTATTATATTTTTTTTAATTTCTTATTTTATTTATAGCGCGCGTAGCGCGCGCCTGTGTTGCTAGTTATATATTATCGGCAATGTATGTAGTCGAATGCTGGGTCTGCGTCGGTTGCCGAAGCATGGCCTGTCTCGCAACCAGTACTGGTCCATGTCTGTATTTTATAATGGCCCGTCACATGGCCGGGTTTTTAATAAGTACTGGGACAAGACTGTCTGCCAACTCTTTGCAGTACTGGCCGCCAGTATTGTGCCAGTACGGATCCGACACTGGAGTGTAACGCCGCTGCCGTACTCTGGGCTACCAATACTAGGCCAATGTTGGGCCAGTTAAACAACCTCGGCAATTTCTACGTGGGACATTCGATCGTCAACACCCGCGACAAATGGCTAGCCCGGGTAGGACGATCCGTCGCTGCATCGGCGTCACGACATTCCCGCATACGTTACGGACCCCGGTATTTCAGCTCGTCATGAGTCATTTCTCGCCTTCTGGCATCCAGCGCGAAGCTGCGCGTCCCGCGCGCTCCGCGATAGACGGCGGCGATTAAAAATAACGGTCGCGGCTGCTTATAATAGCGAGTCGCGAGAACGAACGGCCGAGCTGTCGGTCGCCGAAGAGGAGAAGCGATCTCGCTCGCGCTCGGCAAAGGTAGACGGATAACGGAGAGAACGACGTCGGATAAGGAAGGAAGGCCCCGCGGCGAACCTCCGGCTTGCGGATCCGTCTCGGTTTTCCGGACGAATTATCGGAGCCCCGGGGCGCCGTGAGAACTCGGAGAGAGAAAGAGAGAGATTGCAAATCGGTCGACGAAGGATCCGACTGCGGAGAGAGAGCGGATGGTTTGGAAGTTTGAACCATTGATCGCGCGAGAAGAAGACTGATCTCTCGTCTCCAGGAAGATCGCGGCGCACGAAACCGGAGGGGTCATCTCGGAATCCGCCTCCGAATCTCCAGCGTGCTGAAGAGAGACGCGCGAGAGATTGCATAACGCGACGTAGGGCAGGGCAGCCGTGATTACGTAGCCGCGCGAATACCGGAATATCGACTCGCGGAGAGGATCCGAGGGACGAGCAGCAGCTTCGCCTGGCCTGGCATCGCCGAGGCGAAGCCGGTAACGTTGCGGCGGGCGCGTTCGCGCTTGCGAGGAGAGCGCGGCGGCGCGCGGTGTCGGTGCCGGCGGCACATCGCCGGCTCTCCTCTTCCTCTCCGCCTCCCTCTCTCCCTGCTCTCCTCTCTTTCTCTCTCTCCCCCTCCCTCCCGCGGTTCCTCTCGAATGCGGGGGTGACGACGAGGTTGAGGGGAAGCAGCGCGATCGAGCGGGTAGGGGACACGAGCGTAGGGATGGTGGCGGCGCGGTGCCGTCACCGTCGCCGTGGTGGGGTTCGGCCGCGGGTAGGGCGATCCACCGGGGGAGCGAGAGGGGAACGCCGGGAACGCGTTCGGTGGCAGCAACGGCGTGCTCGGTGTCATTGCCTCGACGCTCGGGGCGGCCAGTGACTCCATCACTGACCTAGTGCCGAGCGCGACCGAGCGCCGACGGCGTCGTACGAACGCGAGGCCGTCGACCTCGGCCGGCCTCCAGCGCGACTCCGCACACTGACACATCGAGCGGAGCGGCAGCGCTCTCCGCTGTCGTACACATCGCGCGGTGTCGTTCCTCGTCTCTATGTTCCCGCACGTTCTCTCTCTCTCTCTCTGGGTGTCTCTCTTTCTCTCTCTTTTCTTCCGCGCATCCGCCTCTCGCTTTATCTTGCGTTTTTTCTCTCTCTCTCTCGCGTCTTTTTGTCGCTACCTCTGCTCCGTCGTGCTGCTGCCGTTGCATCTCTCGTACGTTGCACCTCTGTGCGTGCCTCCCGGTATCTCGCCTGCGTCTCGGCTATGCAGTATGCGCGTTCTCTTCCTTGAACTGAAGAGAGAAGCGCGGACGAGCTCTCGAGCACCCACAGAATCACGGAGTTCCGCGGGAGTCTCCGCGAGGAAACGTCGATCGTGAAAGAGAGAGAAAGAGAGAGAAAACGAGGGAACCTGGGTCGGGAAGAGGGAAAGGAGCCTCTCACTCTCCGTGCGCGCTTTTCCTGTTCGCTCGCTCGCTTGCTGAAAGCGCTCGCTCGCGCGAGGCGAAAGAGGAACGATCGCTTTCTTCTGCACGCGCGAAAGTGGAAATCGTTACCGTTGCTCCTCGTTGTTGCTCGATCCCCTCGGCGGCCCCTTTCTCTTGCCTTTGACCCGCCTGAGTCTGAGAATACTCGCGAGCTCATTTTTCATCACTCCCCCGCGTGCCTTACATTCGATTCTGGGTTAAATAGCGGGACAGGTACACGGCACTCTCGCGTGCCTCAAATCGGCGCTCGCGTTCAGCGGCGAGCGCGTTAATTGCAGGAAGAATCACCCTCTTCCGCGCGATCCGGGCGCGCGGGCGCGCGCTTGCGTAATCATAGTGGTTTAATCGGCCGGGCCTTTAATTAACGCGTCAATCAGAAAGCCGGCAGTCCGCGGGAACGAGATTCTTCTGCTCTCGCCGGCGCGGTGCTGCCGCTTAAGGCCTGCCGCACGTAACCGACTCTTTTATCTTGGTTCTCGCGATTCTTATTGCCCGCACGAGAGCAACGCAGTCGGGCAAAGTCAGCTTTTATTGGGATTCCGTCGACCGACGCGTTTGACATCAAAGTAGGCCTCGGATATCCAAAATCTTCCGTATTTTTTAAAGACACCCTTTTGCACGACTTTTAGCATCAGTACAAGAGATTCTTTCTGTATTATGTTTACCAGATTTGAAAGAAACAACGAATGACGACAAATGATAAAGACATCAATAATGAATTTCGAGATTCAGATAGGTCAGGCCTTTGAACCTTTCGCAACGGACAACGTAACGATCAGATGGCTGCAAAAAGTCAGCATTGCTGCCGCTGGGAGTGAGAAAAAAAATGTTGGTGAATATACTTCGAGTGAATCATTGATAAGTTTATTCGCGCGGCGCGTCGAATACGTGCTATTTTTTTCATCGGAAAGTAGGTTAATCAAATCGACGACAGGATTCCCTCGAGACAATGCAGATGCAGACGATGATCGGGCGACGTTTGTGATGACATGAATGACTGATCTCTGCGACTTATTTCAAATCTGTCGAAAGGGCGTCATTAATCCTAATACATTCTGTGCATTTCAAAAATTTGGAAAGGCTTCATTGTTTCGAAATGATAACCGTAATTTAGTAGTGCTAGGCAATCGTGGGTCATGCGATAACCGATGCACACGATGATGGACGTATCCTTCATTTAATCGTTCATTCGTGTTTTATTCATCCTGTTCGTAAAACCGCAAACGTCGCGTTTACCGTCGTCCCGAATGTAATTTGAGCGGTGCAGCTCGACGTCATCCTCCCCGCTCAAAGTAATTTCGATAGCGTATTTCTGGGATTTGGCTACGCTCCGTAAATCAATAACGGCGAAGGCGCGTAACCTCGATGCACGGGGGATGCTTCGGGAGATTTATGAAATCCCTCCGTCCTTTGACACGAATTTAGTTCCGTGCCGGAGGATCAGTCGGAAATTGCGCAAGCCGTCCCGCAATTTTTGCACTGGGTCAACAGGGTATTGACTTTTAACGACACTTGTAAGAATGCGGGTTCATCAAGAGGGAAAGAAAAGAAAGAGGAAGTGAACGCAGAAAATGTCTATTTACTCATCGACGATGTAGAAGCGCCTTGGCTTCCTCGCGAGCCATCTTGGCGACCGACTGGAAAATTATGACAAGATGCACGGAATACATACATCTGCGACGTGTGTTTTCGCACGGTCGGATGTGCACCGGGGCCGGAAGCGAGATAAATGGACGTCGTGGTCAGAAACGCGACGAAAAGATCCGATCGCGCGCGAAATCGTTTGGAGATCGCTCGAAATAATTCCGCTCGCCGGAACGCATTTTGTCTTCTCCGAAGAAAGGTGCTTCGGATCCGCAACAGGTTCGCCGAGAGTAACGCGAGATGCGCTTCGACGCGATTCGGGCGCGGAAATCCGCGATGCAGATTCTGCGGTGGAGTTAAAGATGAAACGAGATCCGAGGCGAATCGTCGATCGACACGAAAAAAGTCGGTTTAAACCGTCCCGCGCTAATTAAATTATCCTCGCGGCACATCAAAGGGAATAATCGCGTGAGCGGCCGCGTTGCATTGGATCGGCTGCGGCTCTAACCTACCCCACTCGTTAATCCGACTCGTGCACCGAACCCCCGCGTGCAGGTCGAGCCGCTTCGAGCATGGATTAACCCACATACACGTCGACATTCCGTGCAGAGTCGCACGGATACGTCGGGACGATCATCGATACAAAATTAACCCTGCGCTCCCTCCCGGGCTCTTTCTGCCACCCCCGCGCGCGTTTATATTGCTGCTCCAACCCCTTTCTTCGCGCTCCCTTTCTCCGATGCTCCCTCTTCCTCCGATTATCGCGTCGTACTACTCCTTCACCTACCCTTCTCGACTGCAGTTCATCGCACGATCATGTCGCGCGCGCAAAGCGCGTTATGAATACATATTCGCCTCTCGCAGCCTCCCGTAAAACATTTTCGATGTCCCCCTCGATGCGAGGTGTAATGCACGCGCGACAAGAATTACCCTCTCGAAACTCTCCGGCGATCCGGCCGAACTTTGCGCGCTGATTTATCGTCTCGATTTGACTGCATGATCGCGCGACTATACCTGCATGTCCCTTCCAAATACACCCACAGAAAAGACTTCTGGACTTAATGCTATTACTCTTTAATCTATCATAAAATAAGATCGCTATAGCGACAATCATATTTATTATTGAACAGAAGCATATTTTAATCTTGAATAGAAAATTCGAAAATCTAGATTCAAATAATCTTGGTGCTATCTCATTCATTTTCTCAGAAGGATTTAGATAAAAATTTCTAGCAAGTTCAAAATATTCTTGATTTAAGAATATTGTGAGATCTAAAAGACATCTTATTCTATTCTTCTAAGAGAATTTGTAGAATCTGCACAAAACGGCCAATATTTATGTGTTGCAATCGAAAATCGGGAAAGTGTTTCTGTTATTTACAATGAATAAGTGCAATACTCTACAAGAAATATTAAAAGATATGGAAATGTCTTATCTCGAATCTTATTTCTCAAGTATATTGTATATCCTTACTTACATTTCCATATCTTTTAATATTTCTTGTAGAGTATTGCACTTATTCATTGTAAATAACAGAAACACTTTCCCGATTTTCGATTGCAACACATAAATATTGGCCGTTTTATCCGAATAAAGGACGGCGCCGAGTCGACGAGCGACTGTGAGAAAATGATGCGTCGACATCGACAAAGCCTACTATAAAGTGGCGCTAATATCACATTATTCTACATACAAGAATATATAAGCATAAATTTGTATATGTTACTCTTGTCTCGAGACAGTAAGACAATCTTATTTAATTCGAGAGAGAAGAATAGAAATTACTGATTTAAATTAAAAATTGTTTTATTTTCATATTTTTTATACTTGTAATACGATTAAAGTAGTCAAGAATATTTTTTGTCTTGTTATCAGAAATCCTTTCTGAGGGTGTACCTTTCGAAATTCCCTCTTAATCTTTCTGACTCTTGTGTCTCCCTAATTTTTCGATGGAGGATGGATTCCTGCGGTAGGAGGAGGGGAGAACGGAATTATTCGGGTCGTGATCCACGGTTGATCTCTCCGAATCTGCTTTGACTCCGGTTTCGAGGTTTTTCCTCTCAAGAGAAAAACGAACATCTCCCAGATTGAAACGTTGGAATGACAAATTCCGAGCTGTCTCGTGAACCGATTTTCCCAGCCCTCGTCGTGATGATTCGTGACCCGCTGCTAGGAGCACGACGATAGATCGGGTTCAGCGATAGACAGACGGGAACGCGTCAAGCGCCGGGGAAACGATTTCCGCATAGCCGACACCCCTCGCGGGCCTCGAACAATCGCGCGGTGACGAAGCGGCAAATTCCCGTTTTCACAGCGAGGGAGAAACGTTTCCGCGCTGCGTGTCGCGTCTCCTCCGCAAGCAACGGGCACAGTTACGCCGTGATGCGTCCAGGAAGAAGTGAAACTCAATCCGAGCGATGAGAGAGAGAGAGAGATGAGCGCATCGCAACCGTCCGTCTCTCTCGTTTACTTCCTTCCTTTCCTCCGATCGCGTTGCACACTTCTCTCGCGAGCTGATCGCGCGTTCGCGGAACGAGATCGTCAGCGACGATGCATTGACAATCGCTCGAGGCGCGACTCGTGACGGCACCATGCGGGCGATCATCCCATTGATCATCATCTGGAATTGTCGGGTAGGAGTTTGCGTATGCGGGATTTCGTCCCGATAATTGGGCGATGATTCACGAATGCCGGTCGCGACCGGGTGCGGATCCGACCGCGACCGCGCCCGAGAACGAATCAAAACTCGCGTGCACGCGCGCGGCCCCGTAATCCGTTTCGCGAATTTGCGGGAACTAATTTGCATGTAAATTACGTCGTATTATCGCCGGGGCGACATAACGCGCTTTCGATCGTGAGACACCGATGCGAGCAAGGGGATACCGACCTGAGGGTAACGTCGAACGTTGCGAGTCGCATTACGCGCTGCAAAAAGCAACCAATTGCCAAAGTACGAGTGGCACGTGCGGCTCACGTTCAACGCGTCGTCAGTTACGTGCAACTTCCTTCTCACTTTACAAACAGTACAGATACTCGACGCTTATTCAAGCTTGAAGAAGAGAGAGATGAAAGTAGAAACAAGAAACAGTATGCAGAGTTACATTTACAAAGTACAATAAATAAAAAAGCGGAACTAACTTTCTCAGCATAATGTTCCCCTTCGCGTATTCCTGCACCTACCCACACACGGTGAATCGCATAAAAGTCGATCGCATCAATTACACGTCCGTGCGATCGGGACGTGGATCAATCGCGCGCGGATGGCGCGCGCTGCGGCGAACGTATGGCGTATTTATAATATAATACATCGGCGATGCGACTTACATTTTTGGTTCGTCGATGATCGGCCATCAACGTGAGCGCCAGCTGGTAGCTCTTTCACTCGTCTCCCCCTCTGAAGGCCCCGTTGGCGCGGAAGTCCCGTCTGCGGTCGACGCCCGGGCTGTCGGTGGCTTCAGCTGCTGCCGCCGCCGACGACGCCGTTGATACCGGACGTGCACACGCGGATCATCGTTACCGATCTAACCCGAGCGCCTCGGCGAACGTGTGATCACAATGGGACGGGCGATCGATCGGGCCCGCGCGACGGCGATCGCGGCCAGATTCACTTTCACTCGCGCTCTTCTCTCCCCTTTCGCGCGCGGCTTCCTCGCCTCGGGATCGCGGCAGGAAGAAGAAACAGCGGGAAACGAGGATCGCGCCGATCATACAGGTGGAGGAGGCGCGCGGGGAGCGAGGAGGACTCGCGCGTGGGTGGCGCGACGAAGGAACTACGGGAAACAAGATGAGGATGAGGATGAAGATGAAGAAGAAGAAGATGCGACGGAGGGAGAGGAAGGCGGGAGAAACGGCGGGGCGGGGCGCCCCGGGGATCGTGTCGCAGTTTCACTTTTAAATTCGTCGAGGCGCAGCGACGAGCGAGCGCCGGATCGCGACGATGGCGATGACGAAGGTCGCCCGCTGGTGCTTGCTCCGACTAGGTCGCGACCGGCTCGTACGCGGGTTACCGTTACCGTGACGTCGCAACGGTAACGTCACCGCTGAAGCGTTTACCTGCGCGTTCACTTCCACGAGAACGGGATTTCTCGAGCGAGTTCTCCAGACGGGACTGGTCCTCTCGTGGAGTCCAGTCGCGCCGACGATGCACCCTTGGCAGTGATGGATCGATTGTTCTCAAGAAAGAGACGGATAACGGGCTCTCGCCTCGTCACTTAGTTAATTAAGCGCGCGGGACAGGCGCCGATCCTCCTCGCGGTTCGGAATCGGCCGCGACCGGAACGAGGCCTCGGCCAAGGTCGCTCCGAGCTGGCGCCGGCTCGCTTTCGGGCAGCGGTCGTCCGCCTTCCGGTCCGTCTGTCTGTCTCTTGGTAGCGGGGAACCGCGGCCGGTCTCTCTCACGGGACGCAGGGAATTCTGCGTTGTGAGTCGACGGCGGACATGACGCTGGCTTTGCTCTTCTACATCGAACTGACTAACTGCCCTTCCCGCCTTCGTGTCTCATGTTTCCTCGGCAATGCAGTTAACGCTCGCTTACTCGCTTGCTTCCTTGCTGGCTTGCTCAGAGTCCGTAACAGTCTTCAGCAACGGCGCTCTCGCAGTTTCCGGTCCGTGCGAGGACCACGCGGAAACGGCGAGGATTCGCCGCGAGGACTTGATGGCACTTGGCCGCGATCTCGAGCTGGTTCCTGATCTCGTTCCGCGCGATTGTCACTGTTCATCTCGCGGTCGGTCCTCGGCGCGACACGTGTCGACGCTGCCGACCGGCACACACATGTAAAGCACACGCACACACACTTGGGTCTTGGATCGTTGACTTGGACCCCGTTGACGCTAATGCCGCGGAGCGTCCCGAGGAAGCACGGCTCCGGTAATTCCTCCTGGCTGGGTCCGCTAAACGTGAGGGAAACAATTCATGGCACGTGATCCTCGTCACCGTCGCCGACTCGCGGGACACGTCGTCTCGGGATTTCGCGATCGTCCCTTCGCAGACGCGCGTGCGAGCGGATTACATCGCCTCGCGTGCGCGCGATTCCGCGAGGTGACGACGGGGCCGATATGCGAGATCCCGAAGCTCGAGGATGGGGAGATCTCAACCAATTAGCCCCGTCTAAGTCGCGAGACCCGATCGAGGATGACCTCTGTGCATGCGCGGATCTTTCGGTGATTCGAGCGTAATGACTTGCGATGGGTGACGTCACGTTGATAAGACCCGCCGATGATTCGATGCGAACATTAATGCAGTGATTATGCAATCATGTTTATTTTACGCCGATAATTGAGGGACGCAGATCGCTCTGTCACTGAAATGACGAAGTTGACTGACTTGAAAGAAGAATTGAACACAGCAAATACGCCGCGGAGGTTTATTATTGTAAGATCTGGAAAGATAGTCGAGACTGACGGGTCGTATAGAGGATCGGAATGAAAACAAGTTGATCACAACAGTAGGAGTATTGGCCGTACAGCCTAAGACCTAGGCGTGTGAACCAGGGACCCCGGAGAGTTCGAGTTCAAATCTAAGGCAGTCTCCTAGTTATTTTTCGCCTCTTACAATTCAGAAGTGGGATAAAATCCGCTACCCCTCGAAGACAGTTGAGATTCATCCGCTACCCCTCGGAGAGGAGGGAGTTGCGAAGCAGCTGGCCGGTAGTGAAGCCTGAACATGGAGGTCGGGACGGACTCAGAGGAGTGAACCAACATGGAGATTGGGAAGGACTCAGAGGAGTGAACCAACATGGAGGTTGGGGACTCAGAGAAGTGAACCAACATGGAGGTTGGGAGGAACTCAGAAGAGTGAACCAAAAATGGATGTTGGGAGGGACTCGAAGAGTGAACCAAAAATGGAGGTTGGGAGGGACTCAAGTGGAGTGAACCGACGATTTGGAGACATTCGGGGACGAATGTAATGTCAGGCTGGCCGAGCTGTAAGATCTGGAAAGATAGTCGAGACTGACAGGTCGTATAGAGGATCGGAATGAAAACAAGTTGATCACAACAGTAGGAGTATTGGCCGTACAGCCTAAGACCTAGGCGTGTGAACCAGGGACCCCGGAGAGTTCGAGTTCAAATCTAAGGCAGTCTCCTAGTTATTTTTCGCCTCTTACAATTCAGAAGTGGGATAAAATCCGCTACCCCTCGAAGACAGTTGAGATTCATCCGCTACCCCTCGGAGAGGAGGGAGTTGCGAAGCAGCTGGCCGGTAGTGAAGCCTGAACATGGAGGTCGGGACGGACTCAGAGGAGTGAACCAACATGGAGATTGGGAAGGACTCAGAGGAGTGAACCAACATGGAGGTTGGGGACTCAGAGAAGTGAACCAACATGGAGGTTGGGAGGAACTCAGAAGAGTGAACCAAAAATGGATGTTGGGAGGGACTCAGAAGAGTGAACCAAAAATGGAGGTTGGGAGGGACTCAAGTGGAGTGAACCGACGATTTGGAGACATTCGGGGACGAATGTAATGTCAGGCTGGCCGAGCTGTAAGATCTGGAAAGATAGTCGAGACTGACAGGTCGTATAGAGGATCGGAATGAAAACAAGTTGATCACAACAGTAGGAGTATTGGCCGTACAGCCTAAGACCTAGGCGTGTGAACCAGGGACCCCGGAGAGTTCGAGTTCAAATCTAAGGCAGTCTCCTAGTTATTTTTCGCCTCTTACAATTCAGAAGTGGGATAAAATCCGCTACCCCTCGAAGACAGTTGAGATTCATCCGCTACCCCTCGGAGAGGAGGGAGTTGCGAAGCAGCTGGCCGGTAGTGAAGCCTGAACATGGAGGTCGGGACGGACACAGAGGAGTGAACCAACATGGAGATTGGGGACTCAGAGAAGTGAACCAACATGGAGGTTGGGAGGGACTCAGAAGAGTGAACCAAAAATGGATGTTGGGAGGGACTCAGAAGAGTGAACCAAAAATGGAGGTTGGGAGGGACTCAAGTGGAGTGAACCGACGATTGGAGACATTCGGGACGAATGTAATGTCAGGCTGGCCGAGCTGTAAATCTGGAAAGATAGTCGAGACTGACAGGTGTATAGAGGATCGGAATGAAAACAAGTTGATCACAACAGTAGGAGTATTGGCCGTACAGCCTAAGACTAGGCGTTGAACAGGACCCCGGAGATTCGAGTTCAAATCTAAGGCAGTCTCCTAGTTATTTTCGCTCTTACAATTCAGAATGGGATAAAATCCGCACCCCTCGAAGACAGTTGAGATTCATCCCTACCCTCGGAGAGGAGGGAGTGCGAAGCAGCTGCGGTAGTGAAGCCTGAACATGGAGGTCGGACGGACACAGAGAGTGAACCAACATGGAGATTGGGGACTCAGAGAAGTGAACCAACATGGAGTTGGGAGGACTCAGAAGAGTGAACCAAAAATGGATGTTGGAGGACTCAGAAGAGTGAACCAAAAATGGAGGTGGAGGGACTCAAGTGGAGCGAACCGACGATTTGGAGACATTCGGGGACGAATGTAACGTCAGGCTGGCCGAGCTGTAAGATCTGGAAAGATAGTCGAGACTGACAGGTCGTATAGAGGATCGGAATGAAAACAAGTTGATCACAACAGTAGGAGTATTGGCCGTACAGCCTAAGACCTAGGCGTGTGAACCAGGGATCCCGGAGAGTTCGAGTTCAAATCTAAGGCAGTCTCCTAGTTATTTTTCGCCTCTTACATTATGTAAAAATGATTGTTATAATTAACAATTTAATCCAATTATCTATCTGTACGATGTGGCTTAGTGATCTGCGAATATCGTCGGCTAACGAGGCCGGCCGGATTAAAGTAGTCGATCCTCCAAGTGCAGAGTCAGATCCAGCTGATTAAACTCGCGAGACGCTTCGCGCGTTGGCTCCTAATTAATTCTGCTTGGAATACCGGGCTTTCCTGTGGATTCTTCGACGAAATTACTCGGTGCGTAACGCAGTTATCGCGCAATCTGTCGCAAGTAAATCAACGTGTCTTACGAATCGTTTGTCGAGTTATTTTCGCCGACTGCTTGAATCCGAACAAACACGACGCGAACATGACACAAAGCATGCTGAAAAGGGATAACGTTTCCGCAAGATCCGTCGTAGATCACGTCGCGGGATTTGCACCGCAAAAGGACCGACTATCAACTTTTTGCTATTCGAGAGAGAGGGAAACGGATGTTGTGGGTGTCTTCGTCATCGGATACGTGAAGCTTCCACGATTTGTCGAGCTATCCGATCTTACAGATGCTGCAGGACGAAATTGCATGCGAAATTGCGATCACGAAAGGCTGGACGAACGGTTTCCTAGCTTATTTCCTACAAGCGCGAAAATAGTCGCGCGCAGCTAGTAGCTAGCGCATACGCGCCACACCTGGACGAACGTGATTAAGGCAAGCGCGATGGTGTGTTTACCACCGGAAAAGACCGCGGAAACCGCGAAATGACGGACGGACACCGTGGAAAAATTGTAAGCGGCTGTCAAAGGCTTCCGGCGATAATTAGATAATTAACGAAGAAAAAGATAGGAAGCGAGAGCTAGAAAAAACTAGAAAGTTATACATTTATATACATCTATAAAAATGTAAAAGATACCGACGCTATTTTCCTTCAAGATCGTATCTCGAGTACGCTCTCGCGTTATTTTCCCTTTGACCGCGATCGCGAGTTCTCGACGGAAATATTATAACGCAAAAGGTATATAATTTATCAGCGAAGGAAAGCGAGAGCGAGGGGACCTGCGGAAATTCTCGAATACCACGTAATCCCGTGGCGGACTCGGGCTGTCGTCTATTCTCATTGACACGTTGTTACACGCGAGGCGACGAACAAGCGCGAGCGCGTAACTCTCGCTCGGCGCGCGTTTTATTTATAACCGCGACGGCGTCACGCGCGCGCCGAATATTACGCACGCGTGCACGCTGCGCCGTGTCCTCTCTCAGGCATGCGTGCGTCTCATTGAAAAAGCTCTGCGATCTACGTATTGTGTACAACGAATGGTGACGATCCCTTATCTTATCGACGCTGATTGGACTCGACGATTCCGTTGAAGAGAACGAAATTCTGAGGACGAAATTGATTGAGAACGCGATTACTTGTATCGCCTCGGGAATTTCGTTACGCACGTCTGTGGAGGTGGATCGGTCGGCCGGTTCAGGAAGATCCGGACGATTTTAATACGTTGAATCCGATCTTGTTTGAACAAACTTAAAAAAAAGTGCGAAAAAGCGCGAAACTTTTACGCGACTTGCTTACGCCGCGCGCGGTGAACTCCGAGTTAATCTTATTTCTCATTCGACGCAGTGCGACTTAATTGGGTGGCCGAGAGAGAGAGAAAGAGAGAGGAATCGTGCATAGCATACTTATGCTAAACGCGCGTGATACCATCGATTGGAATTATGCGGAGCGAACGGACGCGGCGAACGACAAGCATGAAAGCAAGCATGCCGACCTGCGTGCCGAGCTAATAACGGAATTCAGCTTCCAGTTTTCGATCAGGCACGCGTGTGCACTTCGCGCTCTGCAATCGCAGCCCGATTTCCGCTCCAGGCGCGCCGCGGAACGCCCAAGACGCAGCGCTCGAGGCCGGATGGGCTCGAGGGAAATTCCTCGTCGAGATCACCGAAAATCAGCCTTTCGGCGATCAACCGAAACGGGCGAACTTCCGTGAAAGTCTCACGTCGCCGACGAATTCTCCTTCGTCCAAGTCGCGTCGCGCGATCGACGCGAAGGAGCGGTCCCGCTCGCGGGAACCGATACGCGCTCGCTCCGCGAGTCAACGGAGCCTATCGCCGACCAGGCGCTAGCAACAACGTCGTTAACAACATATCCAATTAATAATCTTTAATTAACCGAGTCCTGCGGAAAGGACTCCCAGCGTCCAGCTCGCGAGTGACGTCACCTATCATCCACGGTTCACTGAAGCGGGAACTGGTCTCGGTCACTGTTGGGCACATTCATCGATTTATCCGTCACGTTACCAAGCGTTCCTGCCGATTCGGCTTCCTGTGTCACGTCCTGCTGGTCACATGCGTTCACGCACACGCACTCGCACACGCGCGCGCACAGAGATCGATCGACGGGCGCACGAGAGTCGGAGGCATGGATTTCCGTAAATTTCGCGGGCAAATTTGGCGAACGCGTCGACTCGACGCACCGATCAGTGGACTCGTAGGCGGGACCGATCTCCACTTTCGCATCCCCGGCAGTCCTCTCACGATTATGGTGTTGCGTCGCGCCGGAACTCGCTCTCTCGCCGGAACTCGTTTCTCAAACGCACACTCGCGTGCGTGAGTGCGTGCGTGAATTACATACGTGGGGGATCGCGGGGGGCGACTCCGAAGGGAGGAATCGAGCGTCGCGACGCGCGTGCGGTCACGTCACCGGTGCATCTCGCGATGCACCTGACGCACAAGATAAAACTTTGTATACTTAAATTTCGCTTATTTAAGTATCACACTGGCGACGGCTCCATCGTAGCGACGATGACGATGACGGCGACGTCGACGTGGAGAACGATGACGTGCGTCGATCGACGAACGGCGAGTCTAGGCGACGTCGGCGTGACTGGATCGAGAACGACGGGCAGAGAGACGAAAAATTGATTAAAAAAAGAAGAAAAATAAAACAGAGAACTGAAGTGGAGGAGAGAGATGGAGAAAGAGAGAGATGCGACACGCGGAACGAACGCGTTTGACTGCCAGGTGTAACGACGTGCGTGCGCGCACATGGGTACACCGATGGATGAGTAGATGGATGGATGGATCGTGGATAGCGGAAACGAGACGGGCGAGTTTCGAGAAGTCCGTGTGCCTTGTCCGCGGCGCGAGCGAATGACGCGCGCGGAACGCGAATGAAAGAGAGAGTGACCGCGAGGCGTGTGCCGAGGAAGAAACGTAAAGGCCGAAAGCGATCGCACTCGCGTGGTGAGAGAAACGTGGTGAACGCGCGCGCGCGCACGCAAGAGAGAGAAAGAGAGAGTGAGTGAGGGTGAGAAAGAGAAGAAAAGTGAGAGGGGACACCTCGCGCGGCGCGCGGGTTAAGGACTCGCGAGAAAAGGCGCGAAGGTCGTTGCTGGGAATCGCGCGCACTCGGGGAGGAACTCGATCATGACGTCAAAAATTAGGAAACACACGCGAAAGAGACGCGAGGCGAGAAAGAAAGGAACGCGAGTGATGCGGAATTGCGGGGGAGCGAGGGCCGCGAGCGGAATCGGCGGTCGCGGGGACCGGACAAACGGCGACGATGACGAGAGGGGCCCCGTTGCGCGCGAGCGCGTGTAGACGGACGCGTCGTCGTCTACATTTGTACGTATGTGTGTGTCGCGCGATGAATATATCCGGGAGCCTCTCGCGCTCTCCGGAGAGCGATCACGCCGGTGAGTCGCGCGCGATCGGCGAGTCCTCTCCACCACCACCTCCTCCTCCTCTTCTTCCTCCACCTCCTCTTCTTCGTCTTTCGATTAACAATATTATATGTGCAATTATGTATATATCGTCTCCCCCGTGTTTGATTTCTAACTCGCGCACGTAATAGTGTCGCGGGCCAACCCGATCCACCACCGATTCGCCACTGTTCCCTCTTTCAGGGGGACAAGGGGGGGACAACTCCGAGACACCCAGGGGTCCGAAGAAGACCGCGGGATACCCGGTACTACTCTCCCGGCACGGGCCGCGAGGAAGACGTTGACGTACGATAACGAAAAAAGGGGTTGCAGAAAACTGTCGGTCACACACTGACGCACGTGTCCGCGGCACACTCGCGTACTATTTTGTCGCTTCTTCGTCGGCGGATCCGTTCGCGAGTCGTCGAGGAGCCGGCGCGCGATGCCGGCGAGCCGACGATCCAACGAAACAACAAACGCCGTACACTACTGTCGGTCGGTTGAGTTCGGTCGTCGCACTCTCGCGGCTCTCCTCCTCGGCTTCTCTTCCTCCTCCGCCCCTCTCTCGTCGCCGCTGAATAATCCCTCCTGTCGCACCACGGGGAAGTAGCGCGCGCGCCACCGCACCGAGAGCGCGGCGCCGTGGAGCTCACGTGGAACGAAGACGACGACGGCAATGACGACGACAACAACGACGACGAGGATGAGGATGACGACGACCGGCGACGTCGTCGGGGGCGACTACTGCGGTACACTGACGACGACGCGCGATGCGATGCCCGACGTCGCTGCCTCTCCCGTTGCTTGGCGGAGCCGACGTGCCGACGTAGGAAGACGGAGCAACTCCGTCCGGCACGCCGATAAGCGAGAACCCTTCGCACACGCCGCCGGGACTTAGCGCGTGGCGCGCGTGATCCTCCGCGCCGCGCACCGGCGTCGCGCGCGGTGCCCCGCACTCCTTCCTCAGACGAGCACCGGCGGCCGGACCGGCCGGGTCGGACGGGAAGAGGCACCTCGGCGCTACGCCGACGATGACGACGATGATGATGGATGACGCCGGAGTCCAGCTCGCAACTACCACTTGCGGTGCCGGGATGTACGTTGGAACGCGCGACGGTGACGATGACGATGATGACGAGGGTAATTAGGAGGCCGAGGCAACACCGTCGAAGAACGTGACTCGAGATACGCCGCCGAGAGAGGAGCGGAGCAAAAGAGTGACGGAGGGAGGGAGAGATAGAAAGAGAGAAGGAGGAGGACGTAGTGAAACGACGCGACGTACGTACGAGCGAGAAGAAGTGAAGTAGCCGGCAGAACGAAGTGCACGCGAAACACGCGCTTCGCGGTCCGCGCGATCTCTCGGTGTAACGCACGTCGTAGGGAAACACACGCTGCGTGCTCTCTTTCTCTCTCTCTCTTCCGCTTTCTTCCTCTCTCTCTCGCTCTCTCGTCCGTTTTGGTTCTTTCTCCCTCTCCTCTCTATCTCTCTCTTTCTATCTTCCTCCCTGCCTCCCTCCCTCGATCGCTCTCTCTCTCTCTCTCTCTCTCTCTTTCTCTCACTCTCTCTTTCGCCGGTTCTCGCGCCGCGCGCCCCAGCAAAATCGGTGGCGTGCGAGGAGAGGCGAAAAGGCAGCGTAGGGACGGTTCGACAGAGAGACAGAGAGAGCGGGACGGGACGTACGCGCATGTATCTCTATCCATACACGTGTGTGTATATACATACGTATACAATTATCTGTCACTTTTAATTGTATACGTCCATATAAAATAGTACGGATCCCGAACGAGAAAAGGAAAGATTCGTCGTGTACTACGCGCGGCGCTCCGAGAGAAACCGTCGTCGTCGTCGTCGCGCGCGCGCCTCGTCGAGAGCACACACGAGATTACGAACAAACGCGGAACAGACGAGGAGAGGCCAGCGCGCGCGCGGCGCGAGCGACGTAGCACTCTAGCAGCCGGCAGCCTGCCGCTCGGGTCAACGACCTCTCCTTGCCGTCGTCGAGCTCTCCTCCGCTCGCTCCACCGTTTCTCCCCCCTCCGTCACTCGCTCGGTCTCACTTGCTCTTTCCCTGCCGCCCCTACCACCATCGTCACCCTATGGGCCGTTCCCCCACCGCCGCCGCGTTCCTACCGCCGACTCGCTCTCGTTCCCCTCCATCGGGACGCATCCAGCGGCGTCGTGACGCTCTGCGAGCCCGCCGCGGCGCCTTTGCCTTACCTCGTCGGGGGGTGAGTTCGCACCGGCTGGTAGGGGCGCCGTCCCAGCATGGTGGGGCGCGCACCCCATTCGGCACCCTACACCGTTGATCGGAGGGGTGCGCGAGAGAGACAGAGAGAATGAGATGAAAACGGAGAGGGCTATCAGAAGGGGCGCTGGTGAACCACCGTTGACATCGCTGTACCCCTCCGCTTTGGCCTCCCTCCGATGCTCGGTTTCTCCCCCGCGTTCCCGCCGCCCCTTCTGAGGGGAAACAGGGTGGGGGTCAACGCGCGCGCTCCGGAGGCGCGCACGCCGCCGGGTTCACTGGAACAGTGTACCCTCCGAGCGGTGCAACGCTCTCTCCTCTCTTCCTGATTCCGCTTCGCGGCCGAGGGCTTCTGCCGAGGGCGCGGGGGTCGGCGGGGGGAGAGAACGCGAGGGTCAGTGATGACCGATTCTGCGATAACGGGGCGGAGGGGGGGGCATGGAGGCAGAGCCAGGGTCAAATTCGACGTTCCCGAATGCCGGGGGTGGAAGTCGGTCTTACGTCGGAATCTGATCCTGGAACGGGGACGCGCGTTGCGCGAACACCTCGGTGACGGGCCCCCGTGTCTCTCGCGTACCCCCGTTTTACCCCAACCGACCGACTCCGATCGAAGTCGTTCTTTACGATTGATGCGTTCCACTCGATCAGCACGGGAGTACGACTCGTGGGTCGTCCCGTGTAGGTTTGGGGTCGTGGGACAAAGTCGCTGCTTTTGCAAGCGAAATTTGAAGCTGAGTCGTTTGATTGAACGCGGATCCGTCCGCTCCCGATAAATATTTATAAGACCTCGGCGCGCGCGATGCGACAGAGAGGAAGCTCGTCTCCGAGGAACAGTTTTATCCATCACACTTCGGAAACGAAGTATTTCCAGCACGGGGTCTTCGACTTTGCTTGATCTCAACTTTTAGATTGGACCTTGCTCGTTGGGGAGTTAACGTACATCTGCGGCGAACCGGAAAAGGGCTAATAGGGTCGGAGCTTACAATGCGTTTCACTCGAGTGTCCCCGGTTTGCGAAGTAGTCGTGTTCTCTTTCTCTCTTACTGCGGAGAGCGAGAGAAAGCCGAAACGTTTTCTTACTCCGACGAGCGCTTGCTCCACAGCGATCGAGGCAAAAATGTGATAATGAGTACCGAATAGCTAATGAGGCAGCCGATTAATATGCGGTGTTTGTCACGGCGCTACCAAAGTATTCTTCAGGGTCAAATTTTCACTGTCGTGCGTCCTTGATAGATTAATGCGATGTTACCGTTATCGTGGCTGCCGGATTCGCTGATTTTTCCGACCTTTGAGCACATTCACGAATAGCAAATATCGCAGCTACTACGTCTAGACGAGCAACATCTCTTTATCGCGACTTTATAGTGGTGTTTCGGGATCGAAGATCGGAGATTAGATCCCGATTACGGACGCTTGATTAGTATTTCCAAAATGTACAGAGCACTCGAGAAGCCTAAAACTTCCATTCCAACGATGGAACTTAAACTCGCGGTAAATTCGTACGCGAGCTGGGAAAAATGTCAAGGGGCCTCGATTAAATTATTCGCAATCGACACACTGAAAAAGTACAGCTTACTCGACACTCATAATAAATAAAAACTGTTATTATTTAATCGTTCTCTTGAAATTTAATTGCCGAAAATTCCACCCTCATTTGCTGATCAATCGAAGAATCAATTCGAAAATGGTGAAGAGATCCGTCATTAAAGGCAAAGAGTGGAGGGTCCAGGGTTCTCGACATTGGCTGGATGCCAGCGATTTGTCCAGTCGTGACGGGCGCGCGCGAGAAACCGTGAAAAGTAATTAATCATCGATGAGAACGGCGCTGATTACTTAAGAATTTCCTTTCGGGAGCTTCCTCTTGATCGAGTTGCGATCAAGGTCGATACCGCACAGTTGCACGGATCCCTCCGTAGAACGATCCGCTTTCAGCTGCTTATCAATCGTTACGTAATCGTGATCAATCGCTCGCGATTTTACGAACCGCGTTTTGTCTTGAAACGTATCGTACGAATGTTGTTTTTTTTAAAATTAAACGTGATCCGCGTAATGGATTGTCGATCATTTTTTATCAGCAATTAAACGTTGATGTTACATGTCGATTCGCAGATGAGATTATAGAAGCATGAAGTCGTATTAATATAATTATTATTAGCACGGGAGATGTCGATAATTTCTTGCTTCTCCTCTACTGACGCTGATAGCGATCATTTTTATCGTGATTCGTTTTTATGAGTTTAACAGCACTTCTAGGAGATTGCAAACGTGTGCGCGCGCGTGTGCATGTGTAAGTCAGCGATTAAAATATAATTTCTGCTGTTTTATAATATATTATGTGCGAATAATATTATGAAATCGACACATGCTATTGACGATCTAATTCTTGATTTTAATACGTAAATATTTTCCGATAAATGCAGCGGCACGAGTGTATAAAGTTTAATCACGAGAAACGTAGAAATCCGATATCGTGTTTCCACTCAGGAAGCTTCCAAATATTAACCTTTTGCACTTGTATCTCTGTCAATACAATGTAGGTTGGGTATTGGTATGCCTCACGTGGAAATATCAAGTTTTGCCGCATGCGTATGCACGTAATTACTTTATTAAATTTTTTAATTTTATTAAATTGATGTACGTCCATTGTTACGTAATTATAATATTCCGTGGTGTTGCATTACATAGCAGGATAGTACACCAGAAATGAATACCGAAGGTACATTTAATAAGCAACGCCGGCTATTGGACTGATAAAATCGATAAGCAAGCCACTACTAATTCATATTATTTCCATTTAAAATACATGCCGCAAATAATTGGAAACCATTCAATCACCAGTCATCACGGGCTGATATCGTTCACGCGGTTAACGTATCAATCCGTGCCGAATAATTCCTCTGTAATTAGTCGCATCACTTTTCTTTTCTCCGTTGCATTCAGACTTCAAGAGCAAGTCTCGAGGAAGAGAACGGAGAAGAAAAGAATGCTACGCGCACCGGAGAAACGTACGTCTCGCAGACGTCTAAATATAGGCCGCATCGCTTTCTCTCGCGCTCGCTCGTCGATTTACATTTCGCGCGTTATTTACGTTGCATTATCATTATTCATAAGGGACGATGCAGGCATCGACAGAAGCCGACGCTGCGGAGGGTGTAACGTACGCGACCGAGAGTCGCTCTTTGCCGAGGCTGCCACGGGCTGCGTAATCCGGCGAAAGCGCCGGGGTCCGTCCCCCAATAAGGGGGGGGGGGGACTCTGCACGCCGGTTGAAGTTTAAGGTCAGCTGCGGCATATTCGGCCTCTCTCTCTCTCTCTCTCTTTCTCTCTCTGCCGGTCGAGTGCTCTTATCGGTGGCCGTTCCTTAACGATTACGTGCGTGTGTCGTGCGTGGTCGTGCTCTCTCGCCCACCCGCAGCCTGCTATCGAGAGCGAGGCAGAACGAGAACGAGAACTGCGAGAGCGAGCACGGGATCGAGAGCAAGAGGAAGAGAGAGAAATTGAGAAAAAGGGAGAAAGATAGCATAGAGAGACGCCCTCGCGCGATCAGAAGAGCGCGTGCGAGCGAGCTCGAGCACTCGCACCAGTCCTTCATAGGACATTGACTTTGAGATATCGTCGACGACGACTGCCCGCGACGGCGCTATCTCATTTCGGCTTATCACACTTGTTTCGCCGTACCTCATCTCTTTCTCTCTCCCTCTCTCTTTTCCTTTCTTTCTCTGTGTGTCTTCTTAAGTCGCTCGCTTGCTCCCGTTCCGCCCCGTACGGCGCGTGAGATCGTCGCTGCGGGTTCCACGGGCGATGATTACTCTTCCTCTGCTTATTGATGACGAATCAAATTTAATTAACGATCATTAGCCCGTTCTTCAGCAGCGGATCCCGATACTCCTCGTCTGATCCCGCCGGGCTCTCACGCGATTCGCGTTACTTTCCGTCGTATTTGTGCCTGGAAAGAAGGTTTGGATATGTTGGGATCGGTGCGGATGATGAGTCGAATATAGAGTCTCTCTCTCAGCGAACAATTGCGAGAAATTGGTTCTCCAGGTTCTCGAGATCGATAATTTAATGCCAAAAGTGCAAAAATCGACGCGCCATTAGTTTCGCTATCATAGTTTCGCGTCCACCTTCGCGGATCTGAAGCTCGAAGTTGCGATAAAACTGCGTAGCAAAGCCTTGACACTAATTAACGGAGAACGGCATGCTTGCACAAATGCACAGGAAAGAAGTACGCACTCGCCGACGCGAGAATTATGATACCTGTTAGCACGCTATTAAGCGATAGTGACACATTATGCGTGACGAATGTGCTGGATAGTTACAAAACAGGGAAAATACAAAAAAAAGAAATTAACATTATAATCGAGTACAGTCGAAGGTTCTTATCGTCGCATTTCTCAGACACAATTGCGATCCGCTAACAAGGAACTCGTCGATCGATCGCGGAGTAATTTAGCAGTTAAACGCAACAGTGTTACGCAACACTGTCGCGTTCATCATCATCGCGCGGACAATGTTCGCAGGCACACGGTAGCGACAGCGAAAAGGCAGTCGACGTCGAGGCCGGATATTCCATCGGTGTTAGATTCGCAAAAACAGGCGTGAGCGCACATACGGCTGACCGCAATGTGGCGCAGCAATTTGCATAATTGCAAGGGCGAGTAGTATTTATCCGCGAGACCGCCGAGGGTAATAATAATCGCGCCGATGACGCAGTTGAATTTTTCGCTGGGAGAGCGAGAGTTTCGTTGCTGCTTGCGGTGCGTGCGAGGGGAGAGACCGACTAGATTTGCTCGAAAGTCGCCGGAGATTCGGCGGCGCCGCCGACTCGTCGGACTCGTCACGGAGTTCCGCCAGGGAGTTGCTTAATTTGCGGTGGAGTAGACGCGGAATTGCGCTGTAATTGCGGCGATATCATTTGGCCAAATTGCACGCGGCGGAAAGTGAAAGACGACGGCGGCGGCGGTGCGCGCCGTGGTAGATCCCCGAAATCTCGAAAGCCTCGCGAGCTGCGATCGTTATCGAGGATTCGGGAATTCTGGAATTCTAGATGCGCTTTTCTCTCTCGTCAGCTATCTCGAGCGATACGTACTGTTTCATCATGTACCTCGTGCCGCGCCGCGTGAAACTCGAACGTGGCAATCTTTATTCGGAATATTCCATATTCGATTTTCCTCCCTTTTTTTTTCGCGTCAAGTAAAAGAAGAAAATGGATTCGCGAGCTTTTTCCATGCACTCGGCGCGCCGAGTTCCTCGCGCGATGGAGTTCGTGTGCACTAACTGTGTCCGGCGAATTTACAGATTTCTAATATACAGGGATCGCGTCGCGTTGCCGTACATAGCACACGATAAATCCCATGTGCGTGTGTGCATCCCTCCCTTGAGGGCGCGAACACGCTTCTAGCGGCCACGCGGAAGCGAAAACTGCGCGAGTGCCCGGTTATTCGACAAAGCCGAGGTATTCGCGCATTTCCCATCCTCTTCCCTCCCTTCTGCGAGATCTATGGATTTAAGCGGCGTCATACCGAATATTCATCGACGCCGTATTTTCCTATCATCAGCGTTTACCGTGCGCGTGTGAGATGGGGGTTTCTGCCCGAAATATCGGTTCCAACTACGGCAGATATGCAAATCCGCCGGCAGTACTAACGAGCACGTGCGGTCGCACGGAGTCACCGTATGTCAGAATACGAGCGGTGCGGGAGCACGCCGGGGCGATAAAAGGGAGGAAGAGAGAAAGGAGGAGAGGGAAAATAGTGAAAAAAAGAGAAATATACAGAAGAAGCCCAGGTCGCGGAACGAGCGAGCGAGCGCGAAGATTAATTCAATGTGGATCGCGCGCGTGCATGCGATGGCGATGCATGTGACGGCCAAAGAGCAACAATCGGAGAGACAGATGGACAATTCGTTTAGTACCGCCTAGAATTGACTGCCTCTTTTGTATGTAAAATCGCGCTGGAAACTCGTGAAATGAAGAAACGTACTCGCCGGCACTCTCGGATATCCGAAACCAGAAATATTTTCCGAAATCCAAGTAAAAATAATTCAAGAAATTTAGCAACGTTCGTAATCGTTGTCTACGGAATTGCTCGAAGAATTACGTACACGGTGAAGGAGGACAGCAAGTAGAGACTTGCCAAATTTGAAAAAAATTATTCGCTGTGTCAGTTGATAAATTTCTTGACGTAGTTAGCAAATTTTCTAGTTTAGCAAGTCTGCCTCCTTTTCTCAAGTACGAACGCGCTGAAAGTATTCCGGAGAATCGTGTCTGAAAATTGGAAAGCTCTTCCTAAGAAGCCTTCACTGTGCGCGCGACATGCGTAAAAAGCAACCTCGAAGAGAAATTCTTTGAGACCGTTTCGAAAGGAGGAAAGGGTACGTGATGGAACCGCGTGATCAACAATACGTCACATTCTCCTTGTCTCACTCTCGTTCGTTCTCCAAAGCTCTCTCCACGAGGAAAGAAGAGAACGGGGGAAAAAACTAATTGACAACGACGGAGGCGATCATGTAATCACGTAACCGTAAATCAGTCGACGGTTGTTTAAACTAATGCCCGCGATAGCGGCCCATCTCGAGAGAAGCTGCCTCGCATCCGATCTCTCCCTTCTTTCTCTTTCCGCTTGTCTCCCCTCGCGCACGGCACGCTTTTTCTTCTTCGAGCCGTTTCGAATGCAACGACCCCCGGTTGGAATTGCATTATCGGCACTGCCAAGTTCACTTCTGTTTACTTTCGGCACGCTGTACGTTTCCGTGAGGACGCGCGCCTCTCTCGCTCTCGAGATCGCGGGGGATGTTGGGATCGGATCGATCGCGAAATTTTTCCCGAGCATTTCGCGTCTGGTAGGATTTGCCGAATTCATTCACGCTTGAGGAACGTGGGGAGAATTCACCCCCCGCGCGGTTGTAAGAATCTTCGTGATTCATCCTGCTGAACTCTGACGACTTTCACAGATGATTCCGAAAGATGTCTCAGGAGGTTTGATCTCAATTAATCTGATTTTATCGATTTGCAAGTTTTATTTTTTTCCTGCTAGCGGTTAAGAAAAACACCCTCGGGGTCACCGCTAAATCACTCCTCGTTGAGGCTACCGCTCGCTATTTGTAACGCGGCTCTGTTATCTCGTAAGCCGCCTTTTATATTTCCAGGCATTTATTTTTACACGTATCACTATGCACCTACTCGCGCGCGCGTTTCCGTTACAACGGGTGTGCTTATTCAACAGGTTTACAACGAGGCGAACGTAGCTAGGATCCCCGTGGTGGAAATCGCTCTCGAGCGGCCCCGCCGCTTATGTTTCATAAATGGAGCAGAAATTATTCGTCGTACGCGAGCGTACTCTGCCGCCGCAGAGAGCGATAAAATCGGTGGCAAGTCGCTGGCACTCCCGTAAATCTCTCCCGATGATTATCGGTATTTGCGAAGCCGAGAGGGCGACACAAAACACTCGCACGCGCGAGCGCGCCTGCCTTCGTGGTTGGATTAAATTAGAATATTAAACTCGAGACGAAGATACGAGCAAAAGCGCGTAGAAATTGCTCCGGGAAAAGTTCAATAAATCGTAAGAAACTTCATTGAGCATCGCGTCGTCGCTACTAATGCACATCGCGAATTGTATGAAAGTAATTATTGTAAGGAATTGTTTAATTAACGATACTCTTTCGCGTTTCATTATTATTATTTCATGTATTTTATTTATAATTTTTTGGTGATTGTAATTTCTTGTAATTGTATAATAATTGTTTGTGATTGTAAGTTTCTGCAGTTCAATACCTTTATTTTCTAACTTTTGTAAATTCACGTAATTTTAGTAATAAAGAAATGGATCAATAATATTCTCTTTCTCTTTTTCCCTCTCCCTCAGGTAATTTCGTGACGAATAGTGCTTGAAATTCCACAGGAATCAGAAGACAGCTGCTGACCGAGAAAAGCCGGAGAACTAACATTACAATCGCAACGGTTATTACAGTAATCATTACTCGCACGTATCTGAAATTAGGTAGGTATACGCGGGCATTGATACATATTACTGCGACTTGAGCTGTTGCGGCAGTCCTTGGTACCAGTGACTAAGACCTCGCCTACCTTAACGCGACTGCACAATGTTGCGCGCACGATGCTAATTAATTGCCGTCTTTCTACGTCACCGATCCTGCAACACCGTTCTCCGCAAACATTAACGCGAACGATAATATCCCGCGATATCGCAGCAGGTCGCGGTCGTCGTTCTCGAAAAGAACTCTCCTCACCGATCTGGTTCTCTCGCCGGACAGAGACTGGAAATAGAGACAGCCTCACCGATTTTCTGACTTTTGTACGTTTCACAGATTCAATAACGCGGTTTTACGTAATGACCCGACCGGCTCGGCAGAGATAACGTATTTATAGCTGCCGACAAAATAAACGTCATCGCGTCGTGGAACCGCGTTTCTCGCGCGGCCGGCGATAAAGGCGCCCAATAACGCAATCCTCGATTGGGAAGCTAAGCTCTTCTACACGCTAAGCAATTACGCGCTCGTTAATCTGCCCGATCTTAGATCCCCCGCGCCCCGCGGTCAGATATCGTATCTGCGATTTCCGAGCGGTTTCGGTAAACTATATTGTCGCGAGATGCTCGCCGCGGATAAGACGCGAGCTTATCAGCGCGTGCCCAGCCGCACCGAACGTTCTCGCGTTCGGTATTCGGCGACGTCTCATTTTCTTCTTCTTCTTCTTTTTCTCTTTCTTCTTTGATTTTTAATCGATCGTGGACCCATTGCTGCTTTTTGCGAAAAAGCATCTGCTACTCGTTTAAATAAAAAATAAAATATACTCGCACGCCTCGCGCTTTAGCGAGATACCGGGCAAGAGCGTTCTCCAAAGATGATCGTTCATCTGCTCCTTGATTCGCGCGGAAATCCGCGCGAGCCGGCTCAGAAATGCCGTGCGTGCGCGCGACACCTCGTTGACACGCGGCGGGTGCGTGTTATTGATTTTTGCTGAGGGAGGAGGGGAGGGATTCCTGGTCCTCGTCAGCAGAGGCTCCTCTCGATTCGATTGATTGGCTGGCAATGATCGCTCGCCGATCGGCCGCCCGCGCGGTCGCCAATGTGCGCGACAAGCGACTGCGAATTAAAGCTCTAACGCAATTATACGTTTCGAGCTCCATTGTGACCTTTTCAGCACTGCTGGAATACCAAAGCTGCGGGGAAACTCTGGACTCTTCTCTTTCCTTTTACTGCCGATTGCGCGAGCGATTCGTTTGTTTGAACAAGCGTCTGCTGATGATCTGAACTGAGATCGTTCCTGCGTACGTATGTGTGCAATGTCTTGCCCGGCAAGTTGGATCTACCGATCGATTCATTGATGGAAATTGATAGTAATGTTGATAAAATGGTTGATCTTGACAAGACATTTTGTGGAATAAACTGCGATTTTATTTTATTAATTTAATTTATCGGATTGTGCTATGTGTTAGCTTGAACGTTGGAGACTCGTGATGGACTTCTGGCTCCATCTGTTGTGTCTGTCCGAGAGAAGTCATGTTGGAATTGAGGTTTAGACTGTTGCATTCTAATGATTTGTATTTTGTGCACTTTCTTCAGCACTGATGTTAAACAAAATTGGAGTTTCTGAGAAATTATGAAGAAACATTGCACGAAGTTTATCTATTAATTTATCATGTGATCTAGCGTGTTTGCCTTCGCATGGAAATGTACTTACCGTAGGAAGGCAAACGAGTATTACGAGGGATTGCACAATTTATATTTTATTTTGTACTAAAATAATGTAAAATAATGAAAGAAACATATCAAGAGAATCAATTTTACCTTTGATTTTAATGTTTTTGTTAACATTACCAATAACTGCATTCGTATGATACATCCGTGAGCTGCAGACGCATCGTACCAAACGATAAGTCATCGGTGTGAGTGCTTGATGACATTTTCAGTTGATGGAAAATGCACAAACGTAACATTATACCAATTTTTATCATAAATTACGGTATAATGTTCATTATTGCAAACACACATAAAAAATAATATCACTAAATATGATATTCTTATCTCACATTGCAAATTATTGAACAAAAGATCAAAAAAGACCCATAACAAATATTTGTTATCAAAATTCGTCCGTAGTAAAATATTTAAAAACGTTACAATTATGGAACGATTTCTGTAATGCTTTAGCTTGCAAATTGAAAGACAGATCGCAATAATCTATCATTCTTCAATAGCAATAATTGAAAGCAATTAAATCTGTTCTCGCCTCGAAGAGCGAATCGTGATTGATGACGGTTCGGCGAGTGATCGGGCGGAGCGAGCTGGTGATCGGGCGGAGAGATCAGAAAACCAGACCAGTCTATAATGTCTAATCGTATTTATTTGTTCATGTAGTGTAATAGTCGCTATACGCTTAAATACAGGTGGTCTATTGCAGAAACGAATATACCAAAAAACTTAATAATGTACACGCTATTTAAGTGATTTTTTAAATAGATATTCATCGATTACATCGTCCAACAAGAAGGGGGGGCGGGGAGGGGGGGGGCATTAATATATTAATTTCATGATGCAAGTCGGTCTCGACGAGTCGAAGGTAGCGCGATAGCTACTAAAAGAAGGGTCGATTGCGAGAAGAAAAGGAAATGGTGTAAAATAAAGGAAGACGAGGAAGAGAAAGGAGGAAGGGGCGGAAGAGGATCTCTATACAAAACTGATCGGCGTGAGGCAAGAAACTCAAACGCACGCGGGAGTAACGCTATGGTACAAAGTTGACGAGATAATACTTTTTTTTTCTTAACGAGAAATTATACTGATTATAATCTTTTCTCACTCCTCTTCGTGGATCTTGCTCTCACGCATTCACACACACTCTCTCTCTCTATCTCAGTTTCTCTCTTTCATGCTTTCTTTCGCTCTTTCTATCATTCTCTCCCGCTCACACGCTCGCCCTCTCACTCGGTCTCTCAGTCATGCATGCATTGTACGACAATGGCTACAATATAATAATTGTTATTGTGATGTAAAACGTAACACATTAACGCTTTGCGAACGAGCGAGACCTTCGAGGAATCTAATCGATTGGTTAATTAATTAATTAATCAATTAATTAATTGTCATGCGTGTACGTGCGCTGCTTGCGCGCAGAGTTCAACTACGGGCAGTCCGCGCGGCTCGGAAATCTCTATGCAAAAGTTTCGTCCCGCGGATGATTTCTCGTGCGCGCGAGAGGGATCGCTCTCGGGATTCGGCCACGTGCTCTGCACTCCACTGCTCGCGCGAGTGCCGTTCCGCAGCCGCGCCGTTGGCGACGTTCGTGGCGACAATGGTACCGTCTCGCCCGCGCCGCGGGAACGGCCGAAGTAAAAGGAGAGGAAAGCAAATATCTTACATAAAATCTCAATACTCTCTTTACAACGTTGAAACTCTTCATCTTTGGTAGACACTAACTAAATAAATATCGTCGCTTAGAGTAAAGGGTCATGCTCGAATCAAGGATAGTCGTGAGAGAGTCCTGCTCGCGACTCGTCGAGATAAAAGATTCGAGGATGCACGAGACGTCGCTTTGGAGGTCCATCCGCTCGATGGACTCTCGTGGACCTTTTGGTCGCTCTGGTTTTTCGTCTCTCGGTGGTCTCGAAGGGAGGAAAACGCAAATGATCGCGATATTCGTTCGTGCCTGGCGAACGAAAGTCACGCGCGAGGACGACAATCGTGTCTTGTGCGATTCGGAATAAACTAGAAAAATATACGCTCGTTAACGGGGTCCCGCGGTACGTTTCTGGTGCTCGAGGATGCCTCCTCGTGGTGCTGCGAGCTCCGATATTAATCGGTCCCTCGCGTATCATGATACACAATTGGTACACGGTGCGGCTGGCGTGCGGTGCGTAGGTACGGATGATGAGAAACAGGGAAAATATGCAATTCGTCGATCAGGGGAGGGGGAGAGCTGATTCGTGTGTCGTCCGAGTGCCCGACGAGTGTTCCTCGATTGGATCGCACTGGAAGATCCAGTTAGGATGATGGCATACCGATCGATCCATCATCGCGCGACCAATGCGAGCTTTTCGGAGGATGTCTTCCAAGTTTTTCCGATTGCACCGGTAAACCGACATAAAACTTGCGATCATCCACGTGTTCCCGATGAGTAACAAAAGCGGAAGCTTCCGAGTCGAATGTTCCCGCTCGACCAAGTCCACTTTCGTCAATCTCTACTCGTCCGCTTGATCGAGGGTTCTCAAGTCCGGATAAGGATTCGTAACTCGCCACTTTCGTTTCGTTCGTGCCGAACGAAGCAAAGTCGCCGTCGGAAGACTCGCGGTCGCGATGATGCGCTCTTTCGACTGGTCAGCGCCGATGCCAGGCGTTGTCGTCGATCGTCCGTCAAGCAGTCGGGAACGATCACGGACCTCGGACGAGTCGCGCCGGTTTCACTTTTCAGTTTTCATTCGCGTACAAATAAACTTAGCCTAACGCTATGTCACATCATATAAACTCGACGAGAATTCTCTACTTGTTGCTTCGGTCTGCCTATTTACTAAAGTAGCCTCTGGTTTTCGCACGCCATTCCCTCTCGCGTTTTTTTTCGACAGGCGACTCCCCGTGTTCTCGGGATTTCGCGAGCGCGAATCGACACCGGGGCTACTGCTGCTGCTGTTCCTGTTACTGTTGCTGCTCGCGCGCCCGCACGGTCAGAGCATTTTTCGAGCGCATGATCCTGTCGATATCGACAGAGCTCCTTTCGGAATTCACTCGGAATTCACGCGGTCCGGAGTCGCAACCAGGGAAGACTCATCTCTTCACGTTCCTCCGAATAAGCCTCGTTTCCCCCGAGCAACGAAGATGCTCGTGCTGTTCTGCGAGGATCGATCACACGATCGATACCTTTTCTTCGCAACTCTGGCAAAGATGCAGCGAGATCTCTTGCTCGGGAGAGGTCTGATCGTGCCATATTGCTGCACTCATGTTCGACTCATGTTCGGAGAACGCGTCGCGTTGGTCCGACTCGATCATCTCGCCTCCTTCGCGACGTTCTCCAAAGCTGACGATCCTCCGCGCTTAGCACGACGAGCTCTTGAGTTCGCCGATGTCAGCAATGTTCTGCAGCAGGGGCGCGGCCTCACTGTTCACCTGGGACTTGACGTTGAAGCGCTGCTTGCTCAGCGCCGACAGCAGGCTCGCGTTGGTCGACATGAGGCGCGAATTCGCGGCGCCCAGGGCGGCTATTTGCTGCTCCTGCGCGTCGATCACGCGCTGCTTGTACGACAACGCCGCCGACATCTTCTGCTGCTCGCGACGCAGCTCCTCCTCCACGGAGATCAACCTGCGGGCAAAAACCGGGCACGTGTTACACGTCGGGATTGAAGCGGGGACACGCGAGGAAGAAAAATTCACAGAGAACTACGGAGTGTCTCGTCGGAGATGTATCCCTCAAAACGATCTTTATTCTTCTAGAAAGTTATTCAACACACGATTGAAACAATTATTTTGCATGAGTTTTCTACGGCGAAGAATAAGGAACGTCGAGGAGCCAAGCAAAATGTGAAACTGAGCTTTGTCCGTGAATTCTCTCAAGCACTTGTACGATTTGCCTTTCCATCGTCAAAGAACAGCGCGACCCTCTTTGACTGCAAGACTGAGAGATGTTGCACGGCAAAGTCGAAAAGGAACCAAGCGCATCACGATGCATAATCCGTGAGACATCGATAACATCGATAGATATAAAAACCAAGCTGTAAGAAGCAGAGCACAGTGTCCGGTGCGGTAGTTCGATGCACAAAGAACAATCTCAGTGTAAAAAAAGAGGATCCTCTTCAGAAGCGAGAGATCCTGGTGCCTGCTCCGCACACTGTCGCAGCGAGCATGTGTACGTGACGAAAGGGAAAGAAGAAAGAAGTGTCCGCGCATCCGGGATTTCTTCCGGACGATCGATCCGCGATGAACGCGATCCGGACATTTCTTTCTCTGTGACGCACAGGTGAGCGTTGCGGGAGGATTACAGAACTCTTTACTCCGTGCATATGAGCAGAACATGTTGGAACGTGTGTCGTGAGGTGAGGTGTGTGTGTGTGTGCGCGCGTGTCGCTGATCGATGAGCGGCGAGCGGTGACGAGTTGATAGTTTCGTGATGAAGAGATGTCGAACGGTGAACGCGGTGTCTTTCCGCTCGGTTTAGTTAGTAGCTAACGGCGCGCGTTCTCCGCGACGGTGTTTTTTCACGACCAAGACGAGAGAGAAAAAGAGAGAAGCTGACATGTGAATGTAAAAATGTAAAAGAGAAGCTTAGAAATATAATTGACTCTTACACCAAAGGTCCAGATCAAGCCAGAGTATACCAAATGCAGCGGACAGAATGCACAAGGAACACACAATCAGTTAAACATACATCATTTCGATAAAGTAGCCGTTCATATACGGGTGAGTGTTTCCCCATTAGTTCCGTTAGACATAGAAAAAGTGGTACACGCGATTAGACGGAGTTCAATCTCTAACAGTGCGCGAGATAGAATGCGGACGGCGTAGTCCTACAGCTATCTGTAAAAGCCGCGTCGTTATTTACTGTTCGTAATACCGGAATCCGATCCATCCGGCAATTAATCTCTAGAATTTATACGCGAAGCTCGAAGGCAAAACTGTGCCTCTTACGAAGCAAGACTGTATCTGAAAAATGCCAATTGGAATGTTGCTCCATGAGAGACTGTGGTGGTTCTCTTCATGGAGGCTTCGAACGAAAAATGAGGACGAAACGGAAGATCGAGTGGCTGATCATGACGAGACGTCGAAATGAAGAAAAAAAAGACGCATAGAAAGTGATAATAATGAATCACGTGGTATCAGGGTTCACACTCAGGCAAAAGATCTGATAGTTAGCGTCAATAACGTGGGAAATGATGGCAAAGTACCTGGAGATGATGCTCTTCATGTTGTTGTCGGGCGCGAGGTCTAGATCGGCATCCTCGGTGGCGCCTAATCGCGTGCGCAATCGCAGCCGGTCTACGCTATTCTGCAGCCTCTCCACCTCATACATTTCCACTTCGTACTGGAAACGAAGAGAAACGTGGCGTGTTAGTTACGAGACAAGAGCGGAAAGGACATTCATACATTAAAATCTAGCGTTAGCCAATCAGAAGTCGTTCAAGACAGAGATCCATATAGAATATAAATAAAATAAAAAGTTAATAAAATAAAAAGAAATGAAAGAAAATCTTGTTAATGACAATTCGCGTCTCGTACAGATTTCGGGAAGTCGTGAGATCTCGCCGCGTTCCGGAAGTAACTCCGCGTTCCATGTGATTCGGGTTTCAAAATGATCAGAATCATGGAATGTTATCATTGACGAATCATCGTATCATCGCTCACCTGATCAATATTTCGATGACTGCGGGACTTGCTCCGCCTGGTGGTGCAGTTCTCCTCCTCGCTGGTGTCCGACAGATCCCTCGTCGAGTCGAGGGAGAGTCTCCTTCGCAGTTTTGTACAACATGTGTCCTGCGCGTGCTCCGAGTTGTTTCGGTGCGTCTGATTGTTCTGCCGCCATTGATTCTGGTTGTTCCTCTGGTGATTCCGCACATTGTTCTTGGACGGTGATGGCGGCGACGGGCTGAGATCGACGCCTCTCACGCTGTCGACGCCGCCGCCTCCGCTTCCCTCTCTCTCCTCAGAGCTGCTGCTGTCGCGTCTGCCGGTTCTCGCGTGGCTCGACTCCATGTGGTAGACGGGATTGGCGAACGCCAACGGCGCCGCGCTTAGGATGTGCGCGTTCGCGTTGTTGCTGCTGAGATCTACCGGGCTCGAACTTTGGCTGTAAGCAGCAAAGCTCTGGTAGCCGGAGGAGGCGACGTTGCTCAGCTGCGAGATAGAGATCTGCGAGCCCTTCTGTGACTTCGACTCGGACACTTCATCGTCCGCATATCGCAGCAGATCAGACAGCTCGTCGAGGTTGCCGTTGGCCGGTGCCTGGTTGTTCGCTTTTGAATTGTTGTAGTTGTTGTTGGGCTGATGATTGATGGACAACGTGAGATTCGTGGGCGGATTCACGACCACGTTGGCGTTCACCGTGGTCTTCGAAACGTTGTTGTAATTACGCTGCTGCGTCTGATTGGCGTTCTCCTCCTTGTGACAGTGGTTTCGGCTAGCTGATCGCGAGACGTTGTAGTTGTGATTATAGTTATCCTCGCGATCGTGGATATCAAGGCTCTGCAACCGCGCGACGTTGTGCCGGTGCTGTTGCTGCTGCTGTTGCTGCTGCTGCGAGACCAGGCCGCCGTTGCTGGGCTGATGGTTGCTCTGCGGCGACGCGGTAATGTTGTAGTTGGAATCCTTCAGATTGCTGTGGCTCTCCGAGCGCGTTGGGCTCGTCGGGTGCGTCTGGCAGTGGTTCACGTTCGCCAGGCTCGCGCTGGCCGTCAGCCTGTAACCCGGACCGGAGCGATTCGGTCCGAGTGGCCTGTGTTGCCGTGTAATCGGCGTCGGCGAGCGCGACACGAACGCTGGTGGTTCGAGCGGGTAATCGTCCGAGCTGATCTGTAGCTGAAGCTTGCCGTTCGCCGGCATGTAGGCGTTTCGTGGCAGAGTAGCCGCCCGAGCAACGTTCGGGCTGCGCGAACTGTTGTGCCCGAGCGTGTTGGTCTGCAGCACCTCGTTGCTGTCCCTGATCGTGCCGTTGATCGTGCTGTGATTGCTCAACGTCGACGTGGCCGAGACGGAGAGATTCGTGTTGCTGTTGGCGATCGTCGGGTCGTTGTAGCGGAAGATGTTGTTCTGCAAATTCGGGTAACGGTGCGCCGCGGGCACAGGGCTGGGTCCCGGCTGGTCCAAGGCCAGGGAGATCCTGTCAAGAATCTCGGGCAGTCGCGACGATGGTATCGACGGCGAGGACGGGGCGACCGCCGCCACACTTTCTCGCAGGAGAGCGTGCAGCAGAGACAATTGCTTGCCTAGGTCTATGTAGCCGTCGAACTCGAGCGAGTTGTTGGCCGGCGCGTCCTTTGGCAGTGGGCTCTGTTGAGTGGAAAGATCGGAACAATGTATGCATATTGATAACTTACCATTAAAGTATGAAATAAGATACGATTAAGATACTCACGCTAATTAATTGCAAGAAGTTCTTCATAGACGGAGCTTCGCGCTCGAGCAGATCGTTCATGAACTCCATGAAGTTTTCCTTGCCCTGGAATCTCGTAAAGTTTGCGAGGGTTTGAAGGGTTTTCGCCACTAGAGTGAGATTCCGCGCTGCTTTCTCGTTCGGATACTCTGAAGCAGAAATGTTTACTTTTTAGAAGTTATGCAAATGCATTAAAATATCTCACGCTACTTTTATTCAATTTTTATGTGATATACGATGCCCCGAGTTTCTTAAAACATAATCTTATTGCGATCCAAGATTGATGGATCATCTTTTAACTCACCGTGCGTAATGTTGAAAAGAGATGGGCTGAGAATGGCGGGGCAGAGGAATCTCAGGAAGATGGACGCGGAGATGAGATTGTCCGCGATGTCCTCGCGGCCCATGTCGGCCAAACGCTCGCGAAAGATGCGGAAGCACTCGCGCAGTTCCAGCGGGAAGTGCGCGTGGCTCGACAGTATCCTGCTCCAGGCCAGCTCGACGGCGTTGCGAAGATTCTGCTGTTGCTTGTGCAGCGCGGCGACAGAAGCGACCTTGAGCGGGTCCACTTCGCAGTCGCCACCTTCAACCGCGCCTCTCACGACGGCCCCCAAGGTCTCTTGCAGGTATCTGTCTCCGGTTAGCTTCAAGTAGGCTTCCATCGCCTTCGTGGCTAACGAGTTCCCTCGGAACGTGAGCCTCTCGTCATCTGAAAATGTCACCGCGTTAATTTTAAATGAATAATTCGATCATAAGCAACAATCACATTCATTGCTTCAAAATAGAAATACCTCGACGATAAAATCTTTATGCGCGACAAATAGTTTCGAAGAATGGGGACTGACCTATTCGATGAATGTCCATCATGACGAGATCGGCGAGGAATTGCGGTGCCTTCTTTTCTCGTTGCATCACCGCAACCAAGGCGGTCGCGATGTCCTCCTTCGCCTTGACACCGATCACGGGCTCTAGCTTCTCGCATAGCGACGGGTAATCGGTCTTCAGGTACTCCAGGAACTCCTGATACACCTGGACCGGAAGTATGTCGACTGATTGGAAGCGGCACTTGACTCTCAGTGCGGGAGGCTCCTTGAGCGGTCCCTTGTCACCTACCACGGGGTACCACTTCTCCGTCAGGTATCGCGACGTCACGTTGTGCACTGGTATACTCACGGAACCTGGAGAGAACAGTCGAAGAATCGTTAAAAAAAGTTTCATTACTAGATGAATGCAAATACATCATTTCGGAGAAAAAGAGACACTTGCCGATCAGGACGTTTTTGTCCTTCTTCTTCTTCCGATCTGCCTCCCTGTACAGATTCACTTGAATCGTGTTGACGGAGGGTAAGTGGTGAAAGTCGAAGTGCTCACCCCAGAAGCACAAGTCAGCCTTCAACTTCGCGGTGGTTCGCGCGTACAGGGTGCTGTCGAGGCAGACCTCGCAGAAGTATCGTTTCTTCGCGGGCACCCCCTTCGCTTCCAGCAACCAGATCTGCAGGGAGTTGTCCGTACGGCGTGTCTGTTCCGCATCCGGCTGAACGGATTTCCTTAAACTGTGGAAACATTCAAGAAAAACCTTGATCCATCATCTTGAACACAATCATCTCCACGAATTGCTCGGCCAATTCAATCGATCGCGAGCAAATCGGGACAATGATTCAAATTCCTTTAAAAATTTCCGAAGTGTAACGCGTAGCGAGCACGTGCATTCATGACAATGCATAATTTATGATAATGTGATCGATTTACATATTTATCTTTCTCTCAGCCTGCTGGCCGAAGACACTCGACTTGATTTTACGCGGTCGCGCGAGGGAGTCGCCGTCAAACGTCGTGCTCGTCTTCTGAAGGGCCGCGCGATGAATCTGGGACACCCCGTACGGTACCGCGGGGACGTCCCTCGAGATGATAATCGGCGTCGTAGCCGCATGACGAAAACGAATGGCCAGGCGAGACGGTTATGACCGCGATTGGGCGATAAATAATAAAGACGACGCGGTCACGTCGTGCAACCGACCTGTGCAACCACTGGTCCCGTTCGTGAGCGGTTCTGCAGCTGAAATACTTGGGCCCGCCGGTGCTCGGCGTGACCTGGAAGCAGTGGGGCCTGCCGAGGAGACTGGGATGCAGCGGCGTCACCGCCGCGAGGTCCATCGAGGTCACCGCCTGCCCGCACAGGAGAGACTCGTGCGAACGGCAACCCCGAAGACCGGCGCCTCGTTGCTTCTGCCGCTCGAGCTTTGTTACGCTCTTCGTCCTCTTCAGGGGATTCGACCGGAACGACCGCTTCGAGAAGAAATTCTGGAAACGAGGAAAAGCCATTTCGATTAAACATCGAATTTTATTCGACATTTGACATGTAATGAATCACTCGCGAGTAGCTTATTAGGAAAATATATTATAATATTGGGTTGGCCAAAAAGTAATTGCGTTTTTTTCCAATAGATGGACATACATGTCTTGAAATGTAACTAACTTCATTCTAAACCGCAAATTCATTATGTAGGTTAACAACTCACAGTTCAAGCTTGTTTTACAAAAAGAAAGTACACGATTTCGCTAACAATTGTTTGTTTGCCGTCGATTTCAAAATGGAAAATCAAAAAGAACATTTTCCTCATATTTTCTTTTATTACTTCCGAAAAGGGAAAAACGCTGTGCAAGCTCGTAAAAAGTTATGTCATGTATATGGCGAAGATACTTTAAACTGCGGCAGTGTCAAAATTGGTTTACTAAATTTCGATCTCGAGATTTTAATGTGAAAGATGCACCACGCTCAGGAAGGCCAATCGAAATTGATGATGACAAAACAAAGGCACTGATCGATTCCAATCGGCGTTTAACGACACGAGAGATTGCTGAGAATCTTAACATATCGAAATCGAGTGTTGAGAACCATTTAAAACGACTTGGATACATTAGTAAGCTCGATATTTGGGTAGCACATGAGCTGAAAGAAATTCATCTCACTAAGCGTATTGACATCTGCGATTCTCTTTTGAAACGTGAGGAAAATGATCGATTTTTGAAACGTATGATAACAGGCGACGAAAAATCGATCGTCTACAACAACGTCAAACGAAAAAGATGGTGGAGCAAGCGTGATGAACCTGCTGAAAGCACTTGAAAAGCAGATATTCACCAAAGAAAGATTATGCTGTCAGTCTGGTGGGACTGTGTATTTTGAGCTGCTTGCAAGGAATCAAACCATTAATTCAGACGTATACTGTCGTCAACTGGATAAATGAAATGATGCCATCAAACAGAAACGTCGAGAATTGGTGAATCGCAAAGGTGTTGTGTTTCACCATGATAACGCTAGACCACGTACAAGTTTGGTCACTCGTGAAAAATTGTTGCAGCTTGGATGGGATGTGTTACCATGATGTTACCACATCCACCATATTCGCCAGACCTGGCACCATCAGATTACCATTTGTTTCGTTCTTTGCAAAACGCCTTGAATGGTAAAACCTTTACTGCTGATAAGGATATCAAATCGTTGTTGGAATTGTTTTTTGCTGAAAAAGATAAGAACTTTTTTGAGCGCGGAATCATGAAGTTGCCTGAAAAATGGCAAAAGATAACCAAACAAAATGGACAATATATTGTTTAATAAAGTTTTTGTTTCCCATGAAAAATTCGCCTTTTATTTATATAAAAAAAAAACGCAATTACTTTTTGGCCAACCCAATACATTTGTACAAGTGAATATTCTCTTTCGGGTGTAACAATTAAAGAGTACTATTGTTTATGATAGTTTATATGACATATGAATATATAACGTTTAATCTTAATAGCTAGACATGATATTTCGTCTGATGCGAGAACCTCTCGCGTTGCCTTCGGCAATGATTTCTCTTTGCACGGATTTTGTGAATCGATCATGTTATACATTTCTAAACGTAATGCTCGGTGTTGCACCGCCTCTCGCTTTTTGGACAGTTGTTTGCACCATGAGAGAGAACGTCTCGCTCCACTTTCCGGCTCCGCGATTCGCAGTAGCAGTTTTCTTTCAGAGGCCACCGAGAGCGAGAAGAAATTTGGCCGGCTGCCATTCGTTGGAAAAACTTGATACGCTTCCAAGCGCATCGCGCGTGCGGGAGGAAACATAAAAGCGCTCGCAAAGCGCGAGGAGGAACAAAAGGAGACATTGCTGCACTGATATTTGAGAAGGCAACAGAGACCTCAACGAGAAACGCGATCGTCGACACTTAACAGCGTGAATTAAATAAATGATGCTCCATGTTTCCTTTTCCCGCCTAAAGCTTCATTTTATATACTTTATTCGATTTAATACAAAAGATACGTTGAAATTTAAGAGCGATGAAGAACACGCGTTCGCACAAGGCTCAATTAGCTTTTCGCGCAGTTAGTCGATATTTACCCTCGCGCTGAAGTAGTTGATGATCATGTTGACAACCTTTTCGTCCTCGTTCTCCTCCATCGGCTTGACACACATTTTCCTTCTCACCAGCCACGCAATCTCAATCTCAAACCTGACCGTAAGGAAAATTTTTCGGACAGGCGTTTTCGCTCTGCGGGATTGTCAGTGCGAGAAAAAGTATATCGAATATTATATCACAGCTACTCGCGCGCGTTTGAAATCGCGCAACAAGATCATGGATCGCACGTTGTTCAAATACTTCATCCCTCACTATACAGTTTTACATACATGATTCATCACGTGACGATTGATAATTCCATTGAAAAATCGTTCACCAAATTGGACACTGTTACACAGTATTTTTTGATTATGAATTTGCGAGATCTTCTGTGTAGCAAACGTTGAAGTTTCTTCAATTTTTTATTTTCACTCACCCCCAGCGTGACCAACTCTGTGCTGCCACAATAGTTCGCCAGAACAGAAGCACGCTTTTACTAGCGATAAAATAATATATAAAATAAAACACACGGCCGCTCGTGACTCTTCATGCTCGGCGTGTGAATGTTTGCCAGGTCTGCGCGTTTCGATGATTCACCGGGCACTCAAGTGATCATTTTCGATGAGCGTTCGCTTTTTTACAAGATCCGGAACGCAACAGCCTTGAGGATTTTTCGCAGCGCGAGTGGCACAACCAAGACTCTCCCATCGATCATTTCGCTTCTGATCAGACTAAGGTGCATCGATCTTCGCGCAAAACTCAGCTTAATTCGCGCGTTGCCAGGTCGAAAGTGTCACGAGGCGCGTTATCGTCGTAAAACGTCGCGTTATCATGCACGTGCACGCGAGATAAGGCTGGCCCAATGTCAGGATGCAGTCTAATCGCGCGTCGCAACCATGTCACGGATTTTGCGGTCGGACAGCAGAACACAGTCCGACAGCAGGGGGCACTCCAGGTACACCCTCTTCCTCGGGGAACTTGCCTGGCCGGTTTAAAATCACTCGATGATTATTGATCGCTCGCGCGAAGGCGTAATTTTATAATGCGAAGGCGAACCTGCTAATTCGCTCGCGCGATTATCGCGTCTCGTCTGTTTTCAGGCAAATTATTCGCTGGATTCCTTCCGGACATTCTTCGCGAATGATTCACGACAAGATGACAGGCTCTGAAAACATTTTGGAGGCTGGAGGCTTTCAGGTGTCTGACTCTGTCTCTCTTTCTCTCCTTCTTTTTCTCTGTTTCCTGTGCCTCGACCGGTGCTGTCAATGGCTCACTCTGTTTCGCTTATTCGTTTTCCTGACGAAGGCGGGACCAGTCTGGGACTTGAATTTCGCCTGGCGGGAGTTTCGCGTTTCGCGCTCACGTCGCGCTGCGCTTTTGAGACGCTTCCTCGAGCAGCTGCTTGCCCGCCAGAATCAACCGTCGCCAGACGAGATTTTTCCCCGGATCCGCCGCCGTGCTCAGGTATCCCTACGGCTTTGAAAAACGAGATCCCAGCATACCCGAGCCCGGGGTGCGTCCCTTGGTATTGGCATACTGCCTCGCACGGTGATTTAAATTGATAGGCCCTTTAAACGCTCGTCTCGCTTCCACTCTTGCACGCGCGCGCCGCGATCACGCGACACTTCCGGGGCTCACTGTGCCTGATGGAGTGCTTTTCGTCCGCGACACGTCCTCCTATCGGATTTCACGATCCAGCTGACGCGCGACATCGTTGTGGATAATTGAGGATAACGACCGATCAGCGATGGCATCCCGTCTTTTTCGATGTTGCGGCAAAATCGTGGAGGAATGTGCTTCGCTCGGCTACGAACAGTGATTTTCGTCAAGCGTATATTTGTGAATGTATATACATATGTGAAAGTCTATGTAAATTAAAAACCAAACGTTCCACCCACACTACTCGCCGTTACAATGACGTCTACCGATTTTACGAAGGCTGACGCGGCGTCTTGATCGCGATTGGGTAACAGAAATATCGCAACAATGTCGTAATCTAAAAAAGTCTATTGAATGGTGCAATCGCGCGCTGACACTGAGAAATATTTCTTCAAGTGCCGTTTTAATAAAAGACCACACAATAATCTCCGACGCAAAATCTTTTGAATTCATCGGAACTTCCGTTGCAGCTTCTTAAATCTTCTTAAATGTCACTAAAGCAAAAGTGCACGTGCACCAGATTTTCATTGCGTGTTCCACGACGAGAACAAATAATTTCTTCCGAAAGACGACGCCAGGTAGGTCCAACCACTGATTCGCAGATGCAGCATCCAGCGTGCGACAGAACTTCTAGCACAAGAGTCTCTCGGCGAATATCTTGAGGCGATATGAAGACGACTACAAGATCCACTACTTGCCATCCCGAGACATCGCGCCTTCCGACACGCCGCTGGCGGCTCCATGAGATCCGGAGGAGGCCGCGCGATTTCGCGGCGGAATCTCGTCGACGACTGACGCAGATGTCGGCTCCTCCGGGTAGCCGAAGTCAAGGGATCCTTGGGGCACGCACCTTTGTGCGACGACCGAAAACCCTGCCCCTGCATTCAGGTAAGGCAAAACGGGTCACCCTCTCGGTTCCCCTCACGCTCCTCCAGCTCCCCAGCACCCGCTGTTACAAGGACAAAAACGTCTTCGAGGGGTTCTCAAATCGGTGGCTGCGGCATCCCCGCTTCGATTGCATCTGCGATCCCGGCTCTCATGTGTACGTGCTTCAGGTACGAATAAGCAACGGTAGAAACGTTTCCTTTGTCACACTCGCGCGTACGCATACAAGAGTCTATTCGCCGTTCCGTTACATTCGGTGAACGCCAAGTGTGTTCGAAATCAAGAACTTATCAGATTTAAGATCGATATTGAGAGCAGGGTGGCCTAAACATTCATTCTCCGTCGATTAAATCCGGCATTGATCGACTTCTGAGTTATGTCTTTTAATTTCCAAGCAATATTTAAAGTAGAAATTCAAGGCAAGTGCATGATTCATCGTGAATGTTGTTTGGATCAAATTTTCTTGTCGATCTTGATACACTGAATACTTAAATATAATATATCGGATTATTAATTCGCGCACGGAAGACCGGTAAGCAATCTGTTTCGTAAGCGGCAGGCCTGCGACGTTCCTCAACCGGAAACGGCAGCGTTGGTTGTCACGACTTGCCCTAAAACCAGTCCGTTCGTCCTTTTGTTCCTTTAAAACCCTTCGCCAACGAGCTGCGGCCCCCTTCGATCGCCGACATCCAAGACTGGATGCGTAAACCGCCGTCGCAGCGAGCGTCGTAAAAACACGGCCTCGAAAAATGTTCCTTAAGCACGGATCATTATTCTCGGTGCTGCTTCGCCACGAGTACGAACA